>NW_015090872.1:1154894-1236349 GCF_001431845.1 Calidris pugnax | reverse complement strand
TTTGTTTTTGGGGGGGGGGGGGGATGTATTGTAAAATATAGCATTATGAGGCTAAGCTTTAGATTTTGTTTCAGGTTTGGATGTTTGTGTTCAAAACACCTCGAGTCTTTAGTTTCTAAGTTAGTCAAACATCTGGGCAAACATGTAGGTATATTCCTTAGGGGATTGTAGTTCAATGCTTAGATCACGGGGTTTTCTTGTTTATGTTAGCAAAGGAGATAGACCCCTTCAGTAGTTTGATTGCTTGGAATGGAAGGGGAACAGCCAACGGAGGTCAAGCCAAGCAGGAGCACCAAAGCTTCTACAGCAGCCCATCGGAAAGGCAGAGAGCCCTTAGAGGAGTCCTCCAGTGACATGGAAGTGGAAAACGAAGGTGACAAACAGCTTCGTGCAGTACCTCCACAAGGTAGGTCTGAATATTGTGGTTCTCGTGGTGTGTAAACTTGGTGTGATTGTGCCTGTTTAGCAACAACGTTTGGTTGAATTTACCAGCTGTTGCATATAGGATTTGTTCTTTTCTCTTCTAGAAAGGAATATTGAAAGCTTTGAGTCCTGGCAAGTTTAAACTGCTTTCGAAATGATAAAGAAGGCTAGCAAAGAGTTAAAGTGTTTGGACCAGTGATTTAGTACAAGTGCAAAAGCAATTTGTAGACTTTCCCCTAATAAAGCCTATTTCATATTCCTGATCTGTAACATTGTACTTAAGATTGTGGTACAACAGCAGGATTTTTCAAATTTATATGCAGCCAATGGTATGGGATTTCTTGGAATGGAATAAATGTCAAGTTTATTTACTTAACTATTAAAATGATTTGACTTTCTTTTTCATGAAACTGTATTTTCTTGAGTTTCCCGAGTTGAGTTTTTGAGGAAAATGCCTGGAAAAAACAGCAGTGTGTGTCTTTTTAGGTAGCCAGATAGGCGATTGTTGAAGCAAGGTATTTGACAAATAGATTAATATGTTGAAATTGGTGGCAAATACTACTGTCTTTTTGAGGAAAAAGTTGCTAGTAACTGTTGAAAAGCTGCTTTGCTTACAACTAGCTGATATCCAGGGGGCCAGTTTGTTTTCGTAACAAACTTCCTGTCTTTGCAGAGTAGTTATGCTGTCATTACAGCTTTCAAGCATTGTGCAGCGATCCCCAAATCTTGCAGAGTGACTTGTGAGCACGCTTGAAATGTGGCTTTGCACTTATTAATTAGAAAGACTTTGCCTGTTTCAGATTTGTAGGCTTATTGTGACGGTTGTAGCTATTGTAATTGCAGAGTGCCTATTAAAGTGTGTTAGAATAAGAATTACATAATGAAAGAAAAAACCCACTAGTGAATCGATGGGACATCTTAAGTATCTCTTTTTAAAGAGTTCAGTTCACAGAAAGTAGAATTTTAATTCCACTTAACTCGTTTTAATAATTACGGGCAAAATTATAGGTTTGGTTCGTATAGAAATGATGTTTGCTTTTCCAGTTAAGCATTTTAAAAGGTGTCTAGTCATTGAGAGCTTATAGTCTTTTTTTTTTTTTCTTTTCTGTTTATTTTGGATGGTTTCTAGCAGTCTCAGATGAGGTGCTTGATAATCGAAGTTTAGAAGAGATTTTGGGTAGCATCCCTCCTCCCCCACCTCCAGCAATGACCAATGAAGCTGGTGCTCCTCGTCTCATGATAACTCATATTGTAAACCAGAACTTCAAATCCTATGCAGGGGAGCAAACTTTGGGACCTTTTCATAAGGTATTTTTCTTTTATCTTAAACATTTTTTTTAAACGAAGGTAAGACTTCACTGTGTGTTAGTATTCCTTCCTGTATTTTCATGTAACCTTATCTCAAAATAACTGAAAAATATTTAAATTTTAGAATGACTTATACAGTGCTATTCTAAATTTTCAGTATTGGACAATACAGAAAACAGTAAAGTGCAACTTTCTGATACTGCACAATTTTAATTTATCAGTAAACCTTAGAAAAAGGACACTTTTCTCTTTATTTCACTTACTGGCGAACTTTTAGGGGTGTGTTTGAAGAATGAGAATATTTTTTGAGTGCCCACAAGAGACTTACGTGGCTAATCATGAAACTTTCCTTGCGAACATGCTTGCTAAATGCAGTATCGCTTTGAGTTAACAAGTTAAAATTTAGAAAGCTGAGTTGAGGTGTGGGTTTTTTTCTTAAATAAATTGTACTGCTTTACCTTTGGCAGTATCACTATCAAATAGTCTGCAGTTTCATGCAGTAGAAATGATTATGTTTTAAACTGGTCACAGATTAAATAGGTGATGTACACTGGCCAGGATCTGTTTCCCTTTGAATTTCACTTTTTTTCCTTCTATTATGCAGCGTTTTTCATGTATTATTGGGCCAAATGGCAGCGGAAAATCCAATGTCATTGATTCAATGCTTTTTGTGTTTGGGTATCGAGCACAAAAAATCAGATCCAAAAAACTCTCTGTGCTGATCCATAATTCTGACAAACATACGGACATCCAGAGTTGTTCTGTGGAAGTCCACTTCCAAAAGATCATTGACAAGGTATGTATGCTTCTATTCAGAACAGTGGAGACTTTTTTCTTTGAGGATTTTAAAACTTTTAGTATTTAGTTATTTTAGTTTGAGCTGGGCAAAACTTTATAGCATGATTAGTTTACCTTTAAGATGTAAAACATCCATTCAAAGTTAATTAGCTTAAAAAATCCCTCTATAGGGTAGTGCAGTTCTTAAAATATTAGTAGGGATTCTTTTTTTATTTTCTGCAGGACTAATATCTGGTACATATCCATTTTTAAACTATTTAGAAATATGTAATAATCCTTTTAAGAAGAAGTCGTTTTAGAGTTGTCATCTGTTTTACTTCAAGCAAATAAAACTTATTTCTGAAAATAATAGGACCCCTAAAAACTTATAAGTCTACATTTGGACATATTATAAATTTAAGAATATATAACATGATCATATATATTAAGAAACAAAACCTATTTAAGCAAAACTTTCCAAAGTGATTAGAAACTATTTTAGGTTACCTAAATTTAGAAAAATATATAATGAATCTGAAACTTTCTTATTTACACTTTGTATACTGTAAACATGCCTGCAATTTTAAAACAGATTTTTCGTCAGAAATTCTGGACATCACATCCTACCACTAAATATGTTTGAAGCTGATATTTTGTTTGAACGAAATAGAAGGTGTTGGCAAATTAAAAAAAATATTTCTTTTGCTTGCCACTTCATGTATTGATAAAAACTTCTGGATGTTTTTTGTTGATTTATTGCAATTACAGTGCAAGGGATTTATTTCTGTTACTTTATTTGAATATAATTTTTGTGCACACATTCTAGCTGAAGTATCAACTGTTGAATTTGGGGAAAGTCAAAACAGTGGGAAATGTACATTGAAATTACAAAAATCATGTTAATAAAGTGGCAATATATACAGCCTTTAAAGGAACAGTTTTAAAAGACAGATTTTTTTCCTTTGACTTGATATAATGCACACATAACTTTTGCTTGTATTTATAATAACCAGATTCAAAATTTGTTAATTTTTTTTTCCACTTTACTTTGCATTAACCTCTAGGAGCTGACTTTATGATCTAAAAAAGTTCTGCATATACTAGATACCAATTGGATTATGCTTTTGGGGGTTAATCTGGGAAAGTGGTAAGCTAGTTTAGAAGCATTCATCAATTTTAACTTTTTAAAGTATAGCACCAGCTTTATTTTAGTTGTTGCTTTGTAGGTTAAGTCTAAGTTATCTTTTGAAGCTGATGATGTCATATTTGTCACATCTTTAATGTTTTGCTTTTTTATCTTTTGTTGTTTCTCTCTAGAACTACTTAGCTAAAAGTAACTCCTTTTCCTAGCACTATAAAAGAGGAGTTTAAAATGCAAATAGTACTTAAGTCATTCAAGACTTCCTAATCTAGAATTTAAAGGGTGGAATAGCACAGACACTTTCAAATAGAAGTAGGCCTTTTCCTTTGTGATTTGAAGCAGTGGTAAAGAAAATTAATTAAGTTATTGCACTGAAAATACTTGTATTAGAGGTGAGAAAGGCATAAGATGAGAACCATTCAGTTTAAATGATTTGGGCTAATTTTTGTCCAGTTCTCGAGTATTTTTTTGGATTTTTTTAAATATTTTTTTGAGATATGCAGCTTTAAGACAGTTCCCACTTCTATTAGACCTCAGTGTGCAATTGACTTAAAACCTGAACTTGATAAAACTTCTGTGCTTAATTGTGAAATATGATGTAAATCTGTGATATAATAATTGTTTTTCTGGCTTTGTTTTTCCTCAAAACAGGAAGGAGATGATTATGAAGTCATTCCTAATAGCAATTTTTGTGTATCTAGAACTGCCTATAGAGATAATTCTTCTGTCTATCACATCAATGGAAAGAAAACGACATTCAAAGATGTTGGTATTCTTCTTCGAAGCCATGGAATTGATCTGGACCATAACAGGTTCTTAATTTTACAGGTTGGTGTATGAATAAAACCAATTTTAACTAAAGCTATGTTTCCACTTATAGTTACAAAAAATACCGTCTAGGTTTTAAATCTTGTATTTGAGGCCTTAAAGTACTCTAGCAGCACATCATGGTTTGCATGCTCTGATAAAGATGCGAATCATTATTTGCTGCTTTAGAAATTTAAGGAAGAGAAACAGTTGAAGATACTAATATAAATTTTTCTGTTAATAAATTTGTGTTCCCGACATGTGGATGAATAGAAGAGTTGTCATACTTGTTCCGCCCTAGCAGCACGTAAATATTGGTGTAGTAAAATAAACCTTAAACCCCAATATTATTGTGCTGCTTAAGCGTGGCAGAGATTCAGCAACTTGTTTATGCTTTAGATAAAAGTGCATCAATATTAACTTAAATCTTAAGTATTCTACTGTTAAGTTATCTACGGCTCTCATATATAGACATGGTTTTACAGGAGAAATATGTATATAAAAAAATAACTGCATAAAAGTTGAGTGCAAGAAAATAAACACATGAAGTGTACTTTGTGTTTACACTTGTTTAACAACTGTAGAGGACTCAAAGAATGGCAGGTTTATAGCCAATTCAAGCTATGTTTTTAAAAGCTACAGTTCACAACCCTTACTGTAGGAATAATAATAGAATTTGTCAATACAATAGCATTTATGTTCACATTTGACCTTAAAATTATGAGGCTTGCTGGCATCTGGTTGCTGTTCAAAAGTCAGGCTGAAGAGAACCACACTAATTTTTTCTAGTTTTTAAATAATAATGGAGAAATTTGCTATGTGCCAAACAATTACTTAAATTGTAAATTGAGTAAAAGTACTTGGTAGAAGTATTCAAATATTAATTCAGTTGAGGAACTGTATCTGCAATTACCTGTAATTATTGCACTATTATTACTAACAGGTCCCAAATCTACTTTGTAGGATCATAGCCTAGAAAATTAGTGAGTAGTAGGAGCCCTCCCAAGGTCTGAAATTTTTCAATAGAGTTTATTTTAGGCCTGTTTTTGTCAAAGGAGCTTCCAGTTCCCCTCTTAAAAAAAAAAAAGAAAAAAAAATTCTAGATAGGTCGCTGTGCTTGCTTCACTTCCTCAAGCCTTTTCGTGCAGTCCTTTTTACAGTTACACCCACAAAAAGAGGATATATCAGTTTTGAAGTCTCCATGCCAATTAATTATTCCCTCCAACATTTCATTCCTGTATTTTCTGTTTCCAGATGGATTGAGGTGTACCTCCAACAACACAGCTGTAGTAAATACACTATGCAGTTATTCTGAAGTATCATTTTAGCTAAAATTCTAAAAGGGAGAGAATGCAGAGTCAAGTAGAAATTATGGTGCAGTGATATCAAGAGCTTAGTGTTAGAGAGCTTGCCCTTTTACCACTGGGAGCAGGAGAAGGGAACATTTGGGATGGGGTATTGCTAAGCTTTCTAAATTTATTTTATTTTTTTTTCCCCAAGATATGATTTGTCTTCTTTTCCCATTAACTGATTCCCAGGAAGTTATCAATGAGGACAACATACCTTTTCCTGAAAGCTTGAATTTCATGCTTTCCACCTGTACAAGGAGAAATAAGGGGGAGGTGTAAACAATATTAAGGCATAAAGCAGTGGTTCCCAACATTATTTTTTTCTCTCATTCCACTAGACTCTTTGTTGGTAATGGATTATCATGAATGGCAGAGGAAACTGTACTGAGATCTCGTGTTCAGTCTTTCTGACTGAGGCAAGGTCCTTTCTCTTTGCATGTAAGGTTTTGTGCCTTTTTAAAGTGAAATCTACTGACTAGGTGATTCAGAATTGAGTACTTTCCAGTTGGGAAATATAGCAACATTTTCCACGTAATGACAGCAGAAATTTAAACCCTAAATATTAAAAATTATAGTTAGAAATAAATGAGACCATGTCAGAAGGCTGAGGCTGTGATCTACTATCACAAGGATTGCTCTTTTTCCCCCTAATGTTTTTCAAATTAAGTTATTTAAAATTTAACTTCTGTTTTTCTCTTGTTATAGCTAAACTAAGTTTAACTTGATGTCGTCAGAGTAATTTCTTACTTAAAATAACTTATAAATCTCTTTGATTTTGACCATGCCAATAGGGTGTGATTAAAATATTTCACTTGTAATCTAGATATTGGGCAAAAATGTTAATTAAGGTTTATCAAATGCTGCTTTTGGTGTGTGACAGACTATTCACTAATTAGTACTAGAGAAAAGTTGTAAGAGAAGATGTCCTACATGTAGTAACAAAACCTTTAGCTACTTGATTGTGTCTTCCTAGCATATTTAGCATTACTCAATGGAATATACTTGGTTTTTGGAGGACTGCTTTTTTTTGTTTGTTTGTTTCTTTTCCTCACTTCACTCCCTATTTTGCATTCTTTTTCTGACATAGCAGATTTTGATGCCTTTTAGGATAAAATTTGAAAGCTTAGGCCATGCAGAATTTTTTAAAAGTTGGGTAGGGCATGACACAGCTACTTCTGCTGATGCCATACTGAAAATATTAAAGTCAAACGACTTCTGTGAGTAACATTACAAAAAACACCTGTTGAAAAACAGAGTATGTAAGAATAATTGAGTAGTTTTAGAAGTATTACAAATCCTGTGCCTGAAGTCACTAATTTAAAAAAAAAATCTTGTTTAAAAATGGCTTTAGTTACAATGGGATATTGCCAACATTTAACAGGAGGAGTTTGTCATTTCTGTGATCCTTAAGTTCTTACACTAAATATTTCATGTTTTTAATAAATTGCTATATGCTTTTAGTAGTTGAGGAATAGACAACTGTTCAGGGCATTTTTAATGAGCATGCCACAGCCTGAAACTGCAACAGGAAAAAACCAAAACCCTCATCTTGTCAGTTAAGAAGAAAAAAAAAGGCATGCTAAGCACTGTTGTAAAATCTAGCATCTTGCTGCTATTTTTCTGGCTTCCATGCTTAATGCCCCTACTTCAGTAACTTGTATATCTATGAAGAACAACAAATAAAATTATTTAGCTGTTCTCAAAAGACTTACTTGAACTTCAGTGTATATGTACAGAAAACTTGTGTGGCTTCTGTGCTCTGACCAGGCTGGGCAAAATGCAGAAAGGTAAGTATGTTTGCTGTTGCTCAATAGAGACTCCTCTGAAGAGGTTGACCTTGAGGCTGGAAAAAAAATCTCAGCCTCTTTCTCCTGGCTGGTTTGCCTCTAAGGAATTATTAAATAAATGGGGAGCACTTGAAGGAATGTCAGTTCTGGCCATCGCAGGGTAGGCATGTCTGGGGAGTAAAGCAAACCGGCTGTGGACAGCAACTGGTAATGCCTGCTGAAACTGGCTTTTGCAGTCTTTCAAGGTAAGAGAAGTATAGCCAATACATACTTTTTAAAAGGAAAGTGGAATTTTGTATGTAACTCCCTTTGAGTTACTTTCAAACGAATATTGTAGAAATTGTAATAAATGGCACAAGACTTTAAATTAATTTTGTACTAAAAGAGAGTGTCATAGGAGCAGACATATCACTTGATTTCAACTTACTTTAGAACCTACTTTCTTTCAAACAAATTGAAACTGTTAAGTAAATTTTGTACTAATTAGTATTTCACTTAAATGCATTGAATAGACTTAATTGAAATATTCTCAAACAAATACATAACATCTGCAGTGATTTTTGTATGTATGTATTTTTTTAAACTGATCGGAATGGCATTTTGTAATGTACAAAGTGCTATCCTATGGCAAAGTTATATTGCCAGAAAGGAAGTTTAGTCAAGCTTTTCACCTGCTGCTTTGTGGAAATAATGTAGGAGTCGCTCTTCCAGTGTATTGGAGAGGAAATGAGGGAGAGCAGATTTTCTTCTTGCTTTGAGATAAGCCAGAAGTTCCCAATTGTTGAGGTCTGCTTTCCTAATGAGACACACCAACGTTTGAGCTGAAGCACCGAGTGGAGCTGGAGCTGAAAAGCTCTACTGGGATTATAAATGGAGATCTGTGCTGCCAGCATTGGTGGTGGAGAGAGGTTTGTTCTAGAAATGTCAAGGACAGCTGAGCTGAAGTGGTAGTAAGAATTACAGCAAGTGTGATAATATAATTAAGTAAAACTAGATTATTTTAATAAAACATGTAAAAAATAGAAGCCTCACACTGATTCATAGAGCACAGAATCTATTTCTCTGACCGTTTTAAAGATAACGTTTTTATCCTGAAGTGAATACAGAGCAGCATAAGATATGCTAATATGTCCGTGGCAGTTTCAAAATGAATTCTCTTACACTATCAGAAAACTTACTTTGGCAATTCATATGACTTTTATTTTGCAAATTGCAACATAACATTGTAAACAATGTTTATTAAGCTTTCTTCAGAAAAATAGGGAAATACGGAAAGTGGAGAAAAGTACTGTTCTAGGGGTAATGTGTAAATTAGAGCGATCAATTGAATAGTTTAATTGGAACATATCAATAATCTTAAGTCAAACATCGTAGGTTGAGTTTGACAATGACTGACTTAGATTCCAAAGTGACTCTAGATTTGCACTCAATTTGTATTCTTGTATTAAATACAAGAATGTCCTTAAGAAAGCTTCTAAAATTAGACAGATGT
This sequence comes from Calidris pugnax, assembly GCF_001431845.1. Taxonomy (NCBI): domain Eukaryota; kingdom Metazoa; phylum Chordata; class Aves; order Charadriiformes; family Scolopacidae; genus Calidris; species Calidris pugnax. The sequence goes on along the minus strand of NW_015090872.1, from coordinate 1,227,265 downwards.
GCAAACAGCTTGACAAAGGCTACTTTTAAATTATTTCCAGAATACAGAATTGTAGTTTTGTGCAAACAACTGAGTGTTGTATAACAGGCTAATTCTAAGTTTTTCCTCATCTTTGGACATTAGTGGCGTTGTAGATTTGTGTATGTGCATTTATTACTTAGCTGACTTTCTTGATTTCTCACCTAGCTTGTAACACTTTTCTTGGAAGGCAGAGCATGAAGTTGAGTATTTGATACTTTCCTCCCCTCCTGTGTATTTGTAACATTGAAGGGTAGAAATGAAATACCACTGCAAGCATTAAGTAATAGAAGGAATAACATGGAACTGGGAAAACAAACAAACAAACTGTTGTCGCTTAAAAGAGCTGTATTACAGTCACGTTTCCAGGAAATTAATAAGGTTACAGGGATAGTGGTTATCTATGTATAGAGCTTCCAATGTCTGTGTATGGGGAATTAGAATTCATAGTCAAAACTTTACATGAAAAGCTTTACATACAGGGGAGTATGGGTACACTGTAAGAACAAAGTCAAATTAAAATTACTATTATGGAAAACTGAAGATACACAAATTTAGCATTTTTTTTTTAACCATTCCTTACTGTACTCCTGCTTAAAAAGGAAGAGCTATCATTTTGGTAAAGAAAAAAAAAAGTGAAGTGTGAGTGCTGTCATGCTAGTCCAATAAAAGAAAAATGAAAAATGGGAGAGGCATTGAAAGCAGTGGAAGTAGCATCCAGGGAAATGGAAAGCTTTGTCTCGCATTGCTATGGGGCTTATGTAAGACAAAAATGCAGTTTGGGTGCCTTTATATTATCAAGAAGATGATAACACGAAATGTCCAGGAAAAAAAAATAGTGAGGCAACTAGTGTCAGATGCTGAAACTAAGAATTATATAACTTCTAAACTTGCACTTAATAAGTGATACGGCATGTTTATACTCATCACTACTTTTACTCCAATTTTCCTTCTGATTGGCTTTTGCGGCTGTTACGAGTTCTGTCAAACAAAGGTGTAAAATTGGAGCTGCATAAGAAAAGAGCCTGACCCTTATTAGTAGTAATTTAGTATTGGTGCTAGGTCTAGTGTCGATGTTCAGAAATGAGTCAGAACAGAAGACCAAGAAAGAAAAACAGTAATTGGAATTTCCCCAAATTAGGTTTGTATTTTCTGTCTTTTAAATCTCTGTAGAAAAACAGCATTTATAGTAAACATACTAAATGTTCTAATGTGGTTTCTCCTTCAAGCAAATCCATGGTTCTGCTGCATAAGCCATTGCTCTTCCTTATGCTGCTGATGCTAACAAGTCGTGCACACTGTATTTTCAACTCTTGTAGCTGGCTGATGAAATACTTCAAAAATCTCGTGCTCTGGGAGGAATACTTCACTGTCTGAAAGAAACTGAAATATAGCCATGTTCTGTAAAATAAGGTTAACATTTTTTAACTTTTCTATAAGTTTATTAAGAGAGGTTTGACTTATGCCAGATCAGTTCTGTCTAGCCTTCCATATTAAAACGTTAAGAAAAGATTTGGGTATAATTTGGATCGAACAAGATTTGATTTTCTTCAGTAGGACAAACAATTGCAGATTTTGCCTATGGCTACCACAGTCCTCCACAAAACTGTGAGTTAGAGGTGGCATTTATATCTGCAAGTGCTGTTTTCTCAGCATTCTGGACGTGCTGGCTACAACTCGATTGTTACTTCTGTTTGGTGCTTAAAGGACAAATTCTGTTGATCACCTGTTGCATATAAAGAAAACCCTATTTTTTCAAAGTTCAGCGTGGTATGAGTTTTCTTAATAACTCAAATAGCCTTTTTTTGAGGAACAAACATTCATGCTTAAACCGTTTTTCTAAAATTCAACGTGTTTACATTAAATCTTTATATGTGCATATTGCTGTCCAATAATACTGTCACAAACATCACAAGACAGTTAATCTTGTGATACTTGACAGTTAAATGAAACGATGTTCTGACCACTGTCTACATTTGCATATGACTTAAATGAAACAGAATTGTGTAATACCCTAAACTTGCAAACTGTATTTCACTTAACGAGTTAATTTAGTAAGCAAATGGAATATAAATATTGGCAGTATAAAGAAGTTACAAATGGAACGTGTTATGTTCTGGATTACAGTATAGCCTGCTGATGCTCATCCATCACTCAAAGATTTTGGATTTATTAACAGAACTTCCTTTTATGGGCATTTAAAACATCTTAAAAGCTTAATATGTTATCAAAAGTATGCTACTGTTACAGTGAAACTAATAAAATATTGTTCTGAATTTAAAAAAAGCAGTGATCGCCTTAAAAAATACCAAATATTATAGCCACAGTCATATCTAAAACTTTGCAAGTTTCATGTAATCCTGAAACAATTATCTGTTTTGACCTTAACCCCAGCGCGCAGCTTTCTCTTGAAGTCTTGTAACGCTTCTGATTCAAGGCAGGAATTAGAAATTGGACAGCTTGTAGAAATTAGGCTTATTTTACTTTTCATTACTCCAAATGCTGGTAGCAAAAGAATTCTGAAACAAAGCTATCAGTTTGTATTGGTGCGGAACCCCGGCTAGAGGTAGAGTTGGCTTCTAGGTATAAGAGGGTAAATCCAAATGTTGGAGCTTCAGGAAGCTTTTTATGGGAGGAAAATATCCAGGCTATTACAGGAGATGCTCCCTATTTGGAATAGGCTTCCTATGAAGAAGAAGAAGGAATACTTTCCTTTTGCCCAGCACCTCAACTTCTGTAAACAGAAAGAAAAGCTAGTAAAAAGGATTCATCTAATTTACCACTATTGACAAAATCTGTGATCTCTAAGCCTGAATTCAATTGATAAAGTATGTTGGAAGTTCCACAAAGGGTTCAGAAGATGTTCTTGCATTCTATTTGCAACAGTTGAAGTAGGAAAATAAGACAAACAGGATGTCCTGCTCTCTAAAGTAATGCCTTACTCAGTTTCTCAGCCATGTGTAAAAGCACAGAAGGTTTTTCCAATATACAGTATTGCATCTTCTAGGCAATATTTCCCTAAAACTATTCCTTATGAGCAAAGCCAAATGCAAATTTCAATTCAGGTAGATGTTACTTTACTCCACTCTTGGATTTGATTAGTGTTGAAGAGCTCCACTACCAAAAACCCCTCCAAAAACCAAACCACAACAACTCTACCAGAAAATTCCCCTCAAAAAACACCCAAAGTACCTAGTGCCCTCCCTGCTGAGTACAGGACGTTTCCATCTATTGGATTCCAAGTTACAAAATTCCCTTGCTCCAGTATTTGTTTTTACATGCCAATGCTTTACTGTGCTTCAAAAGTCTTCCTGATCCATGGGTTTTAACACTCAAAAAAGTTAGTCCAGTTTCTTAGGTTGTATAGGATCGTGCTAATCTTTCCCCAGGTTTTCAGCACTTTGTTTTAAAGTTTCAAATTAAGACACTAGACATTAAGTGACAACCAAAATCCTGGAAAATTGTTTTTACCTACTTGCTGCTGTAATTATTCCATGGAATGCTAACAAAGCTGATCTGCAAATGTTGTATTAACAGTTTAGTTGACAAAACTCATCGTGTTGCAAGATGCTGTCTTCAAAAGTTATTTTTCCCAAATTTTCAGGGGTGAGAAGAGGAGGCAGTAATGGGTAAGCAAACACCTTTCTCTATAGGTTCTCCAGAAACCACTAGTCATAACGCAGACACATTTCACAACCAAAGAGAAAAATATTGTTTCTTTCTTCCTGAAGAGTTTTAAGGCTGCTGTTGGTAATCTTTCGATGTTGAAGGGGTTTTGCTAGCCCTGTCTTGTTTCATACCAGAATTTTAGAATGGAATTGGAAGGCTGCATTCTGAACCTCCATAATTCTAGTCCCAGCACCACCACAGACTGAGCTGATGTGCACAGCACCTACTGCCAACCACGAGCAGTTTGTCACTGGATAATGTCCGTATTGGGATAAGCACATTATGCCATTCGGATTTCTTAGCTTTGGAATTAGTGCTTCAGTCCATCCTACTCTTGATGTAAAGGAAGCATCACGATGCTTCCATCTGCCAGGAGCAACAAAGAGGAGTTATCTGCAAAAGTGAAAAGTAGTATCCCGTTTCAAGGCTCGTGATCAAAGTTGCAGAAAGGCAGCTTGACGAGCAGGTCAAAACTTCCCTTTCTAAAAAGGATTCATCTAATTTACCACTATTGGCAGCTTGACGAGCAGGTCAAAACTTTCCTTTATCAAGCAGTTTGATAACCTTGTTTAAAATTCAAATCTCTATATGCCCGAAATCATTGGATAAACTCAGATTAAAAGCTTTCTGTTCTGAGAGGATCAGCGGTTTCAAGAAATGAGTGTAATTTTAGAGAAAATGATAGTAGTTCTAAGAAATGAGGTAATAAGAGGTGGGTTATTGTCCCACCTTTTGAGGGCAGGGCTACATGGGAGGTGGAGTTCTCACCCTTCACAGATTTTCGTGATGAAGTTGCATGCAGCAGTGGAGTGGGGCTGTTTAAGCTGCATGGATCGTTAGAGATGTGCTAGTCCTAATGAGAATTTGTCTAACACAAATATAGAAGAGTTTGTGTGCAATGTAGAGACTGGAATGTGATGAATTCTGTCTGTAGATGTCTCACATGAAATGCACAGCGTTCCTAGAATACTCCTGGGATGCAAATATAATTTGTGATGCAGGTATAACTTCTACTGCGATGCACAGAACTCACAAGAGATAGACCCTTGACTTGGCAGCCTCGTGACATTAAAGTAACGGTGGATCATATCACAGAATATTCATGGTTGGAAGGGACCTTTGAGATGCAGATAATGTCACCGCGTCTGTCACTTCATCAATCATCTTTAATGGGCATCCATCTGGGGTGTCCTCCTGGGCTTGCACGCAGCAGGCAGGAGCAGTCCCGGCACTCCTGGCTGCGTGTGTTGTGCTGCTGCTTCACCCTCTGCTTAAGCTGACCCTCTCGTAGGCTCCTCAACTGAGTCCTTGATTCCAAATGGTTACTTTTATTATGAGCAAATCTTTTTGAAGTTTTTTCAGTTTCCTTTGCTCTTATGCACAATAGAAATTTAAATTTTGAAAGTGTCTGAAACAGAAGAGTTCGGCGATGCAAAGGAAGGCAGAATCTCCAGCTTCTGGGTTCCTAGAAGTTATTCCCCATGTTTTTCACTAGAGGAAGTGCCTTTCAAATGAGAATGGCTCTTGCCCTTCTTGTCTAACTTTGTAGCCTGCTGTCAGGCAAGGTTTCTCATGATTTGCCACAGCTGTCAGTTCATTTTCTTGCTTAGAAATGTCTCTGCAGATAAACTTGTGTTCTCTATTAGAATATACAAATAACTCTTCTGTTAACCAAGCTGAGGTATTCTGTAGGAATTGTGATTTAGATGTGTTCATTACGTGGTGTTTGAGCTGACTACCTCTGTTACTGGGCATGTGCCAGCATCCCAGTGAGAACTTCAGCCTGATGTAGACTTCACACACAGTGCAGAAACTGAAATGGGGTTTGTAATTCCGTGTGGAGTTCTTGCCCTGAATGTAGAGCCTTCCCAAAATACTCAATGGGTATTTGATGCTTTTTCATGCAGCGATTACTTAACTTTTGTGGATGTTTTGTTCTTTGCTAGCTGTCTGTCTGCCAGTGTCACCCATGTCTTAGTGTTGACATCCATTTTGATTGTCTTCTCAACTAAATAGAGGATTTACTCTTTTCTGTTGTTGTTGTTGTTGCACAGTTCCTCCCTCTCCTCCCCTGAATTTGTGCCTGTGAGCTAGAGGGAGATAACTGAGGCAAATAATAGATTTCCTGGTGGTCTGTTCCGAGACGTTAGATTTAGGTGTGACAGCTCTGCTGAGCGTGCCCAAGCATGTTTTCTTCTTTTCAACAAATGTCTGCCTGCTGCCGCCGTAGTTTCACTTTCAGAAATGCTGTCCGCCTTTCGAAAGATCTTTTACTAGATAAATGAACAAGGCTGGTGGGGTGGTTTTGGTTTTTTTTACCTAGTTCAACTAATGGGTCAAGTAAGAAGCACAGTTAAAACGTTAGGAAACAGTTAAATTGGCTATCAAGTTTCACCAGAATGCAGCGTTGTAAAATGTGTTTTCCCCCTGTTAATCATTGGCAGGACTGCTTGCAAGAAGAGCAGGTACAACTTTTAGTGTCTCCTTTGACAACTAAAATAGCTGGAAACCATTTCTTAATATGTTAGCTATAGGGGTGGGATAAACAGATTTCTTTATATTATTTACCGACTTTAATATATTAATATTAAATAATACTTAATACTTATTATTCAGTTATAGTTTATATATTCTAAATATTTTCATTTTTACCATTGATAAGAAGAGAATCCAAGAATTTCAGTAGGTAGGGCATCCTACATCTCTTCACATAAGATGAAGAACATGTAATTCTAAAATGGCTTGCTTATGGTGCAGCTGAGGAATTGCATATAAAATTGGGAGTAGCCAGCCTGACAAGCTCCATTCGTGTGCGTGATCTTCTCCCCAGTGCTCAATTCACTTCAACTTTTCAGAATGTTATTGTATCTATGGCCTAAACTGAAGCCACCAGTAATTCCTGGTCGTATGGTGAGGTATTTATTTATTATGTAGACAACCAAACCCCTGATTTCTTAATTTATGAGGTTATACAATGAGACATAATTGGATTACATTTCATTATTTACTATTTCATTAAACATACTGTATTATATTCCATTACACAGTGAGCTATGGAGAACCCTCACGACTACATTATCATCTATCTTAGATGGCTGTGGCTAAAAGATGGCTAATTATACTTACCGGGGTAATAAAAAAAGCGGATTTGTGTTCCTTGCTTGTCCGTAGTTCCTGTATAAATCCAGAGTAGCTCTGTGGGTTACAGCAGCACCTCATGAGGGATACACATGCAGCGTAGAAAATTCATAGCCTTCATGTTTGGCACCTGAATTAAACATCTATTCTGTGATTGTTTTTTCTTGGATGTAAACAGAGGAAATGCTTTAATGCAAGAAGAAACAAAATAGAAACAATTCCACAGAAATTTAGGAAGTGACACAGTTTCCTACCCATGAGTAGTATCTCACTGACGGGTGTTTTTTGGTAGAGAAATCATACTTTTGTGGCAAAGAAACAAATGTGTAATTGGAATTGTATATAACTTTGTTATATATAATATACCAACTGCAGTTATTAGAAAACTAATCGTTTGGCTTTTTTGATATCTGTAAGAAATAAAAATAAGAGTTGGGTTGGTTTTGTTGGAGTTTTCTTTGTCTTGTCAAACCTGCTGACACTTTTTAGGAACAGTAATTACCAGAAAATAAAAACTTAGATGCATTTAAAATAAAAGGGAAAAAAAAACCCCAAAAGGATAAAAAAAGAATTGACAAAATCCCCTTTACATTAACAAAGGAATTACATGCATGAAATACTTACCTTAATAAATACTAGTTCTTATTTTGCAAAATTTGCAAAACTGCTTTTTGCCTCCTACTCAGCCAATTGGTATTTGCTAATTGGAAGCGGAGCACAGGGCCACTAGGTGTCACCGTGCACTGAGTGTGTGGAACAAAACCACTTGGACAAAAACTTCTACCTCCCTTCGCTACCATTCAGCAGTACCTTATACCCAACTTTTTTAGCTGGCTACGGGTCTGATTTGCAACACTTGCCTAGAAATCCTGCCCTTTGTTGACTTCTGTGACTGTCCTGTCTGGTTCTCCAGCCGTCGCATTGACCACCCTTCCTTCTGCATGTTCTTGAGAAGTTCTTCCTCATCCATGCTTTTGTAGACACTTAGCTCTCGGCTCGTGCTCAACGAGCGGCCAACAAGGACAACTAAATTCTTAACTATGCTTTCACTCTGATGATAGACTTAGGCTGTGTATGTTCAATTTCACCTCTTTGTCTTCTGATGTATGACCATGGAATTTACAAAATATAATCTGTATTTTGAAACATTCAGTGCTACTGTGTCCCAAACGTAAAGTGTTGATGATAGATATGTATTTTTTTTGTTGGCTAATGACAGCATCAGTAAAATAAACAGTTCTTCTCGTTGTCTCAGTTTAATCTTTCCTGATTTGTATTTTTTTAAAAAAATCAAAATATTGTTACTATTCAGCTTAATAATTTAAAATTAATGCTACATACATAAAGGAAAATTAAATGAAGGAAGCCTAATGCTTAAATAATGTTTTTCTTTTTCCAACAAGGAAGTCTCAGTTGTATGAAATACAAGTCCAGTTAATCCATCAGACATGATTTCATAGACCACCTGTTTTCTAAAGAGAACCCTCCAGGGACTTCATTCCTGATGGAGCTACCTTAAGACCGTTGGGTGCTACATGACCTAGAGGGCATCGGATTTTCTCCTTTTCTTTTTTTAGGTTTTTTTAGGTTGGGGAAATACATTTTGAATCTTTAGAGAAATGAAGCAGTGTTTAGACCTGAACGTTGGCTTCAGAAGAGACGCTGGGGTTTGTGCACATCACCACCATGTGTGCTCCTTGGAGGACATTGCTATTGATTTTGATCTTTGTTTTCCCCAAATATAGTCAGTTTTGATTACTGCAGTATTTTTTTCTTTTTTTTATACTGCTAGAATATGGTCACATACTTGCATTCTGAAGATGTTTATATTTTTTATAGACTGCTAACTCTTTCCCCAGGAAAAAATAAAAGAAAAGAAAACATCACGCTTTTCTTTTCCAAGGGGGAAGTTGAACAAATCGCAATGATGAAACCAAAAGGCCAGACTGAACACGATGAAGGCATGCTTGAATACTTAGAAGATTTGATAGGATCTGCACGACTGAAGGAGCCTATCCAAACTCTGTGTCGCAGAGTAGAGATCCTGAATGAACAGAGAGGAGAAAAGGTGAGTCTTAGAAAGTTGTGTTTGAATTACAAATAAAAAATACAAACTTGCAATATTTCATTGTTGGATTTTTTAGAAAAACGGTTAAGGTAAAGACTTGGTTAAAATTTGGCACTCCTCTACAAGAGTAGAAGTACAGAGATATTTTGAGTTATCTTTATTGCATCTGCTGTTTCTCTCGATTATAAAAGAAATGGGCAGTCGACATCAAGTACCCTCCTTTAAACACTTAGAATGTTGTCCTTCTGTTCCCAAAGGTGGAGTTGGAACACAGGGTTTTACCTGCTGAACACTCTTGATCGTATCTGTGTGCATTAAATGCTTCACTGACTGAATAGAGGAACACATTCTCTGAATGCATCCAGATAGGGCTTTTTATCCCCCCTTTCCCTAGGAGCAGGGAAACGTTTCATATGCTAAGAACAGGGGAGAGGGAGGCAGAGCATCGGCGAGGTGATGCACACGCAGCCGTATGAGGAGGCTTAAACATACAGAAAATTAGTTGTGACTTGAGCTATGTAGATCTATTGCAGGACTTGCTTCCATAACACGTTTATGCATCGAGTTCTAAAACTACTAAATAATATCAAAGTTCTTTTTACTTGACGTGGTGTGTCCTTGGTAAATCCAATGTTGCAGACTTTTTTTAAAGGCTGGGAAGGAAAAAGATATGGAGCTGCAGGAATTACCTAAAAAGGGGCCAGTCAAAAGGTTGAAATAGGGAAAATAGTATATACAATCTGTCTATAGGTAACTCCTCTTTATTTCTCACCTATATTTTCCTTGATTGGCCTGAGCTGTTCCTGGCATCTGTAGCATCACTTTTTAGTTTTAAATTACTGTTTGAATTGCCCTGAAAGGAAATGGTGATCTGTTATTTCAGAAAGCCTGTAGTGCTAAGCTGCCTTGCAGAGTTAGTTGTTGAACACCGTCTCTCCAGAGGCCGTGTGCGCTGCAAAGAATCTGGAGTTTTTCTCCTCATGGTTTGTTCTTCTGTAGTACCAGGAGTAAAGTCAGCTCTGACTCTCTATTTTGTCTAGTTAAATAGAGTTAAAATGGTGGAAAAGGAAAAGGATGCCTTGGAAGCAGACAAGAACAAAGCCATTGAATTTCTTCGTTTGGAAAACAAAATGTTTAAAGAAAAGAATAATATCTGTCAATACTATATGTAAGTACTTCTCTAAAGTTTTGACTTGGCTTTAAATGTGGTAGCGGGGGTGTTAAACTCTGCTTCTCTATATCTAATTAGAAATATTTTGCATTTCATAATAGTTGTATCAGTCCTTCAAAATTTATTGAATAGGATGTGGCTAGTCATTTTTGTTTCAACTAATGGAGTGGAAAAATTTAAAATAGAGATTATTTTCACAAAACCTTTAAAAAAATCCCAAAACAACAAAAAAACCAAACCACCACCAATGAAAAAAACAACCCCCAAACCTTCTTGCTAGTGTTTTTTAAAACAACAAAAAAACCAAACCACCACCAATGAAAAAACAACCCCAAACCTGCTTGCTAGCTTTTTAGAAAGTAAAGCAATGTGTCAAATTAATCACTTACAGCTTTATACTTAAATTGAGAAAATAGGTCACTTAGACTGAAGTGTCTAAATTGTTAGATGTCCTTGCTCTTTTGGGTTTAATTGACAAGTTTACTCAATGAATATTAGGATTTAATATTTTACATAATCACTTTGTTACACGTAAGACTGGAAATACATACCTTTATGGAAAAAGTGGAGTTTGCAGTTTTGTTGGGCTTATTTTTTTTCCCTAGCTATGACATAAAGAAACGCATAAATGACATGGAAATGCAGAAAGAAAAAATTAATGAAGAAACAAAAGAAGTTAATGAGAAGAGTAGTAAACTTGCAGATGAAATTAAAGACAAGAATAAAGCTTTGAAAGAACTTGAAAAGTAAGTATTTTAGGTGTAGATTAATAAGCTAAGATTACTGTTTTATATGTTCTGCATATGTGCTGGTAGAGTTAGCAGGATTTTCAGAAAAAGCTGTGGTAGTTGCATTGTGGGGGGGAAACACCTAAGAAAGCAGCAGCATACAATAGTTTCATGGGAAGATGCTCAAAGGGAGCCCAGCTGGGAAGAACAGTAGTTATTCCACCAAAAATTAAATTATCTGATGAACAGAGTCACTTATGGTATATCTAAACATTCCCTGGCACGGATTAAATGATCTTTTGCACAAAAATAAATTTTAATATATTCTCATTGGTTTGCTTTGGTTCTCCAGCTTGCTTCTCTTGGAGAAATCTTGGTAATATTCATAATTACAATAAGATGATAGCTGGTTTTTTTATGGATTTTAAAGTTCATACTTTTATATATTTACTGCATAAAAAATAATTGGGATATTATTTCAGGTTTTTAGATACACAACCATAATGCTTAGGTACATGGATATTAGGTATTTTTCTTCCATTTCCTCATGAATCTCTTAAACGTAAATTGTGTTTCCTAAAATTTATTTTTCTGGATGCTAATCTCCAATCCAACTGCAATATTAACCTTCTCACCCTCAGAGATCATAGTAAATGACTTAGGAGAGATGTGAGTTACAAATTCTATCCAAAAAATATTCTTAAAATGTGTTTAATATTGCCCTGTTAATTGATCTTTTCCTGATGAAACATCACTTCTCCAGGGAAGATACAGTGAATATAGTAAGCATTGGATGTTGTTTTTCCCAAAAACTGAGTAGTATTAGTTTAATTTCTGTATGCTTACTTATTGAGTAAAGCTCTACTGACATTATTTTTATAGAATATGGAATAGATTATTCTTTCTTTTTGCCCTTCAGGAAACTCAATAAAATTACAAAGTTCATAGAGGAAAATAAAGAAAAATTTACTGAGTTGGACTTGCAGGATGTTAAAGTAAGGGAAAATCTAAAACATGCCAAAAGCAAGGCTAAAAAACTGGAGAAGCAACTTCAAAAGGACAAAGAAAAGGTAGTGTGGACAACAACTTGATTTGCTTCAATAAATGTATTTGGTTGCTCTAGACGAGAACATCTTTGTGCAGCTGTGATAAAATAGCAAAGGACACCAATTGTACTTTGTGCCACAAAGAAGATGGAAAAAGATGGTTTAATTTTTTTTTTTTTAAACATACGTCATTTAAATCAGCTAGGGATTTTGTTTGCAAATCACTTACTGAAGTAATGCATTATTCTCCCTTAAACAATTGCTCTTTGCACATCTTACTAAGGGGGAGAGTGCAGCCAGCAGTTACCAGGCTGTTTTCTGCCAAAAGGCAAAGTCAAAAGATTTCCTGTTGTTTCTCAGCTCTGTTGGGAGGTCTCATGGATCCAAAAGCATCTTTTTATTGTGTTTGTTGAGATTACAGGAATATTGCATGTTCTCACAGTTACTACCTTGTCAAAACTTTTTTTTTCCCTGTTTCCCTAGTTAATTTAGTTAATTTAATGGATATATTTTACTAAGTTGGTTATTGCCAGCTGTTATAGATCTTAAATCACTTGCTGGATCAAGACAGACCTTTGGAAAGTAGGTAGACTTGAATTCTTAGGTGCAAAGCTGTGTTCTGTTACTGCTATGGTTTGCTTCTCTCTGGATGGGCTCTAGAACCGAACAAGCCTTGCAAATAAAATCCTGGCCTCCTGCTAAAGCCACGGTGTGTCTTGACCTACAAAAACATGTGAGCTTCATTAGGGCTTATGCTTCCTTTGACTGCCACATAGCACTTGAAAAGCAGGGCTTCAAAATAAGGCAAAGCTGCTTTGTTTTGGTGGGAGAGAAAGTGAAAAGTCTTTTGCTTGTATAGGTAGAAGAATGGCAAAATGTACCTTCCAATAGCAAAAAAGCTATCAGCGAAGCAACATCGAAGAAAGAGCTTCTTGAAAAGACAAAAGAGAAAGAAGAAGAAAAACTCAAGCAGGTTATGGACAGCCTTAAGGAAGAAACACAAGGACTTCAGGAAGAAAAAGAGGTTTGAACTGTTTTGACTTGGGTACACTTATGTTTACAGTTATGAATGAGATGATCGTGAGAGTTGTAAAATACTATTTTATATGATAAATACCCTGTTTCATGTGTCAGTGCAATGGAACCTAACTGAAAACTTAATTTTGATTTTATAATAAAAACTAAATCATTCTCACTAAGTTGTTTGCTTTTTATAGCGATCATATGTCATCAAGTATATAATTTATATATGTATATTAAATAATTCTAAACTTCCTTTATTTGAAAACGCTAATTTTCTCCCATCAAAATGTTTAAGCCAATACGTTTCTTAAATAAGTAAACAGATTTTAAAGTGGTATATCCCAAGTATTTCTTACAGCTCTAACCTGTCTTTGAATTAATAGACAACTACTGTAACACTTGGGTATTGTTGATATTAGCTGTCCAATTGCTAAGCACCTAGAGCCTGGAATTTTATCCTGTAAATTTAGAAGGATTATTTTCTGTACATGAAAACATGGTTTCTCCATTTGATCTGCGATTGAGAAAATGATACAAAGCTTGTATGAAAATATTCTGTGATAATTCCCTGATGTTCTTTATGATTATGAAAAATGCCTTATTTCAGTTCCCTACAGAATAAGTTAATAAATGAAGAAATACATGTTCTTCTAGATCATATAAGTGTTTTCTGCTGATAGGAGAGCTGGTAAAAGATGCCCCATATTCTCTTATTCTTCCATAGAGCGTGGTTGATGTAATAAATCCCCCAGTTGTCTGTTTTTAATTGTAACACTGTCTGTTTTTGCAGACCAAAGAGAAAGAGCTTATGGAGCTCAGTAAAACAGTGAATGAAGCACGTTCAAAGATGGACGTAGCCCAGTCAGAGCTTGATATCTATCTGAGCCGTCACAATACCGCTGTGGCTCAGTTAAACCAGGCAAAGGAGGCTCTGGTGACTACTTCAGAAACCCTTAAGGAAAGGAAAGCTGCTATCAAAGATATAGGTGTAAAATTACCCCAAGCTGAACAGGAATTAAAGGAGGTAAGACTTAACTTTCGTATGTAATTTCTTTGAGTTACAACACAATGTTGTAACACGCAGACCAAAGTTCCACTCTGTTTTAGCAACAATTGTGGTGAAAATAAAAGAAAAACTGCCTCCAATAAAATAACACTTAAAAACTATATTCTAATGCTCAGTTAATTGGGAAGTGTTTGATTTCAAGCTTAGTTTAGGTTAAAAAAATATTAACATTAAGCATTGAAAATTAAATCCTCTATGTTCCTGCAAAAGAATCAGGTTAAGTATCATAATGAGACATGTTAAAATAAATAAATAGTTATGTTTCTCTGAATTTCATTTCATGCTCTTCTTTCATTCACCAAAGAAAAAGAAATCCCACTCCCTTGTGGGGTATTGCCTGATTCATTAATTTGTAAGCTGTCATATTTGTATCCAAGTGTACTAAATACTAGCTGAAGAGTATGCAAATACCAGCCTTTCTTCTGGTAAACGGTTGCTGTTCTGTTTTTCTGTGTCTGGTTTCATTGCCTACACAATCATGAATCTAAGACTCCCTGAATACAGTATTTTTTGTGAGACTAAGATAATGTCTCTCTTTTAACCATTAGAAAGAGAATGAGCTTGAGAAGCTGCAAAGAGAAGAATCAGGTGCTAAGAACCTTGTGCGAAATCTGCGTCAAAAAGTAGAAGAAGCCAAAAGTTCTTTAGCACAAAGTCGCAGTCGAGGAAAAGTGCTAGAGGCTCTGCTTCAGGAGAAGAAATCTGGAAACATCCCTGGACTATATGGAAGACTGGTAAGTTTCAGAAGGCTGTTATGCTTTTAGCCTTGAGCTTTATAGGAACAAAATGGTGTTTCTGTAATTGAGTAAAAGGCAGAATTCCTCATTTCTGATGCTATTCATTTGGGCAGCAGAGTTGCAAATCCTGTGGAGTTGCTATAAATTTAAAAAAGAAGATTGTTGAAGTTCCTCTACTCAGTACTCAGGAAAGCAGAAAGGCAATGACTATTAGAACTGCCACGAAACTTAAAAAACAATCTTACAACTTGTAACTTGATGTGGAACCAAACACTTTTCTTTTTTTTCTTCAAAACTTATAAAATTTGGTGATCTCTTTGCTGTTTGTTTCCTCTTGTTTTACTTGCATACATGTCAAATCAGAAAGAGCAGTATTATTTCAGAAGACCAAGGAAAGCGATGTCATAGCAAAATGTTGAGTGTTATCAGGTCTTTCCAAGTGGGGTTGAAGTTCTGAAAATCTTCAGCTGAAGTAGTTTGTCATCCCTTTCTTTCCTAGCACTGAACAATACCTGCATATCAGTAATATGTACAAGGGCTATTTTTGTATTCTCTTTTTTCCCCGACTACTCGTCCAAGGAGAAGTATCTCTGCTTCAGAAGACTTGGTTTATTTAGTGTAGATATATTTAAAAAGTGTGTGTATGGCTTTATTAAAAAAGGATGAAGTTCAGACAGCAGCAGAGCAGTGTCTGGTACAGCCGGCGTGTAGTTTGTCTCATGCTCTGTTATCACGTGCCACAGAGAGGAGCGTGAGGTTACTCTGTTCTTGGATGCTGCGCAGTTGGCTGTGCGTGGTGCTTTTATCTGCAGATGCACAAGAATTTTTCAGAGATGCTGAATACCCCTGTGCCCATTTCTCAGATCGGTGCAGGACGGCACGCAGGAGCGTGTGACTTGCTGGGTCCCACCCAGCTGACCAGGGGGAGAACCACGCACAGAACACATTCAATGATTTTATTAGGCCAGACTGCCTCACCAAATTAATGCTGACATATATAATTTGACATTTGCCTTCAGAAAATAAATTAATGCTACCACATTGCTCTACCAGAAGCACCACTTTTGAAGCTCTAAGTATATGAATTTCTACTTTGGAAACAAGTATATTAGGAATATGTAGAGCAGTGCGCAGGAGAAGATAGGTATGATATTATTTTACAAATTCTAATTAAGATTTAAGTTCTTTTACAGAAAACTATAGAATTTGTTTTCATCTTGTCTCACTTTGCATAAAGCTTTTGTAATTTATTTCTTAATACCAAGAAAACGTTGATGCCAAGCTAATTGACATACTTCTGCCTCCTCCCTCCCCCATTTCTAGGGCGACTTGGGAGCTATCGATGAGAAGTACGACGTTGCTATTTCATCCTGCTGTGGTGCCTTGGACAACATTGTTGTTGATACAATTGATACTGCCCAGGAGTGTGTCAATTTCCTAAAGGCCAGAGGAATTGGAGTTGCCACGTTTATAGCCCTGGACAAAGTAAGTACTGGCACTTTGGCTAAACAAATTGTTGATTTACCCTCAAGTGCACAGTATTAATACTGTATATGTGTAATGTATTGGTAGGCACATGTATACATATGTATTATATTAATATATAATGCTGTATATGTATTAGTACAGGTAAAGCTAAAATATGAAACATTTTAATAGGCTCTTGGTACCTTAGAATATTCTCCTAGTAAATGATAACGTTTACTTACAGAGAATTACAAGGCTTTTGAGATACTTATATTTGTACAACAAATGCTTGGCTTGTCTTTTATATTTAGATTCTTTTTAACAAATTAGCTAATTTAATAATCCAAGTAATCTAGTAACTGTAAACTATGAAAACTGTGAAAGAGAACAATGAGTTTTTAATTACACTGGAAGCAAGGAGAAATCCCCAAGGGAAGAAGCTTTGCTGTTAATTGCAGTACAATTGCCTTTGCTTTAAAGCCTTAGCGTACCTTGGAATAATGAGATGACCTCATAATTTATCCTAAGGAATCTCTCATTCATTTATTTACTTTTTTGATGTAGATGGCTGTATGGGAAAATAAAATGCAAAAAATCCCAACTCCTCAGAATACCCCTCGGTTGTTTGATCTGGTGAAAGTGGAGGATGAGAAGGTTCGCCTGGCTTTTTACTTCGCGTTACGTGACACTCTGGTCACTAGTAACTTGGAAGAAGCTACCAAAGTAGCATTCCAAAAAGATAAGAGATGGAGGGTGGTAACACTGCAAGGACAAATCATCGAACAGTCAGGTATTGAAGTGAAAACTTGCAATTACATTTTAAGCACTTTTGTAGACGATAATCTAAGCACAATAAGCTCACTAACTTCTTTTCATCTCTTTTACTTTAGGAACAATGACTGGTGGTGGGGGTAAAATAATGAAGGGCAGGATGGGTTCCTCGGTTGTAACGGATGTTTCGGAAGAAGAGGTTAGTACCTAATCAGAAAATGGGCTGAGATCTGGAATGGATCCTTAGTCCTTCTGCTCTTGAAGGTGAATTGCAAGACGTGGTCTCTTGACCAGTTACTACTTGCAAAAGCTTGTCTTCCGAGCACCAAGTTACTACAGAAACCAACAAGTATCAAATTTTAACTATCACAAAAATTGCTGGAGCTTCTGCTTGTGTGTTCTTTGGTTTCTGCCTTCACTACACTGACTTAAGCCTTTCAAGCTTGATCTAGTTTTATTTCCTTATACAATTCTCCATTTTGAGCTATTTTGACAGGGATTCTTCAACTTACTTTTTCTTATGCTTGCCTCTGTTTTTCACTATTACAATTGATCTTCTCAGCCGTCAGCCTCCATATTCTGTCCTGCTACAGCAAATTCTCGAGTTTTTACTCTGCTTTCCTGTTTTTCGAAAGATCATAGACTGCTGAGCACGTGAATGAGATCTGGCTTTGTTTTTGGAGTGGCAACATGAAGCAGATGATCATATCTCATTTTTGCGTAGGTCAATAAAATGGAATCTCAACTGCAGAAAGACTCTAAAAGAGCAGTACAGTGTGAACAGGAGAAATTACAACTTGAAGAAGCCATAAGAAAACTGCACCAAGATATACAGGAAATGAGAAGTACTTTAGAAAAGTATACAGCAAGTATCCAGGTGAGTAAATTTATTGTTGAGGCAATATCTGGCTTCTCCTTGAACGTGCAGGGTGGTAACTTCTCAGCCTCAGCTTAACACAGTCCTTGTTACTATCAAGGCTCTTTTTAAAGTACAGGATTCTAACACAGTTGTGTTTTCTGTAGAATTTATCTGAACAAGAAATTCATCTGAAAGCCCAAGTTAAGGAACTTGAAGCAAACGTAATTGCTGCTGCTCCGGACAAAAACAAACAGAAGGAATTGGAAAAAGTCCTTAATAGTTATAAGAAAGGTATGTTTTGTGGAGAGAAGCATATAGATAAAAATTGTACTCATGTTCTTTTACTAATACAGGAATGAAAGGTTATGGCTTTGTTCTTTCAGATTAACATATCTTGGTTTGGGACCTCTTTTCATTTAAAGTGGGGATAAAAGGTGCTTCTAGAGATTAGAGAGTGAAAACCCCTTTTTTGCAATTGCTCAGGTTCATATTTCAGTCAAGCTAAAGTTAATATTAATTTTAGGGGTTTTTTGTTTATTTGGTTGGATTTTTATGGCTGTATTACTCTTTTTTGCAATTGCTCAGGTTCATATTTCAGTCAAGCTAAAGTTAATATTAATTTTAGGGGTTTTTTTGTTTATTTGGTTGGACTTTTATGTCTGTATTACATACAGATTTGTAGGGAAACTTAGTTTAATTAGGGGTAAGAATTGCTCACATGAGGGTAATGATATTAAGGTCAAATAAAGGTTTTTGGGGTGCTCTACCTGAACTATCCCACTGAACTAAACCCAGTATCCTGCATTCTGGGCACACAGGGTACCCAGTTCTTTTTGCAAAAGATGTTTACTCTGAGAACTTGAATAACAGTTTCTCTGAAGAAATTGGTAACTTAGTAAACCTTGACTGCTGCTTTGTATTTCTTGTTCAGGGAATAAACTGAGCACAATAAAACATCATTCCCTTCCCCCGCACCCACACGGCACCGCGCTTTCATAGCATTTTGGGAAAGAGAACACATAATGCTCTGGATTCCCTCTGTGCCTCTTCGCCTTGACTGCTGCTTTGTATTTCTTGTTCAGAGAATAAACTGCATTTTGGGAAAGAGAACGCATAATGTTCTGGATTCCCTCTGTGCCTCTTCAGAACAGCAGAGCATCAAGAGAGCATGAATGCTTTACTTTCTCTGTCACACTAAGATTTGATGTTATAATTACCTTCTCTAACATTTCTACCACATAATGGAGAGGCACAAACCTATGCTCTCTGGAGAGGTGACTGCCCTCCACCTTTCAAGTCTCTGCTTTACTCTTTCTGTCCCCAAAAGGAAATTCTAATTCTGTAGCAAGCTTAGTGTGGGATTTTTTTTGTTTTGCCCTCTGAAAACTAAGGTGCTAGGTTGTTTAATTTTTGTAAGCTCTTCAACTTCTTAAGATGGTTTTGTTGAGTTTTAAGTATAAGCTAAACAAGGAAAGGAATCTACCTGGAAGGCAGAGTGGGCTGGTTTATTACCCAGCATCGGCAGTAACTACACAGTAACAGCAGGTACCGAGCAACAGTTGGTGGCCAGTTCTTAAAATTTAACCCCTTTGAGCATCTTCCCCTTAAATAAACACAAAGAATGAGCTTGGAACAGCTTCTTATATACTAAGTACTCTATATACATGAAGTAATCTAATTAAAATTTTTGGTGGTTTATACCAAAAAAGCCCTGGTAGTATAATACTGTCAGAAAGATGTGGACGGTATTTCTCTTTTTGTTCCTCGGTTGTAACGGATGTTTCGGAAGAAGAGGTTAGTACCTAATCAGAAAATGGGCTGAGATCTGGAATGGATCCTTATTCCTTCTGCTCTTGAAGGTGAATTGCAAGACGTGGTCTCTTGACCAGTTACTACTTGCAAAAGCTTGTCTTCCGAGCACCAAGTTACTACAGAAACCAACAAGTATCAAATTTTAACTATCACAAAAATTGCTGGAGCTTCTGCTTGTGTGTTCTTTGGTTTCTGCCTTCACTACACTGACTTAAGCCTTTCAAGCTTGATCTAGTTTTATTTCCTTATACAATTCTCCATTTTGAGCTATTTTGACAGGGATTCTTCAACTTACTTTTTCTTATGCTTGCCTCTGTTTTTCACTATTACAATTGATCTTCTCAGCCGTCAGCCTCCATATTCTGTCCTGCTACAGCAAATTCTCGAGTTTTTACTCTGCTTTCCTGTTTTTCGAAAGATCATAGACTGCTGAGCACGTGAATGAGATCTGGCTTTGTTTTTGGAGTGGCAACATGAAGCAGATGATCATATCTCATTTTTGCGTAGGTCAATAAAATGGAATCTCAACTGCAGAAAGACTCTAAAAGAGCAGTACAGTGTGAACAGGAGAAATTACAACTTGAAGAAGCCATAAGAAAACTGCACCAAGATATACAGGAAATGAGAAGTACTTTAGAAAAGTATACAGCAAGTATCCAGGTGAGTAAATTTATTGTTGAGGCAATATCTGGCTTCTCCTTGAACGTGCAGGGTGGTAACTTCTCAGCCTCAGCTTAACACAGTCCTTGTTACTATCAAGGCTCTTTTTAAAGTACAGGATTCTAACACAGTTGTGTTTTCTGTAGAATTTATCTGAACAAGAAATTCATCTGAAAGCCCAAGTTAAGGAACTTGAAGCAAACGTAATTGCTGCTGCTCCGGACAAAAACAAACAGAAGGAATTGGAAAAAGTCCTTAATAGTTATAAGAAAGGTATGTTTTGTGGAGAGAAGCATATAGATAAAAATTGTACTCATGTTCTTTTACTAATACAGGAATGAAAGGGTATGGCTTTGTTCCTTCAGATTAACATATCTTGGTTTGGGACCTCTTTTCATTTAAAGTGGGGATAAAAGGTGCTTCTAGAGATTAGAGAGTGAAAACCCCTTTTTTGCAATTGCTCAGGTTCATATTTCAGTCAAGCTAAAGTTAATATTAATTTTAGGGGTTTTTTTGTTTATTTGGTTGGACTTTTATGTCTGTATTACATACAGATTTGTAGGGAAACTTAGTTTAATTAGGGGTAAGAATTGCTCACATGAGGGTAATGATATTAAGGTCAAATAAAGGTTTTTGGGGTGCTCTACCTGAACTATCCCACTGAACTAAACCCAGTATCCTGCATTCTGGGCACACAGGGTACCCAGTTCTTTTTGCAAAAGATGTTTACTCTGAGAACTTGAATAACAGTTTCTCTGAAGAAATTGGTAACTTAGTAAACCTTGACTGCTGCTTTGTATTTCTTGTTCAGGGAATAAACTGAGCACAATAAAACATCATTCCCTTCCCCCGCACCCACACGGCACCGCGCTTTCATAGCATTTTGGGAAAGAGAACACATAATGCTCTGGATTCCCTCTGTGCCTCTTCGGAACAGCAGAGCATCAAGAGAGCATGAATGCTTTACTTTCTCAATCACACTGAGATTTGATCTTAGAAATATCTTCTCTAACATTTCTACCACATAATGGAGAGGCACAAACCTATGCTCTCTGGAGAGGTGACTGCCCTCCGCCTTTCAAGTCTCTGCTTTACTCTTTCTGTCCCCAAAAGGAAATTCTAATTCTGTAGCAAGCTTAGTGTGGGATTTTTTTTGTTTTGCCCTCTGAAAACTAAGGTGCTAGGTTGTTTAATTTTTGTAAGCTCTTCAACTTCTTAAGATGGTTTTGTTGAGTTTTAAGTATAAGCTAAACAAGGAAAGGAATCTACCTGGAAGGCAGAGTGGGTCGTTTTATTACCCAGCATCGGCAGTAACTACACAGTAACAGCAGGTACCGAGCAACAGTTGGTGGCCAGTTCTTAAAATTTAACCCCTTTGAGCATCTTCCCCTTAAATAAACACAAAGAATGAGCTTGGAACAGCTTCTTATATACTAAGTACTCTATATACATGAAGTAATCTAATTAAAATTTTTGGTGGTTTATACCAAAAAAGCCCTGGTAGTATAATACTGTCAGAAAGATGTGGACGGTATTTCTCTTTTTGCCACAGTAAAAAAACCAACAGCATTTTTCATGGTATAAAGAACAGTTGTCAGTATAGCAACACAGCAGAGATGTTTATCACCTTTTTAATCTCGATGCATTGCAGCAGTCCAGAGCTCCTAGGGACAGCAGAATAACCTTAACCCAATGTTGTGTATTGACAGATTATGATTGCATTGCTGAGAAAGCTGGAAAAATAGAAAATGAAGTGAAACGATTACATAACCTTATAATGGAGATCAATAACCAGAAACTCAAGATGCAGCAAGACAAACTTGATAAGATCAACAAAGAAATAGATGAATGTACTTCAGCTGTTACTAAAGCCCAAGTGGCGCTCAAGTCTGCGGACAGGTACAGTAGGGCGGAACGGTAACGCCTTCCCGTGGGGAGTCTGTCAGGCCAGAGGAGATGGTTCTCACCTCTTCATGGCTAGAGGAAAACTGGAGGGAGAAGGTCGTAACCTCTTTATCTAAAACTGATTTACCTCAACCTGAGACTGGTTCTTTTTTAAGAAGCATAATCTTTGTTAATTAGCACGCTTTGCAGGCAAAGGATCAGAGACCTAGCAAGCTTAGTGAAACCTGACCCAGGAGAGACACGTCAGAATCCCATGATCTTAAAATCTTAATTTTCAGTTGCATGTCTAATACTGAATGTTGCTTGTGTCAAGGAGGTAAAAGGAAATACAGTTTTTTAGGCAAAAAACCCATAACGGGCAGTTTAAAAATCATATTTAATCAGTATTTTTCTGCTAATATTTGCCTATCACTAAAATGCAATATTTCAGGATAAAGATTCAAAATAGCACTTAATTGCCTTGCAGTGGACCAGTTCATATCTGAAGTGACTAATTTTATTATGGGGCATGTCAGGAAATAAAATGTGATTTTTTAATTTTTTTTTATGTTGACTTAACAATACATAATGAATACTTACATGGGTGTCAAAACTGTCTCTGAAAGAAAAAATTAAGTCATTTAATGAGGCCAATTTGTGGTACGTTTTAGGAAGACAACTTTGTTTTACTTGGATATCCCAGGAGTGTAAGAATTCATGCATAAATTCAATAAATATCAAAATTAAATTCACATCCTATTTGGTTGTCAATAGCTGTTCAACAATCTTTAAAGTAGGATTGTGTTTCTAGATTATCTTGTCATATTTGCACTCACGTGAGGTGTCCAAACATCTCGGTACCCATGCAGAAACCTGAAAAAATCTGAAGAGTCTGTTCTTCGCACGGAGAAGGAAATTGAAAATAATGAGAAAGAAATTAAAGACTTAACAGAAGAGCTTACTAAGCTGGAAGACAAAGCTACCGAGGTTATGAATGACTGCAAACAAGCTGAAGTAAGTGTCCTGTTAATCTAGTGTAGCTCTTTGTAGAGGAGGCAGCCTGTGAAATAAATTTTAGATAAGAGTTGTTGTGTCAGGGTTGTTCTAATGGCTGATGTCTGTTACTTTAGACAAGGATTGTCGTGTCTGAGGCTTAAATGGCAAGGCAGCTTCCTGCCTGGAAGGTCTAAAGATGTTCAGTGACAATGTCAAAGACAATGCTCATCTAAAGTATCTTTCTCAGTTGTTTTACTACTCATCCTCCAAAAATTCACACAGGGATAAAATGGCAAAGAATGTTGTTTTCTGTATATTGTGTATATATATATTGTGTATATATATATTGTGTATATTGTGCACGCAGTATATTGTGTGCACTCATACAAAAGTAATATTTTTGTTTAATCATTAATCAAAGTTGACCTTTAAATATAGATGATGGGGGAAAATAATTAGGCCAAACCAGTCCTAGTGAGCAGTCTGGTCTTCGGGTAAAATCAGGATGATGAGTTATATTCTTATTATATCCCAGTTATATCCTTCAGTTCTCTTCTTCTGCAATTGTTGTTGTAGAGCTGCAGAGTGACATTCCTTTTAGTGGTCAGGGAATGGGAACGGTGTATTTTTTTATACTTACCTGGAAATATATCTTGACCCAATTTCCTGAAGCTTAGAAAAAACTTAAACCAAGTTTCCCCAAAGAAATTATTGGTTTTAAAACTTGCTTAAAAATAGATTCTTTTCCAGTTATGTGGGACTTCAGTTTCCCGTCTAGATTTATGTACAAGTGAGAGTGAAAACAACCACAACGGCTGAAATTCTTCCAAATAAAGCTGTTTCTTTGAGACAGTCTTTCTGTAAAACTGCCTTTTCGCTAAAAACATCCGAGTCTAGGACTTGTTTAATCCAGATCTGGAATGAAAATATAAACTGCAGCATATTTTCAGTCATAGCAGAATTCAGGGACCCGGTTAATCTAAATATAAGAATATGGATTTGTTTATATCAGTATGTAGGATTGTGGAGAGTAAGCTTCCTGAATAATATACCGAAAACAAATCTATAACCCAAGGAAGTGGTAACACTTTTGTAGGCAACTGATTAATGCATTTTTTTGATCATTTCTGTTTAGGAAGCGTTGCCAGCAGTTCAGGAGGAGCGTCGCAGTTTACTCCAGGATATTAAAACTATTCAAGATGATGAACATGCACTTCAAAAGGAAGCTCTTAATATTAAGCTGAAAATTGAACAAATTGATAGACATATTTCTGAACACCAGTCAAAGGTTAAATACTGGCAAAAAGAGGTAGGGAAATTGTTTAGTTCCTAAAATTTGAACAGTAAAATCTCAAAAGATTAATATGTTAACGTGGTTAGAAAACAGATAGATGGTAGAAAACAGATATTCAGCTCCTAGTTTATCGGTGTTTATGCTATAAAAACCAACTCTAAAAAAGATGACCTTCCAGCCTTTTACCTTCTGGTTGACATACAAGGTTATGGATGAGTTATGCATTAAATGGTTTAGCTTCTAGCTTTTCAAGGGGTTTTTTACTTATGAAAGAATGCGAAGAGCACATTTCTCCTAGAACTCGCAGTCCATTTGGTACATTAAATTGCCTTTCCCCAGTTCAGGATAATTAAGCCAACTGGAATTCCACGGGGCCAGGAAGAAACTCTGCTCCTCAGACTGCTGCTTGAACCAGCTCAGCGGATAAAATAGAGCCAGTGGGAGCAAGGAATTGCTCACTCCAGGTGCTGCAACACCCAGCTCCTCAGAGGGAGCGGGGCTGCTGGCGGCTTTCAGGCGAGTGAGCAGACAGACAGACAGACAGACAGCTGTACACAGACCTGAGTTCTACAGAGCCAACAAGAGGCAGTGCTGGGGGTTGCTCTTCCTTTGGTTTTCCTGCTCTATGGAAACAGCAAAAAATCAGGTGGTGCCTAGGGAAGCGTGTTCAGAGAAAAGGCCAACGAGGTGCCTGGAGCTCATAAACTTACATTATCTTTTTATTTTCTTTTCTACCAGCAGATGATCTTGCAGTGCGTAGGGTCCTTTATACTTTGTTAATTTGAGGATAACAGGGGCAGCTATCTGTTTAAGTGTTTTGATCTTAAACACACAAAGTATTATGTGCGTAGTTGTTAAAGTTTTGTGGCATCAGGTAGAGGTGATGACTCCTCATCACCTGCTACTGTTACAGAGAAATCTCCTCTGTAAGAATTATGTATGTAATTTTCAGGAACGGAATAACAGGATAAAAGGATATTTGTTGTGTTTTTTGCATCTTATTTTTAAAGGGAGTTATGTGAAGAATCTCTGAATGTTTTGAGACTGGAAGGTTCAATGTGTATTAACACAGAAAATGTTTATTTTGGAAACGTGTCCATGTGATAACTAATGTGATCTTTGAAGATTTCTAGGTGGTTTCTTTTTTTTTGTTTTCAATTTTAGATATCAAAATTAAAACTGCACCCCATAGAAGATGAAGCACCTGAAGAACTTCCAGTCCTAAGTCAAGAAGAGCTTGAGGCTATCAAGGATCCAGATATTATCACGAATCAAATAGCTGTCCTGGAAACCCAGTGTCAAGAAATGAAACCCAACCTTGGTGCTATCGCAGAATATAAGAAGAAGGTAAGATTCATTACTGTGGTGTAGGATTCACCTTATTGATACTGCACCCAGTGTGGAAGGTGTATGTAGGAGCTTAGGTACAGATTCCATGTTTGATATCATAGACAGCAGGTGAAGACAACTTTCTCCTGTGCAAGTTTGTTTATTTACAGACAACTAGTCCTGACAGTCTAGACAGATACACAATAGTAGGATTTTTTTTCTCCTCACAATACTCACTTCAGTAATATTGGACTATGTGACAGATTAAATTTTTTTTAAATTTTATTTATTTTTTTAACATGGGTTTTCCAGTATAGAAAGATCAGCAGCGTAGAGAGATGAGAAAAAAAAAAGATGATTTGGGTTTGTTCTTTTTGTTTCAAGTCTGTTGGGAAAAATGGTAGGAAAAATGGTGTGGGTTTGTTCTTTTTGTTTCAAGTCTGTTGGCCATTCTTGGGAAAAATGGTAGGAAAAATGGTGCAAAATCTAAATTAAGGAGACAGATTGTTTAACTGTACTTTTGGGTTTTTCTGCAGGAAGAGCTATACTTGAAACGTGTGGCTGAACTGGATGACATTACCAATGAGAGGGACAACTTCAGACAAGCTTTTGAAGATCTTAGGAAACAAAGGCTAAATGAATTTATGGCAGGATTTAATGTGATAACAAATAAACTGAAGGAGAACTACCAGATGCTTACGTTGGGAGGGGATGCTGAACTAGAACTTGTGGACAGTCTGGATCCCTTCTCTGAGGGGATCATCTTTAGGTTTGTCAAAATATTTGTTATTATTGCTCTAATTCTTAATTGTTATATTCCTTTTTTTTCATTCTGCCTAGGGAATGGTGTCGGTCACATCAGTAACTGGAGATTACTCTGTCATAAAAGGTCCTAGGAACATATTCGTCACGTAAGAGTAGAATAGCATTTTGAAAGATAATTAAATAGCAGTTCTTAAGTGCTGCAGTTCCTACAGAGAAGAGCTGAGTGTTAACAGTAGTTTGAGTTCAGGCACATATCAGCTGCTGGTGGAGCTGTGTGTGCACCCGGGGGGCTCAGTTACTCCTCAGTAAACACAAATAATCCAGTTTATTCCCTCTCAGCTGTGGTGGACTAAGAGTATCAAGTGGCTCATCCATGGCTTTAGTTGAGCTGCTTTGTGTCTTCCAAGAATTCCTTCCTGCCTTGTGACTTGCTTTTCACCGCGACATATTTATTTCCATCAGGAACAGAAATGAGTTACAAACTAATTTCTTTCAGTGTTCGACCTCCAAAGAAAAGCTGGAAGAAGATATTTAACTTATCGGGAGGAGAGAAGACTCTTAGTTCACTGGCTCTAGTTTTTGCTCTTCATCATTACAAGCCAACGCCACTTTATTTTATGGATGAGATTGATGCAGCACTTGACTTCAAAAATGTATCTATTGTAGCATTTTACATATATGTAAGTATTTAAAGGTAACTACTATAATATAATTTTTCTAAGATACTTTCTTCTTTGCCAGAAAAGACAAAGTGGTAACATGATTATGGCCAGATATAAAAATCTGGAATGATAGAGTATTTTTAAATAATTAAGTCACTGTACTGAGCAGATTTCCAGAAAGATGCTTAGAATGTTGCTTTCTGCATATTTTTTCTCTAAGCTGTTAAGTTTTGTGCTTTCCTGAAATAAGGCAACTAATAGAGGATTTACAAGTTTTTCCCCCTCCAAATCCTGTTTCTAAAGTTGTTGAAAGAATGTTAGAATTTGCCAGAAGTGCCACATTTCTACGTGTCCTTGCTGCTTCTGCTTCCTCTTTACAATATAGATACTTTCCCCAAAATAATAACTATCATCAGCTGAGAATACAGTAACTCCTTTAGCTCTTAGCAATGTGCTGATGTATCCAAGCTCACGGTTTCATTCTCAGGAGCAGCCAAGGTCCCTTAGTTTTATACTTCCATTTTGTTAACGTGAGCTGTTCCCCATAGGCTTCTTTGATCTGTGTCTTTATTAGTGGGTTTTTTCTTTCATGCCTTTAAAGATGCTGTTGTTGCCATATTTCATTCAAGCAAACATTTACATTGCTACAGTTCTGGTTGCTAATTTAAAGCTGGAATTTTGAGAATTATCTAAAGTATAACCACTGGTCTTGGGAACACCCTAGAAGTGCCAAAGATTCTGATTAACTACTTTAAATGAGGGATATATTTAGAAGGCACCTGCCTGCAACTGTAGTTTTAAACTTTGCTTCCACGATGCCTGTATTTCCACAAATGTGGGTCTGTCACCCAGGTGAGAGTTGGTAGAGCAAAGAGTTTCATTTCAACTGCAGACTAATGCTTACATTTGAAACTTAGTACAGTTTGGCTCTTCAGTGCAAATTATAGCTTAGTATATAGCTGTAGCTCGTATGGTGTATACAACTTCTGAATTAGTACTATCCAGGGAGAAAAGGATCCAGAAAAATTAGTACTATCCTAGGAGAAGAGGTCCTGGCTCTCCACAGCAAGAATGGAGCTGGACTGTGCATTGACTTTGCTCCTCTGGTGAACTTACACTGATGCTGCTGGGTTCTTAAGGATAAGGTTTGTTTTTAAAGCACCACTAAATTTAGATATTTTCTTCATCAAATCATGGAATAGTTTGAGTGGGAAGGGACCTTTAAAACACATCTTTGACTAGACCAGGTTGCTCACAGCCCCATCCAACCTGACCTTGAATGTTTCCAGGGGTGGGGATCCACCACCTCACTGGGCAACCTGGGCCAGTGTTTCACCACTGTCGTGTTTAATTGAATTCACTTAAGTAAAAGATAAAAAGAGGAAACTCATGCAGAAGTATAGAGCAGTGCTTTGTGCTGATGGTGTGTTGTGAACTCACCTGTTGTGGAGAGCAGGAGCTCTAAGGCCTCAGCACCTGCAGATTTGTTGAAGGACAAAACTGTTTCTAGTTATGTGTTCCTTAGTTCCTAAAACCTCACATAGAGATCATAGAAGAACAGTTTTTTGAAATACCATGGGCTAACACAAATCACTTCTGTTCCAGGAGCAAACAAAAAATGCACAATTTATCATCATCTCCCTGCGAAACAACATGTTTGAGATCGCAGACAGGCTCATTGGAATTTATAAGACTCACAACACCACAAAAAGCGTGGCAACAAACCCCAAAGTTATTGCATCCAAAGGACTGGCTGAACTCAGCACTCTTGGGTGTGCTATAGCTCAAAAATAGAGCGGAAGAAACTTCCATCCTCGTTGCTGCTGTTTACTTTTGTCTAATATACTTTTTTATGTGAGATTTTTTTTTCTTGGAATATTTTATTTGAGCTTGTTAATAAAACAATACATTCTGTTTTTTTAATTATATATTCTACATAGCTTTTAATTATATGAACCAAGTTTTTTAGAAAAAGCTATTTCTCCAATGATGTACCTAGCTCCATTTTGATATTCCATGGGTAAGTTTGATGTCACTGTTTGTGTTCTGTATTTGGTTTTAAAAGCCTGGTTTTTACTGTCTGTATTAAAGTAAGCAAATTGCTTTTAAATGTTACCAGAGTGTACTGTAGTATTTTATTATACGAGTTCTAGTAAGTAAAGTCAGTATACTTAATAATTTACATGTATATAATGGGGATGTTGTCTGTACTGCTGCACGGTCTGGGAAACAGCCGTTTGTAGCCATTTTGTAATGAATTGGTTCTGTTTCAAAAGCTGCTCTTTAGTTATTTTCCTCTCCCCTCCCGCAGGGACAACTCCTCCCTCCCTCCCTCCCTCCCTCCCAGGCCGTGGCCGTTTTTGTGCACTCTGGGTTTTTAAGGCAGTCGTTACCATCTGCTGGCTTCTGCCCTCCTGACAGACAGGGTTAGGTACCACTACCCTCTTACAGACAGGTCTCTGCTTTGAATCTGAGGGGTTTTTTGTATCTTAAGAACTGAAACTGTGTGTTTTATTCCAAAAATCAGGGCAGTACCTGGCACACTTGCACTGGTGCTGCTGCTCAGGAAGAAGGCTGGGGGTAGAAGAGCTGGGAGCAGCCCTGGGCTGCAGCTCCTTCTGCTTCTGGGCCTTGTTCCCATTGCCATTGGCTGTTTCCAGACAGAAATACACAGAACCTGAGTTAGTTTATCCTGCTTTTGTTGCCATAGTCCCAGCACAGCTAAACCCCGTGTGATGGACCCAGACCCTCACCCTCCCCTGAAATCATCAGCGTGGAGCTGGTCTGGAAAACTGAAGGGGATGGGGGAGACTGTGATAATTTGCTATAAGGTGTGTAATGCAGAAAGGGAAGCTGCAGAGGGCAGGTGATGGGAAGCACAAAAAATTCTGAGCTCACGCTAAGACGGGGTCTGTGAATTTTTGCTGAAGTGCAAGAGGAGGTGCAGGGCAGGGTAACCCCTCGGTGAATGAGCTGGGGAAGGTGAGGGGGGAACAATGCATTATTTTCACCTGCAAGAGACATTCCTGAAGAGGCATACTCTGGTTTGTGCTCTCAGAGGCCACCTTGGTACCTCAGCACTTGCTCTGTTCCCTGCAGGCTGCTTGGACACCTGGAAACTGCAGTCTCTTCCCCCACTGGGTCTCAACACAATTTTTTTCAACAAGGCTTGTCCTCTAAAAAAAAAAAAAAGCATGCAGCAAGGGTTAAATTTCTAGAATGAGGTCTCAAAAGATGGGAAAAAAAAAAAACACCCTAGGTTTGTACAAACCCCTTTCACACCTCAATAAAAAGGCAGTAAAAAGTATTTTCTTGAAAAATTTTCCATAAGTTAATGAACCTTGGCAGACAGGACTTGTGTCCAGCGCAGAGGAGAGCAAAGAGTGGGGCTGAAGCAGCTCCTCTCAGCTGTATGACCCCAGGGAGCTGGGAGGAGGAAAGCGAGACCCTCCGTACACACATCCCAGGAGGTGCCTACGCTGCACTCCTCCAGTTCCTGCACCAGCTCAGACACTGGTACCAACTGTCTGACACAAAAATTGGTAAAACAGGCCTGTCATGGGCAATGTGAAAGGCCATGAAGTCTACACTGACCCACCTGGGGACATCCATTAGAGAGAATCTTCCCAAAGTTCACGCTGCAAAAAAAAAATGGGGCACTTGGTAGAAAATGAAGCAGGAAGAGAGAGCCAACTGTCTGACACAAAAATTGGTAAAACAGGCCTGTCATGGGCAATGTGAAAGGCCATGAAGTCTACACTGACCCACCTGGGGACATCCATTAGAGAGAATCTTCCCAAAGTTCACGCTGCAAAAAAAAAATGGGGCACTTGGTAGAAAATGAAGCAGTAAAAGAGAGAGCACCGCTGGACAGGCACAGGCCTGCTCGTCTCCTCTCAGCCCTCACAGTGCTGTAAGGAAATCAAGGCATTAGCCAATCCTACTGTAAGAATATATTTTATTTGTATGCAAATTTATTAAAACAGTGCATTATAAGTACAAGTACTAAATGTTTCAGTCAGTGGTAAAGGCATTTTATAAATTCCTATAGTCTTGAAAAATAAAGTTGCATTACAAACTCTCTAAGTTTTTAAAAGTAGGTAAAATAAAAGGTCAAGAAAGCAGCCTCACGTAGGAGCGGACAGACACGTAGCATCAGGTTTTGAGAGACTGATGTGCCAAGTGACAGCCTTCTACCAGGGCTTAAGACACAAACAAATTCCTCATTTTATTGAGAAATCCATATGACGGCATTTGTCAATCCCAGGATACACCCAAACTCCATTTCAAACCCTGACCAGTGGGCTTCATGGGATTTGCCTTTGTAACTCCAGAACGTTGCAGAAAACATATGTACAAATTCTAGAAACTGATGCTCACAGAGAGGCAAAGGCCCAGCCAGCTCCTGCCTCAGCCAACCCCAGAGGGGCAAATCCACCCAGCTGCACATCAGCTGCGTGGCTGGACTCGGGGTTTTATCAGTACAGCGATATCAGGGTGGCAATATTGTTATTGGGATCTTTATTTGGGCTTCAGGAATGTTTCGGCATCACACCTGAGGCCTGACCTTGCCCACAGCTCCCGCTACAGTCTGGCAGCAACCGGTATTTTGCAGGAGCCCACTAGTGCCTGCTGGTAGCCAGGGGCAAGTTTTGGTGTGCACAAAGCTTTTAAAATACCTAGTAGTTAAAGGTTAGCCTCAGAAATCAATCACTATTTAAACAACTTCTAGTATTTAAAAATATACAACAGCCAAGGAATGCTGCTATGCAGGAATACACTACTATTTTTATCAAGTCAAATACAGTTAGACATGGCCAATGCTCATTTTTGGGTTTTTAGTGAGTTGTAAGCTCACCTGTGCTCTGCTGTTGGAACTGCAGCTCTCCAAGGCTGTCCTGGTACTTGCTGTAATCAGCCTGCTCCTAACTGAAGGCCAACAGGGGCTCTCTCTGGGGATTCCACTCCCGAGCACAGTTTAGACTGGAGCATCTCCTCAGAAGTAGCAAACAGAGTCAGCGACCATCTGAGTGCAGAATAAAACACTATTGCATTTCTCCTACGTCAAGGTAAAGATCTCTGTTATTTGTGCTGAAAAGCTGAATATAAGTTTATATTCATTGTCAAGTCGTTTTTAAGAGCTCTTGAGGACATGTGAAATCCTTGTACCACTGACTGCAGTGGGAGGTTTGCTGCTTACTACAGCGTATATCTATTTTCACTACATATTAAATGATTTAACAAAAAATCAGGGCCTGTGTTAGTAAGGAGACTAAACACACACCTGATACGTGTTTTTAGCTGGCAGTAAACACCTGTGTGCAGCGTTTCACCAGAACTCCCACAGATACTACTCTGTAAAGTGGAGAGAACCATTTGAAAGACACAAAGTTACTAAATGCAGGTTAAAAAACAAACAAACAGATGAAATCATGTCACCCACTAGTAACCAGGAACAAACCAAATGAAACCAAATGAATATACACTTTAAAGCCCAGAGGTGCATCAGTTAAAATACATTCAGAGAGAGGTCAGTAAAACACAAAATAGGAGTTTTATGCACACCAGAGCTAGTGCCTGACCCATCCAGGACTAGCCTGTTTGCAGCCTGAGGTGGTTTTTTAACCTTTAATTTGGTAGTGCTTTTATTAAAAAGAAAAAATTAAAAAAAATAAAATTATGTTACCAAGGGACCTTTAATTTGGTAGTGCTTTTATTAAAAATAAAAAAATTAAAATTATGTTACCAGGGAAAAAAAACCCAAGATAGTAGACATTTAAGGAGTTTTTACAAACAGGACTCCAGCTTACAATTTGTAAGCCGCTTATAGCTTTCTCCAGCAGATGCTGCTTCCAGCCATCTCCCAGTTTAAACAATTCCCTACCAATTGACCATACTGTGTGAGCAGAAGAGGAAGCCTGTTTCATTGCCATTCCTCTCAGTTAACCAAGAGCTAAGAGGAAATCTAGACAGTACAGAAAAAGAAAGAATATGGAAACAGAAAGGAAAAGTGTAGAGCTTTAACAATCCAGCTTTTAAGTAGCAATTAAAAACCATCCTGGGGGTTCCAACACCAGCTATCAATTTAGTCACCAAAATAGTCAAAAAGAAACAAGCCTCCCTAAAAATTCCACCAGTAAATTAAATGCATGGCACAGCACATCCATCATATTCTGCAAATGGGTGCAGAAATCTTGATAAGTAAGCAGCAAGAATGAGGAGATAGAAGCGGCAGTAGCTTCAATCACAGCCGATGATACCAGTTTTTCAAGTGAACACGCAGTTACCAGTATGATAAAAAGAAGCAGGACTGCTAAAGGATTTACAGCCTGGAGGAGCACTTTAGATTCTCTTCCTTCCTTTCCACTGCTTTTGCTGCGTAACTTCCTTTTTGGAATCAGTTTTATTTTTGGAGTGAGGATCTTGTTGATGTGACCGATTTCAGTTTTAGACCACACGTCTTTCAACAGGTGCCCAACCCTCGGATAAACCTCCACAGGTTTAACATCCGGCAGCTGTTTCTGTTTCAAAGCTTTTATACGTTGATGCATATCATCCACCTTCTCAAGAAAAATAAGCGGGGACTCTTCTTTTTGAATAGATGTATTCAGTGACATTAATTCAAGCTGCTCTTCTCTTATTTTTTTCAACTTCTCAATGAGAGGCTCATATTCTTCCAAAATGTGCGCGTTGACGTCATCCAGCGCCGTCAGCAGAGCTTGTTTTTTGTGCTCCAAGGTATCGGTAAGTTTCTTAAAATAATGGACTACTGCTTTCTTATCCTCCTGAACAACGCTTTCACAGAGGGACTTCTGTTCTTTCAGCTTTTCAATGAGCAAACATACATCGGTCCAGTGTTTATCAGTCAGCTGCTCCAGAAGTTTTCCAGAAGACTCCTTTTCTTTTAGGTAGGCACTTTGAAGGTCATCTATGGGGTGGCCGTTGTGTTTGCCTATCGTAAGGCAATGGCCACATACCAGTTTTCTATCCAAAAGACAGTAGACGTTCAGGGGTTGCCTGTAATGCTCACTGCAGGTTGCAACATCAGAGTGATCCTCCTGTTGGTATTTTTCAATAATAGCTTTTAACGCAAAATTGATGGGCAAGGATTCAATCCCAGAGGCAGGAATTTCAACGATACTCCTACAGTTCGGACACTTCAGAGGAAGTCTCAGGGGTCTCCAGATGGAAAAGTTTTCCGAGAGCTGAATAACACCCTCCAGACAATTCCGACAGAACGTATGGGAACAGGGCAGAACACGTGGATCTTCAAATATGCTATAGCAGATGGAACAGGTTAATTCTTCCTCAAAGTGATGCATGTCCTACAAAAAAGAAAAAAAAAAAGGTTTAATGTCATTTTACAATCAACTCATTTAAAAGTCATTTTAGTAACCTACACAGGACACTTAGTGACCAGTAACCTCACCTTCACTGGCAGCTTATTGCTAAGGGAAAAAAAAAAAAAAAAAAAAAAGGCAAAAGAAGAATGAAAGAAAGCAATGGTTGAAGGATTTCAGCAAATTGTGATTTGCACTTATAGGCTAAGTGACTAGATAGTGTTCACCCATATCTAATTTTAACCATAAAAACCAGCAACCTGCTACTAGATAATTCTTAAAGTGGGAAACAGAAGAGTGTGATAAAAGTTAGAACTAGAGTTTCTAAATAACCTAAAAATGATGAAGCTTTTTCTCCCACATGAGTAACATTTTCAACATAAGAATAGAACAGTAAGTACAGAAACTTTTTTTTCTCCCCTAACTTTCTTCGACTATTAAGCAGTCAAATTTACTGAAAGTTTTCTCTAGGTTCTGGCACAAACAAAAGCCTAACTCAGTAGCCCTTAAATACAATACCACTAACAGTAATTAAGACTCGTGGTGTTCTTCCTGGGTTACTTGAAGCATAAAACTAAAAATCTAACTTTCGTTTTCCATCCTTTGTAATATTGTCTCGTTTTTCTTTGCCAGCTTAGTGAAATCACACTGTAAAGTCACAAATAACAATAACTCTAACATCAGTTTTCATAAAAGAAACCATAATTCTGTTTTTCATTCTGTTAAAAAAAAAAAAGTGGAAATGAGTATGAACTTCCCTTATCTTTCTGTCACATTCTCCTGTCCCCTTCATCAGTTCTAGTCAACTCTGTAGACTTTGCTACACTGAAAAAAGAAATTGTCCAAACATTTAGTATCAAAGACTCTCAATTTAGGGTCTAACTCTAAATCTGAAAACAATAACGTGCAGCTGGGCTAACGCAGCTGCACGAGGTACTACTGAACCTTTGTTTGATCCAGTCAGGAAGATAATTAGCTATGAGATGTCTTTAAGGAGATTATTTTATTCAGATGTGCCCTCCTAAGCTTTTTAATGCATTAACCTATTCTTGCATCAATCTATCAGCATTCCTTATTGACACCGAGATTAATAAAGTTTGATCTATTTTAAGTGAATCTACTTAAAAGGAAGTGAATTGTTAAATATACTCTCCTTTGAAAATAAAACCTTAAATTGCATTTGAAATCATGAAAGCCACTAAGGATTAAATTTGGAACTAACTAACAAACAATTTACAATAAATAAATGAAGGAGCATTATTCCTGCAAAAGGCACAGAGGGAACCTGATGGAAGTCAGAAGGTAAATACTCAGATCCTGGTTCTTTGAGAGTTAAATTAGCTCTGAGCACAGAAAGCTATTCTGCTTGTATAGAAATACGTGTGACTTATCTCACTGTATGAGATAGGCTGGTACGCCCAAAAGTGAAAGTGTTCAACAAAGGCTGATCAGATTTCTTTTGCCCTGTAAAACCAGACTGAATAATAACTAAAAAAATAAAAATAAAAATCTAATGGTCACCATCACCCAAAAAATCAAGTTCAATTCAAGGAGGTACTTGTATGTTGTTTTTTGAGCAAGTAAACTTTATATCGAAAACAATTTTGATTAATTCAGCTTTAAAAAAAAAATTATCCAACACTCATCAGGTAATTTTTTCAGCTAATTAATATAAAATGTTGGTTCATGTATTTGAACCCCTTTTTCAAGAGACCTTGACAACAGTTGGAAGAAAATCTAAAATCTACTAGAGACACATTTCTAATGAACTACCCTTAAAAAGAAGAATGATGTAGTATTTATAACTAACTATTGTTTTCTCCTAGTTAAAGAGAATTAATATCAAGTACTACAGCCATTTAGCAAAAGACATTCACACCACTTTGACACTAAATCTATTTCTGTACTGCACTGCTCTTACCAAAGACCATGAGATATTTCTCTTTTTACTGGGGAGCCACAGACCTTCACATTCCAGCTTTTCCAATCAGCCACTGTGGCAACATTAGGGTCTTTAGTTCTAGTGTCTGGAACACCACTTAAAAATGTGAAATTATTCACATAGAGAGGGGTAAAGAAATGTTTCAATAATGAAGGGAAGCTGAATTACAAATCTACTTCACTGTCCAGATAAATTCTTTTTTAAGAATTAATTCCCATGGAAAATACATTTAAAGGTTTTATTTTTTATGCAGATATATACTTATATATAAAGTTATTATGAATCTTAGGAATGGCACTTCCACATAAACAAAAGGAAAAAAAAATCAGTTAAGTTTTTGCTGACAGTTAGAAAAGAAAGGATCCTTAGTAAGTACTCTCATTCATTATTTTCTCTTATATACACGGAATGAATATAGTTAAAAAAAAATAAATCTATGTTTAAAATCACTATTTTTTCCCAAATCTAGGGCTGTAGTTCTCTTCAAAGGAACTATTACAGGAGGAAAATCTTTTTTATAAAGAACACACGTCTAGCTTATTTGAGAAAAGGCAAGACAAAATTAATCTTCAAGAAATTGTTTTAACTGCAAAGTAGTTGCTTGCTATCATAAAAATGAAGGATCAACTTTACAAATGTTTTTCTTAGCTCTGTGATGAATCCCCTCAAACTCTGCAGGGGTAACCCCCGCACCCCGGCAGCGTGTCCCCCGGGGAAAGCCAGGCGCTGTGCCACAAGCCTGCGCAGGTTGGAGCAGCCACAAGCCCCACGGCCTGCACTCGCTCCAGGGCTGTTTCATAACCCTGCAGCCGCTAGCCAGAGGGCCTGAAATCCCCATTTCCACAGAAACGTACCGCCCTGTTTCCCAGGCAACTGAGAAATTTAAAGAGTGACAGTGGTTGCCTGCTAGCGAGCAGCTCTGGAAAGCCAGGCCGGCAGTGCAAAGGCAGGAGTCTCTGCTTTCAGCTCTGTCCAAGGGTGCGTGGGGCTGCGTGGGGCACCCCGCTCCAGCCGCCTTCCAGGCACCCCCAGCAGAAACAACATTCGGGTTTTTAGTTATTACCGTCAATTTCCAAACAGCATTTGGAATGCTAATGTTGATATTTGCTATAGGCACCCTGTGGGATTTTCTAAATCTGTTGTAGACAACTGCTCCAGAGTTGTACCAGGGAAGCAAAAGGTAAAAATCCTGAAATTCAGTTTCATCCTGCGCTGGCAGCAGCACGGAGGAAATAGTCTACACTCAAACAACAGTGAAAAATCCGTAGGTGGATGTCAGAAACAGAGAGAACGGGAACACCAACAGAGAGAGACTGAGATGACCCATCATAGAGTTAAACAAAAAAGAAAGAAAAAAAGTTTTCCAGGGGAAAAAAAAAAAAACGTAGCAGGAAGCTGGCAAATGTTTTCCTGCACAGAGCAGATACTTTTCCTTAAATGTTCCAAACAACTGTGGTAGCAAATACACACGTGTGTATATACATATTCATTTTAAGAGTCACTCTGTATAAGCAAATTACAAACTGGAAGGTATTTTTAAAATGCAAAAGTGTAATTGTGCCAGTAACACGGTGAGTTTCAGAAATCTTCCAGCAGTAGAAGGCCTGCTAAATGGCTGTGATTTTATCCTCTTCTAATTAGTGATAGTGTAGGCAAGATGAAAACACACAATACAACATACCTATTTCTGCCAAAGCTTTCAGTTAAGCAGATCAAAGTAGTGGAGTGTATTCCTTGATAACACTGCGTTCATCACCTAGCCATCAGAATCACTGCTCATCCAGATAATTATGTGAGATGCTGTTTAGAAACAATTATATCTGGAATACAGCATATGTCAGTCTTTAGGTAGATAACTAACTAACTGCTGTATAGCAAAAGCCAGCTGTAAGGAGCCAATACATCCTTTTCTGCTCTGGAGGATTTTAAAAGGCAAGTTTGGCCTTAAATAACAGTTGTGACAAGAGTTACAAGGGGCACTTAAGGCAGATCCTCCCCTGGAGTCAGTGCTGCCAGGCTCCCCACTCCTCCTTCACACCACTGCCAGGGAAGAAAATGACATCTGCTCTCTCCTGAAGGACACTGGAACACTCAACCTTAAAACCGTACTGCACTTAAACTAATTCCACATCAAAAATGCTGATTCCCCGTTCCACAGTGGTCCATGAAGTCCTTCTGTAGCACCAGCATAAAAGCTCAAGGTTATGGTGTGAAAAATAAAAGATGAAATGATGTTACGGGTAGTGTTTTCCACTCATAAGTCACCTTCACGGTAAAGGATGATGGAACTTTTTAAAAAAAACAGAAGGCCGAGGTGCAGCTCCGGTATTTGTCATTGCATCACAAGGAATGGAACTTGCTACACAACTGCCAGGTTTCATGGTTGTTAACAACAGGCCAGGCTCCAGAAATCATAAACAACAGCCTACCTTAAACCCTTCTATTCCAGCCTATTTCAGCTATACAGCTTTGCTCCATACCACAAATATCTCACACCCGAGACAAAGCAGTTTTCACCCAGGGATGTTCTGCCCCTAGTTCTACCACCACTATCCCAGATTTTTTACACTTTTTTTTTTTTTTAATGACCTGAAAGGAGATGAAGACAGCAGAGGTCTGCCTAGTCTCCCTGTCAAGCTGACCTGACAGTTCCCTTCTGTATACCCCTCCACCGGCTCCTTGTCTGCCTCTAGAACAAGCTCACACAAGTTATCACGTTCATAAAACCCCAAATATACCAACTCTCTCCTTTCCATATTCGTCTTCTGTTGTCAGGAGTCACTCTCCAACCCTCATCCCTTGAACTCTGTCAAAGCTTCTGGTGTTGAGCACTCATTTGCCTGTCGTTGTCGGGCAGGGGAGCCAGAAGGAAGAGGCCACCTTTACCTGAACCCTGCAGCCTCTATTCATAACTAGGAAAAGGGATCCACACGAACACCAGAAACTTGCTAAGGTTATAAAGACAGAAATACGCTTAAATACGACGAAAGGAGGGGTGGGGTGTGTGACACCGGAGCACTGCCCGAGGACGGTGATGGCTCCCGGCGGCGGCGAGTCCCCCAGCCCGGCCCGGCCGCGCAGGCTGACTGGCAGGAGGCGGGGAGAGCGGTCACTCCGAGCACCGCTCGGCTTCCCGGGGCGGTTTCACCTCACAAGGCCGGCCGCGCCAGCTCGGATGCCGGGTCAACCCCCCTCACAAAACACCACCCGGTCTCCCGCAGCCGCGCTTCCCCGCGAGACACCCGCACCCACGACCCACCTGGGCGCTCCCCCGCAGCCGCTCCCCGGCCCTCCGACCGGGGAGCCGGGCCCAGACACCCGCCGCCGCCGCCTCCTCCTCCGCCGCCTTCAAACGGCCGGGCCCGCGCCCCGCCGCTCCCCTCAGCGCCGCCGCGCGTGCGCGGGAAGGCCTTGGGATGGGGGGGGGGCGGGGGCTGAGGCACCAACGGCCGCGCCGTTCGAAAGTCAACGGCCCGCGGGGCGGGGCAGCGCCTTCAAACCGGGCGGGCGACCGTTAACGGCCGCCCCCGGCCCCCCCGGCCATAGCTCCTCAGGCAGCGGGGTCAGCCGCGGTCCCCCCGAACCCATCCTTCTCCACGGCTTTGGGAGAAATTCACCCCAGAGCTGGAAAGCGGGAGGCGTAAAAGCGCCTGAGGGGCGGGGGGGGGAGACGAACCAGGGCCTCCACCAACCACTGACGCCAGAAATAACCCTAAATAAATGTAAAGTGGTAAATATCCGTTTCCATTTCATTAATGTCTCCTTACTTAGGCTACCGGAGACACTTAACGTGTTTTAAGTGAAGCAAAATTGCTCCTGCCATACATTAAAATAATAGATATAATTGGCTGTGTTCTTCATTATCTAGTGCCAAATTTACCTTTTACAATCCTCCAGAGCAGAAAGGGGTGTTTCAGCTCTATTTGCCAAGGAAAAAGCGAGACTGCAGAACAAAGGGAATAGATCAATAAACAGTGTTTTACTGACATCTGTGACAGGAGTAAATCTCAAGATTTTATCAAGGTAAAGTACCCGATGTTGTGCAGACTTTTCTCATACTTCGGATTATTCTATACCCTAGACTATTCTGTATTTATTTACAGTGCATAGAACTACACTAAGACTAAAGTTAGTTATTCTCAGATGTGGCTTTTGCAGTGACTTTGAAAGAGAAATTAAATTCATTTAGTGTTGTAATGTAAATCGTAGTACATCATCATTCAAAAGTTACCTAAACATCTGTCTTAAAACTGGTATTTAGAGGACCTTAACACAAATATCTGGGAAACATCTGGAATTACGTTTCAAATAATAAAAACCTTATGTTCTAACAAATTAACCATCACAGTTTAGCTGATAAGCACAGAGTTTAAAATACTACATCGAGCTGTAATTGGTCTTTTTCCTGTGAAGCTGTCACAATACTTTTGATGTCAGTTACATCCCTCTCATCTTCAATATTTAAAAATTTTAATTGAATTTTTTTTATATGCTATTAAATTGAAGTTTTTCCAACCTTAACAAGTTTCCACGGAGCTTTCTGTTCACCATCGTGCCAGTACAGCTGCTGCAACCTAAGGGCAACTTGTGCAAAACGAACAAGCGCAGCTTAAACTTTGTTTTATAGAATTTGGGGTTAACTGGGGAAATTCCCCCTTTAATTTCTACCACCTTACAGCTTCATCCTTTCAAGCCAGTAGACTCTCTTAGGTCAGCAGGTTTTAAAAGTTGCTTGCTCTGTCAAAACTATTCTTTGAATCATGACCTTACCTTTAATTACAGGTGGACAGATCCTTGCCAATTGTGCTCACCCTGCCTGCTGGTGGTACCAGAGTCCTGTGCACCCGTGTTTCTGCAGATCCTGTTTGGTTTGTGAATTACCTTCCTTATTCCCCGCCTGCACTCCTAGCCCAGCGAGCCATTGCACAACTTGGGCCTGTCTACATCTATCTCAAAGGTGGCCTCATTCATCTCCCTTGTGCTCATGCAGCCACACAGGCTCGTCAAAGAACTAGCTGAAAACTAACCCAGAAAATAACTTGTTTTTCAGAGAACGGATCCACTGGCTGGAGGATTATGCCACATAATGGGTCATTACACCACAAGGGTCATTACTAAACCACCTGCTGTGGGTACACCAAGAGGATGAGAGCATATTTCAGAAAAGTCAGAGATGAACAGAATGTGGGCATTGACTAACAGATCAGTAATCCACTTTCAATTACAAAGATGTCATCTTAAGCATTTTATTTACTATCTGAACAAGAAAAAGTAATACTATGCCAGATATACAAATCTTCACACCTGGTTTATTCTGCCCTTGTGCCCAATTTGCTGAAGAGGCTGCAACCACGTGGATGTTCTGTTGTTAGCATTACGTTAACTGCACCACAGTGGCAAATCTCTGCAAATGAAATTTTGGGAATAAGTTATCTTCTAATGGAATTCTGCATCTGGCAGAAATTACAATGGACAAGACAAGGGGCCAGTGTTCAATCTGCACAGCTGACAGGCCACAATGTTCCAATGTCAGAGCCATTCTGAAAACTGCTGAGGAGACAGCCCCCTTCTAACTGCCTTCATAGGGCCTGGTGCAGTAATAACCTGCTAAAAGGTGTTTCTGCAACTTAAGTCAGGTAAAATATGAAAATCATAACAAGAACTAAGTTTTGAAGATGCAAAATAGGTATCCCACAAGTCTACTAACATAAAATAGGCATAGCAACATAGATATTATTTGTGTTTCAGTACAAATCAAGTAATCTGGAACATGCTGCAGAAGTTCACTCCATTTAAAAAAATAAATAAATCTGCATTTCTATATTTATACAATTCTGGAAAGCTTAAAAAGCTATTGTGGCAAAACACACAGAATCACAGCAGCTAAAAAATTAGACTGCTAGATAGCCAAGATAAATGTATAAGCAGGTCATGGTTTGTAACTGAGCATATTATCAGAACGATGCAGTTAGAGAAAATACAACGTTTTAGGTGAGGAAGGCCTTCCCCAGGCCCACAATGGAACCAACCTGCAAACTAAGACTTTGGTTCCACCACAAAAGTCTAATCACTAGTTGCGCACTTCTGGTTCATTATAAATACTCGCCAAAAGAAGTAGAAAAGGTAAGTATGAACTGTTTAGTGAGTGAAGGGGTCCGAATCTGTAAGAGACTCCAAACATCTTAAATAAGAAAGAGGTAAACTGGGTATGTAGTTACAGAAAAAAAAAATTGAAAGCTTGTAAGAAGGGAAGTAACATGACAGACTAAGATTTTATAGTGACAATATTACTTGGGTAAGGGTTTTACCCATGATAGCCATGCACAGAACTTCAGCAGTTGGAGGGACAACCACTTGAGAAAAAACTCTGAGGCTGACACAGCACTCAGATTTTTGCCCTGGTTCCAATGCTGAACCAATTACTATGGTTACCAGATCCTCTCCTTATTTTCACATATTTGAGATAAGGGCCCATTTCGGAGCCGGAGCCCGTAGCTGTCCATGGTATCAGCCTCTCCCCCCTCCCCTGCCCCACGCTGGCGAAGCTCTAACTCCTTTTCATGTTTCTCCAGCTCATCAACACTCTCATTTTTGTGGTGGAAGATGTGAAAGTATTCATACTTTACTCCAGGATCTATATCAAGTAGACGGCAGCAATCAAGATCTCGTAGTAAACCACAGTGCCTGGAAAAGTCCCAATGTCACAGACACTCATCCTGGGAGTAGTTTTGTTTCTGGGGCACGTGCACTACATAATACAGAATAAAAATTCTATAATCCTTTCCCCTCTACTACCCCTCTCAACACACCAGGAAAGTCTTAAGTAAAAACCTAGAGAAGCTGAAGACCAAACAAGGGCAGTTTTGACAATTTATAATATAAATAACTGATGTTCAGAGTAAGAATGTACATTTTATACCCAGTGTATTTTTATGTATTTAAAAGAAGGATACAAGATGAAGCAACATTTAATCTGAGGAACTGCCATTCTAGGAATGACATATTTGCTTTGTACCATGATCTGATGTTGCTGATACAGTCTGACTGCTGACCATCTGCCTTCCCATCCAATTACACAACTTCCATAGCACATTTACCTATAGCTGCCATTTAAAAGTTTCCCACGTTAGTTTTTTTCCAGTAATAGCAGCTTTCAGTATTATTTCATAGAAACTTAAAAGTACATCAAAGGTATTTACATATGACAGTTTTAATGACAGCTTGAAGAAAACTTTTCCTCAGTTTTGGAGCACTCCAGCAGAGTAAAAACAGGACCCCCATCTCAAGGGATTTACAAGCAAAAAGTGGGAATTTCTTTCTGGAAATTAAGTTTCCAGACACTTTTCTGTAGGTATTGAAATAGTATTAACTCTTTCAATTAATTTTGTGTGCCTTCTGAGTTTTACTCTAGCAGTAGCTAAAACTTACTATTGGGAAGAGTTTGTAAACTTTACACATTTTCTGCTACTAAGTTTCCTTTCATAAAGTCTATTTGATCCAGATGCAGGACTTCTGTAATTGTTTCCAGCCTTGTGACCAGCACTCCTGCCAGTAATTTGGTGACATGCAGAGCTGAGGAAACATTTACAGTTAAAAGTGGCAAAGAATCTACAAGTATTAACATGAAGACATTCTTAATTATAAAGCAGCAATTTATGCAACATACTGTATGACAGGAGGAGTTGTTTACAAATACATATAGATTCCTTCACTTTTAAGCAGTCACCCTCCTTTCTTCCTGGCACATCCACGGTTTTCCTTAGGCTTCTGACATTTTCTAAAAGCAGAGTCCTGGTTACTCAGAAATCAAGTTCTCTTGCTCAGGGCTGGCTAAATTGCCTTAGGCAGCATTTCATTTTACTTGAAACCCTTTGAAGTTGGTTGATACCTTAACACACTATCCAGAAATTATTTTTTAAATAGTCAGACTA
This sequence comes from Calidris pugnax, assembly GCF_001431845.1. Taxonomy (NCBI): domain Eukaryota; kingdom Metazoa; phylum Chordata; class Aves; order Charadriiformes; family Scolopacidae; genus Calidris; species Calidris pugnax. The sequence continues at coordinate 1,182,889 of NW_015090872.1, read as the reverse complement.
CCCTGTTCTGCTATCAAAAGAGCAGAAGTAGACAACTTACTGGGAATGCTTGTGATCCACCTGAAGACACCATTCTGTGAAGAAACATAGAAGGGATATCCTTGTTCAAGTCTCCACGCATCCAGCAAATGGCTCTCCCAGGCTGAAAGGCCCCACGCAACCAGGGGCTATTCCACTTCCAGTGGTGGGAGAGAAAGAAAGAGGGTCAACTTCTCTCAAGCTATCCCTTTTGATTCAGCATGCTATTCTTCCCTCTGTAGAGCTGCTACTCCTAGCTAAACCAGGCAGTGCAACACTAAAATCCTAAAATTCCAGTTTGGTCCAACAATGTTGCTCCTGGAATAGCTTGTACTATGGATTAACTTTTGTTCTTTTGATATTTTAAAGGTCTTTTTCTAGATATCTGCTCCCTCAAGTTCAGCTGAAAAGCTAATTTTCTATTTAAAAATACTGAAAGAGTAGGTTAACATACCATCTCACCTCCACATCTTTGGTTATTTTTATTAAAATTGAGGAACAGTGACCAAAGAGTTACCATCTGCATGGTTACAGACTATCTAAATATCACAGACCAGTGTTCTGCTACTCAACAACTTGAGAGATGCACTCAATGTCATAGCTTTGACATTAAGAGGGGAACATCTGAGTTGCTTCTGTTGGTGACCTAATTCCACTGCTCAATAAAGTCAGAGGCTAAAATTTATTTATCTTCACATGTAGGCAGAAAATTGGTCTGCGACTTCCACTGCAGCAATGCAAGGTTCTGCTCTTAACTCTGCCTTCTGACTTTCTGAGGTCTTAATAATCTGATTAGTACTCCTAACGTAAGCCTTGTATCTCTTGTTTGGATCCCAAGCCTCCCAAACACTCCCCTTTCCCCAACACTGTAATTAATTACATTACCTCAAACTGCAGCTTTTGGGAAAAAAGGCAGTGGACCAACTGGCTCCAGCTTTGCTCCTCTGAACACTGCCACCCTGTGGATACTGAAATGTTTAAGCTTTCCATATTTTGGTAAACTAACAACAGTGCGACAGGGTCTGCTGTAAAGCAGGTGAAGAGAATTTTTCACTTATAAAAACTCCACCAAAACCCAACACAAATCACCATCACTGAACACGTAAGACAGTACAGGCTGGAGCTTGAACAGCACTGGCTTAAGGTAGTTCTCTAAGTGTATCACACGTATCAGGGGAAGCACCAGAAAGAGGCATTTACTGGTAGTAAATACAGATATTGCCATAGTGTTTTGAGGTTTCTTTTCATTTTGGAAACATAAAAGTTGCTGCAAACATCTGTTCTCCTCATCACCCTAACAAGGAAGGATTCTATCAATAAAGCGATTTTCCACAGCACATCCTTCACGAAGATATTTTTGTGAAGTCAGTACTAAGTGTAATTAACAACACTTAAAAACACCAGTTTAAACATTTTACCTCCTCTAAGGATTCCCTACACTTAAATGAAAACAACCCTAATTTATTCAGTAAATACATTAGACATGCAATTAGGTAAGTTCGTTATTCCTTAATAATTATTACCAAAATAGTTATTTACCTCAAGCCTACATAAGACACCAGACAATACACTGACATTTGGCAGGGGAAAAAAAACCACCCAGAAAAAAAAGACTCAGAAATCTCACTGTAACTTTCTTCAAATGATGTTGTTGAGGTTTTGATGAAAGCTGGAGTGAGGATATATACAAAGACACACCGAATACAACACTGTTGCAAGTTTAATGTTTATTTCCCCAAGACAGCCTAGCCTGCACTCTACTTGGATAAATTTCACAAGCTAGTTTTCCGCTGCTTCTAGTTTTAAACTTTAACCATGTTTCTGATGACAAGGAATGCTGCAAAAATACTCTAGTCCAACAAAGAGTTATGATCACAAAATAATCTTTATCCATTCTACAGTGTTTCAGAATTACCAGTTGATTTTAAAACACAAGGTAGATATAGATGCTAATGGTGGCTAATCTGGTATGTTTTATTATAGCAAACTGTTGTTCATGCAACACTTGTGCTCAAAGGGGAAGGCACAGCATTTCCTACAATGAGCCACCTTATAAAGAGTTCAGTTTGTACAAATTTGTAACGTCACCTTTAATTTAGTGTGCAGAACCTCAAAACTGAGGTATTACTCCAATTATAAAAACACTTGCATCCTTTTTGTGCAAGTTTTAAAAATACAAAGTTTTCTCTCTAAAGTGGCTCAAAATAGATTGTTCATGGCTGCCTACATCTAAGATAAAAAGAGTCTAAAACAATTGGATTAGGCATATTAAAGGTGTTCAAACCATGACTTGATTTGTACATCTATTCACACCTCTTTTTCGGTTTTTATTCGGCAGTACATATGCACCAAATTTCATTTTTAGAAGTTTCCATATCATTTTCATAGAAAACAAAGTTTGAAAACAAGTAACATTGAAACACAGCACGGTATTCTACCACAACGGAAACATTTGGTTACAGGACTCAACAAAATCTAAAAATGAACTATGCTGTAGATTACCACATGCAAAGGTCTTCATGTTATCTTTGAAAATGAAAAAGGATGAGATTTTAATTACCACATCTTACTGCTTTCTACTATTATGGCAACTTGTGTACTGCAACACAGTCTATTTGAAGGGAAATGTATGATTTTTGCATGCAAAAATCTACAAATTAGTTTTGATGATATGGAAAGCTTTTCATAACATCAAACATTCATCTGGTGCAAATGCACAGGTAAGCCTTCCTGAAATTCTGACTTTACAAACAACTAATAAGCCATACAGGAAAGAAATTAAAATAACTAAAAGAAAAATAAGAGGGAAAAAAAAAACCAAAATAAAAAAAAGAAACACAGGCTGCAGGAGTAAACCAGAGTCTGCTGCTAAACCGGTCTTTGTTTTTGTGTCCAGTGTAATTTAACACTTATGAACTCATTTTGATGATTTACTAGGTTTATTATCAGCCCCCTGAAGGCGAATCAAGCTTGCATGCGTTCACATACAGCATCACAACCATACTCTCGTACACACGCCACTCCAGGACTAGGAGCCTGCTTCGGGACTGAAGAGCCCCCGGTTTGAAACACGAGCCTGGCTCCACAGCATCGGGTCCAGACACTCATTCAACGTTGTGCATTCACACGGTGCTTCATAGCAAGGCCTGGGCTCATTCTCCTTGGACTTATATGGGCATCCTATTCTCTTATGCTTACAAGGCTTGATGATGATAGTACTGCATTTTTCCCCCCAATTGCTCTAGTAAGTCATTGTTCCTTCTCAGGCACTGAAGATCTTTGACCTGTAGCCCTTTTTCTTTGAACAATCTAAATAAGCATTCAGTGTGAAGTTTTTCATTACATTTTGCCACTCATTCTCACTCGCACCCACTCGCCATCTTGACTTCATTTGGGCTTTTCTGTGATTCCAAATGAAATCTTCACATTTTCTTTCCCGATTTAATGCAGCAGCGGATCCCATGAGCCAAGATTGATGGATCAAACCTTTTTTTTTTATTCAGTGCTGCATTGTACCTAACTCCCAAAATACCACTCTAAAACTGGAACCCTTCTGCTGGTACATTGGCAGATGAATTGAAACCAAATGTTCCGCCTTGTATTGCTTCTGGAACAAGGCTAGGATCTTCATCAATCTGTAACAGAACGAGAACATCATGAGTAGGAATAGAAAAACAAAAGCCTCACTAAAAAGACGACAGAAAATCCTGAAGAGTATGTGTTTCTTCACCTAAATCTACTTCCTTGCATCAAGTCCTGCCGTTCTTCTCCCCCAATTTAGGAAAAGCATTATAATGACCCAGTCATTTAGGCCAAAATGTTTTAGCTTGCATTTAGGCAAGTGACATGGCACCCAACAGTTTATCTTCTTTACTCAGTTTTCGCTCCTAGAAAGTATTCTGTCAGTCATGCATCATCCTTATTGCCAGCTTATAAACTGTCACAGTTAAAACAGACACTGCAGTTTTTGCTTAATCCTTAGTTGATTTAATGATATTGGTTTTATCTTAAGTAGCATACAGGTTACTGAATTGACACGAGACTAAATTCCAAGTCCTGCTATATGAGCAACTCAAACCTTGCATAACAAGACTTGCGTCTTATTCTTCATATAAAAGTGAAACTCTAGCACAAAATAAACTTCAGTGCAGACTGTAGGGCATGAATGCAACTGAGCTGTACCATTTTTGTAGTAATCTGCTCCTGAAAATTCTTCAGTCAAGTAGAAAACCCTCTCACCTCATGACACAGACCAACATGATTGCATTGCCTTTAAAAGCAATTAACACTCATGATTTAAAGTGCATACAAACCTAAAACCTTCCTTTGATTTACATTACATGTTTAAACTGAAAACAACATTCTTGATGAGCACATCCTACCTCTGAAATCACTAAAATATTCAGAATAGTTTGTTTCTGAAGCAGAATCTGAGATTTGGTACTCAAGTCAGCAGGGAGCTTATCAAATGTGATATATCAAGCCTAGTCAGAAGCTACAGTTAAGAGATCTATTCAAAGCCTCCTATTTTAATCTCTAGAAAGGAGGCTTAAATTAGGCATTGGATCCTTAGATACTTCATCATAAAGAACAGCAACAGGTTCAAATAAGGGCTCATTCTTCACTGAAAGATCAAACAAGTGTCACAGAGCAGGCTTTAGCGCTGTGGCCTTTATCTTGAACCATATTTACAAATAACAATTACAAAAGCAGACTGCAGAGCTGTTACACACTTACATCATCTGAAGAGAAGAACTGATCAATGATCTCATAAGCCAGTTTGTAGATGTCTTCATTTTCATGATTTTGTAGCTGTTCAATTTTCTCCAGGCCTAAAGTACACAAGAAATGCAATAAAGTTAAAATATCCAGTTCAGGCAAAACAACTTCTATCTCTCTCTCCATCATACAAAGTCATTAAAAACAAATCTAGGAATAGAGTGACTATGAATATGATGCTGTTGAACTCATTTGACATGAGCATAAGAGCTTCCTAGAGATTTGAGGAAATATATCACAGATTGAGGAACACATACCAAGACAAAAAAACCTGTATAAAAAGCCAATTCCAGCAATGACAGTACTTCCCTTTGCTTCTTGCTCTGAGTGGTTAAGCTGCTCTATGGAAATACAGCCAGAGCCAAGCACTAGGACATACTCCCTTTTCCTGGTGTGACAGCCCCAAGCTGTGACATCATTTGTCAAGTACACCAAACTTTTGGAAAATTGGCACCTAATAAACTTTATTGCCATTATCCAGCTCCTCCACATTTTACCCGATCACGAACTTAATCAGTGAGGAAAAGCCAAGTACATTCACCTATTAGGAATGAAGTGGTCACTTTTTTAAAAAGGCTTTGCTTAAAACATCTGTGCCAACACAAAATAAAGACAATAGCACAGACACGTGGTAGGAAGCCAAACCAGCAATTTCTGAAAAAACAGTATCAAAATATTAGGCATCCTACCTCCACACTCTTCTATAAGATTGGCTATGGTTTCCGCTTCATCTTCAGCCATTTTTAATATATTACTTAGTCCATCCAGAACCACTTGCACAACTTGCGCATCTTTTACTGTCAGCAAATTGCAAAAGGGAGGAATTACATTTTGTTGAATTAAGTATGCCACCTAAGGGGAAAAAAGCAAATAGTTAAATGAGGAGTGTGGCAGAAGCAAACGATGGCCCACAAGTACACATGCAAACAAGTTTAACAAAGACCAAGTGCTCAAAGCTACCCAACAAGATAAGAGTATTCTGTAGCAGTCACTTTCAGAAATACTTGTTTTAGAGCACAAAAAGGTAACATTTATGAATTATGTTACAAATACATTTCAAGTCTAGAACACACAAGTAGCAGATACTGTGATTTTTTCAGTATTAGATGAGGAGTTTCAACCTCATATTTGAAGAATGACACCACCACCCAACCCTGCCACAAATTTAATATTCTGGACTTACAAGAAACCAGTATATTTCTACTGAATGGCTACCAATGTTATAATTATCACACTCTTAATCATAAGAGATAAAATGTAGAAAGACGGATGTCGAATGACCAAGAATCTCATCAGAGTTTGAATGCAGTCATTCATAGCTACTAGACCATCCTAACAGAAGAGCTTCCATCCAAATCTCCATCAATGCTCCTCATCTCAGGTTACTCAGAAACAACAACAACTCTTAACTCTTAAATGCCTTGTGGAAAAGGAAGAGTTACTGAACAGGGGAGTAATCCAGACATTGATAATCCTGGCACAGAAGAAGTCTAAACCAATCAGCTGATATACTTTCTCGGATGCACCTTTTCTTAAGGTTTGACTCACTTGGTCTTTTCTTCCGCTGATCGTTAAGTTGCTTATTGCCCAAGCAGCTTCTTTCTGAGTACCAAAGTCACCCTAAAATAAAATCATAAATAGAAATAATCATTCCAATTTTTATTTTATGTGGTGTTACAGTAAAAGCTTGTATTTGCTACAGTCCATTCTGCCTTTTATCACCAGATCAGTCTTCAGTAAGTAGGGAAAGTAACTAACAAAGGCTGTAGATGTTTGAATCTACTCGGAGCGCTCACCCCCTCCCTGCAACCATGTTTTTAAAATCACCCTTCCAGAGGAAATTAAATTTGTTTGCAAAGTAAATAAAAACTGTAGTACTCTACTCTCTCACACTCCTTATCAACAGCTGCCATACATTACAGTGAGAGATAAGCAGCAAGTGTCAATTTCGATAAACCATCCTACACACTGTAACTGTGTCTGCCTTTGAAGCTGGTCAACATAAGGCTGCTTACTACACTGAAAGAGAATGGCAGCCAACTCTTTCCCCAGTCATCAATAAACTGGCAGACAACAGAAATAGTTGTAAACAGCTATATGTTGCTTTGGGGAATAGAAAAGTGTTTCTTCAGTCTTAGCCCCAGCCTCTACAATGATGTAAGACACTGTAATCTTTGTTTACAAAGCGAGAAAAAGAATTTAAATGAGATGTAGAAGGAGCTTCCCCTGATCTGCTATCTTTCCTCAACACATCTGGCACTCATCATCTTATAGCACTTCACAAAAGAATATCAACAGTAATGTATTTTATCTTGCAACATATGAAAAATGCCCAAGGCAGTTTACCCCTGCTCCCCATGTTTACAGTATGATGTAAAACATGAAGCAAGGAATTCAATGTCACTTTCCCCAATTAAGGAAAAAAAAAAACATTAAATCCTTCTTGTTATCTAACCTTATCTAGAAGATGTATTATCATTGGAACAAGGTTTGCATCTATTACTGCCTGAACTTGCTGCTGATTTCCTGCAGTGATGTTAGATAGGAACCACACAGCTTCCTGCAAAATAAAAGGACATGAGAAATTATTAATTCAGATAGTCTTCTATATTGTATTTTATGTCCACTCCAAGATTTTATACATTCACATTTTTAGATCTGCAATTCATACAACACTCAAATACAATCAAGTATTATATCAGTTTGATTGTACATAGCTGAATTCCTAGTAGGCAACAAAGTGGGACAGTCTCAGCTTAGGAGACTCCACAAGACCCTTCAGTCTTTTGTTGTTACCAAGTTACAACCAAATACCCCAAACCCACAGATTAAAACAGAGAACTATTTGGAGACAAAAAAAAGTCACAAGGCTACAAATGAACACTCAATTATGAGTCCATTACTGAGAATTAACTCCAAAATGCGTTACAGCATCAAGTTTTCCAGACATGAGTGGCAGAAGACAGTATGTTCTTTACCTGCTTCATAATTCTCTTGGAATCAAAGAAAATGCAAGACCTATTACTGAAATGCTTGCTTTTCAAGAATACTGTAAAGTTTATGACCCTTCACGATCGCTCTGTCCATAAGCCCAGGGCTGTCTTCTCCCAGCAATAACCAACAGCAGGTGCCTAAGAAAGTGTGTAAGAAGAGATCCTTCCCCCCATGTGCCCTCCCAGTCCTCAACAGTCAAAATTTTGAACTAAGGCAAAGGACAAGTGGACATAGTGCTTAGAGATACACTTTAATGATGGCTTTTGTCAAGGCTGACAGTTGGACTAGGTGATCTGAGATGTCCCTTCCTATCCAGGCAATTCTATGACTCTTATGTTAACAGGGATCAAGAGCCCCCCACATCCCTTAAGCAGGGATCTATACTTTTGTCAAGAAATAAACACAGTTTCACGTAAAATTAAGCGTATTCAGAGTATCATCTTTTTAAATCTTACAGCTGATAAGTTTCTCCCTTCTTAGAAACCCTCCATCACTCCTCCTCAATTCCCTGATCCTCTCAGCTTATCTGGCATGACAACTTTTTAGACAAGTATTTCTCTCAACATGAGATTCAGAAATTCTCACATTTCATTCAACTGAGTCTCTCAGATCAGATCACAGGATCACTTTCATTAATGAACCTGTTAGAGATTTAGGATGCCCAGGCTTCTCTTGGTGGGCTTCTTTTGGGCTTTAATCATCGGCAATGTTGCAATGTGGCACCCCAGGATTTAACAACATGCCTCAGATGCACTCCGGAATCAGCACTGCATTGTCAGTGCCCCCATTTGAAGCCTCTTCTATACATGCACACACACACACTCCCCACGCCCCACCCCATTTAAATTCCATTTATCACACACACTCATTCAAAGACGCATCCAATTATCTCTATTTCATCACTTCCAAGAGAGTCAGTTTAATTAAAGTGACATTTCACATATCAAGAACTTTAACTTTTAAGTTAACAGCCAGAATTATAAGATAAAGCTTTAATTTCATAAAAATTCAATTAGAAGAATCAGGAAACAACATTCTCATTGAGTACAAGTTTGCGGCTCCTTAGAGATTTTTCTACAGATGTTAACTTAAAGAAAAATTTCAGCACCTTGCCTGCTCTTCCCATAAACTGGTAAAGTAATCAATTACTCAAATCTCTACCACACTACATTATGTGGAATCCAACCAGCTATCCCAAATACAAAGAAGTTATTAGGTGCAATCTCTGCAGTTACTCACCTTATTAATTTTTTCTTTGGGATGTGTCAGAAGTGCTGGAAAATGTGAAAGAGCTTCACAATTCAGAACTACCTGTGTCTGTTCATCGGTACCAGTGACAATGTTTCCTACGGCTCTCAGTGCAGCAGTCTGAAACAAAACACTTTCTGTAAAGCTCTTTTAAAGGTTTTTCTAGTTGAGCATATTCTTAATAACAATAACAGTTTAAAAAGCAAAAGGTTTTATGCAAATGCTGTATCACACAGGAAAAAGTATTGTTTCAACTTCAACATGAACTATAAAAAGAAACCAGCTACTTTCTCTAGTATTACATTTTGAGCAACACTTCCTTAAAGTTATTATTAAAGTTATCCAAACTTACTTGCACTTTAACTTCTTGATGACTGAGAAGAGGAACCAAATGAGGGACTATTCCAGAGTCTATCACCATCTGGATCTGTTCATTGCCAGCATCCGTTAGATATGAGAGTGCCCAGACTGTATCTACCAATATCTGACAGTAAAAACATGCATTTTTAATTAATACAGAAGCATCACAAGTCTTACAATAAAATAAAAATATAAAACAATTATGACTGTGAAGCCAGAATTGATGCAATACAGCAAAACCACCCCTTCTTTTACAAACTTCATATATTCCACTCCACAGAAGTCTGAAACACAACTGTTGTTCAACCTGTTCTAGCTCCAAAGAATACTGACACATGAAAAAAAACAACCAGCTAAACTGCTAACAGCTTAAATTCTGAAGGATATAATGAAATTAATTCAATTATATCTCCTCTTTTCATGAGGTACTGGTGCACCATGTGACATATGAAGGGCTCAGCCCTAGAAGGATGATAAAGCCCTAGCAAATATTAAACTATGGACATTAAGCACTCTCAAGCCACTGAGCTGTGCATCATCTGGCATCAAGTTTTTTTTTCTTGATATTCTCCCACAAAATTAAAAAGTTACATCTTTTCTTAGCCTAGTACAGCAGCACTTCAGACTGAATTTCCTCTGTGTGTGCAACCGTGTGTGTTCACACACAGAAAAGCTAATTTAAATAGCAGTAAAACTGAACATTTCAAGTGACAGCTTACGAAAAAACTGAGTGAGCATTGTTTCAGCCAACAGCTCTTGACTAATTCAAATACAGCCATTTCAAGGAATTCAAATAAGCTTAATTTCACCTACTTATATACAAGAATTTAAATACTATAATTACTGTGCAAACTGTAGTTAATATTTAAACTTATTTTGGTAAAACACTGTTGCCATTTGTTTAGACAACTGAGCTACAACTTCACTAGGAAGGAAAGAATTAATCTTAAACAATTCTGACATGTTTTGGCAAAAAGCTGACATATTTCAAAATTTCAGTAAAGTCTCACTCACGTTCCTCACTATTAAAATAATGTTGATATTTAATACCTCAAGTTATACCTAAAGCTAACATTTTATACATGCAGCAGACACTAATTTTTCTTTCATTTGCCCTATTTTTGTTACGACCTCAAACTTAAGTGCTTGTCAAAAAATCCCAATATTGATCTGCAAATGTATGTTCACAGCAATACAATTGAAACTGCATTTATTTTTAAGTGTAGGGAAAGAACATGCAAATAGGGACTTGCAAAGATACAGAGAAATACCATGTAAAAATCATAACCGGTACTTCAAAAAAGCAATTAGAGATATCAAAATAAGTTTGCCATAATGAAAATAATGGATTTTTTAAATATTTCTTTAAAGGAAAAACATTAATTATTACAAGATTTACACTTCAGCTAAAAATCTATACCAGAACACAAAACTGGCTCTAAAGAGTGTTACTTACATTTACATCTGTGTGGTGAATTAAAACACAGAGCGCTGGAAGGATCTAATGAGGAAAAGAAACACCTGAGTTATTTTTAAGGCAGACAGATACTCAATTTTGTTTAGTTACACTGAACAGTGAGTTCATTCAGTCACCTCCTGAATGGTTTCCATCGGCGGAGGAGGATCTTTGTGACGGCACAAGTTGACCATGACCCAAGTAACATTTCTTAAGAAAGTTATGGGAATAGATGGGCTGATGAAGGACAGCAGTGGTTTCACTACTCCAAGACTAATAACGTAATCTCTACACTGGGGTCCATCACCTGTTTAAGACAAACAATTATGAAGACATTCACAAAAGCCATTCACAAAAAAATGTAACTTCTATACACTTTAAACTTCAGTTATTTAAAATTCATACAGATTAAAGAATACGGGCCTTGGAAAGATGCATATAAACATATAGAGACACATATATATCTGTCTTAAAGACCCTTATATAAAGCTTTAGTAGGACCTGTGGCTATCTGCCTAATTACTTCATTTAGGACTACTCATCAAAAACAGCTACATACTTAATAGAAAAGCGTCTGGTGATTTATAGCAGATGTACAGGCCTGAGGGGTGGTGGGCACAGGAAAAGGGGTAGTAGACAATGCCAAACCACCAGGAACAGTTGATGGCCCAATGTATTCCTAAAAACCCCTTCACAAAATCTATAATCAATACTAAAACATCTCAAGAGTAGTACAAAATTGCCTGAAAACAGACATTTTCATCTTCACGTCTGAAAGACAATCACACTGTTGTCACTGCCCAGGTATCACTACAGGTGTGTCAAAAGCAGTGTCTGACTTGTGCTGCACACACACCACCAACAGCTTCAGGCAGTTAGAATAATGTGCATTTTGTTGGTTTGCTTCTTAAGAAGGACTGAGCATTTCAAAATATCAGATGGTAGAAATCTCACTGTGTCAGAACCGGTACTAGTCCTCAAGCCCTACAGACAGTCAGGGCTCTAAACCACAAAGCTAACGCTTGCACAAAAAAAGGAAAAATCAAATGAAAGCTCAAGTGATCACAACTTATCTAAAATTTAACACAGTGTATGTAAATTCAGTTAAAAGTCCAGAACTCAATGCAAAACAGTTCTTATTTTAACAATCTGTGTGTCTGTTTGCAACTAATTCCTTTTCCTGTACCTGAAATGAAAGTGTGTATGCAGGTACGTGGGTTTGGGTGCACACCATCCATACACAGCAGAGAAAACAGGAGTAAGTTAAGAACCAGGTAATTGCCAGTCTAACAGCTGCCTGTTGAACATCTCCAAATCCTAACACACTCAATACTACCTAGTTTATTCATTCAATACCAAAAGTTAATACTTAAAAAGTTTTTAGTGGCAGGAGTAACACAAACCTATGATATTTCCTAAGGCCCACACAGCTTGCTCACAAACATTTTGATGAGGTGAATGCAGCAGTCTCAGAAAAAGTGGCACAGCATCTGGAAGATACAAAGAAAACCCCATGCATTTGTTAAGAAATACATCTCTCAAAAGAAAATAGTTCACACAATTAGCTCTTAAATAAAATTTCAGTCCTACATGAGAGATTTTTCTCTTGATTAAATATCAGTCAAAACTTTACTAACTTCCCATCCTACTAACATAAAATAAAATAACAATTCTTCCTTCATTGCCCTTTCTCATAGAGCCTGTACTTCATAATATTATGAAAGCAAAGCTTAAAATAACCTGACATTTAATTTGTCTCAATGTCTCACAAGTTTACTGAAGCTTGTCAGGAGTCCAAATTTAGTTATATTTATTGAATTTTAAAATTCTGTGTTATCCATCAGAATCAACTGCAGAGAGTAACTGTTAAAGCCCAGCCTCACCCATGCAAATCAGCCAACTAAAGAGCCAGTAGGTACACATCTACATCGACTGCTAACACAGCAAGAGGGAAGCACAGGGTTTGATTTCTTTCAGTCTTAGTTTACAGGGTACTGTAAATCAGTATCTCAAATGCTACTGCTATGTGACCAAAGAGAAACACAAGAAAAATAAGGCCAACCAACTGGGCACTAAGAAAGGAATTCAAAAGGCAACACACAAAACTCCACAACTGTTATCAAGGCAGCTATTTTTCTACCCTGTATGTTGGTGTCAGACAGGAGAATGCTCCCAATATTCACAACAAAAGCTAAGCCAATGTTAAAAACACATTCTACATGCACCACATTTAGATAAATGGTCCTTATTTCATCATCCCCAGCACTAAAGTGTTCGCTTACATGATTTTCTGATGACAGTTTAGGCTGTAAGAAACCCTCATTTACTTTGGATCACATATTTCAAGAAAGGTTGGCATTTTTAGTTACTCTTTATCAATGGAAAACATTTTTTGCTAGAGAAATAAGTCACAACCGGTTTCTTATTTCCTACTAAATAAAGGTATTTTACAATGCTTGTATGCAAGGAGAAAAAAACATCCCCAGCAAGCATATTAATAAGCACTTTTGGAAAAATTACAACAGACCTACTTTTTCATTGAAATAAATCATTACAAGAAATAAGCTGTAAATTGGCTAATTAGCACCTACATGCAGACCTAGCCAAATCAGAGATCACCACTGAGAGAATTACTGTATTTGGCACTCATCTTCAACCCGTTGATAAGCCACATTTAAATAAAAAGAAGTGTTCTAGATTAGAGGTGTGGGACATTATATATTAATTAGATTTCCAAAAGAAAACTCAGGATGCAACTGGGAAAGGAAGAGGAGGAAGATAGGAAAAATGAAAGAGTAATAGCAAAGATATATAACGGTCTAATCCAAGCTGTATCAAAGTTAACATGCTCCTAACACTGAAAGTTCATAAAAGCAGAAGGGCAACTGATCATGCAACCAATGCAAACTCAAAACATACAGTCAATTAAAAAAAAAATCCTTTAAGCTGAAGTCACCCGTCTTAAATTCCTTCACATCTACTGCAGAGAATTAACCTGTTTTTCTGGGTAAAGACTTCTGAAACACACCCAGCCATTTAATAGAGATGATGGTGCTAAAAACTCTTATGAATACATATTTTTTCCAAAATATAAAGAATATACAGTTTTTAAGAAGCCTGTTAGCACCAACAATGAAAGAGAAACAATCTTCTACCACTGAAGTGAAAGTCAGTCATGGAATACATGTAACAAACATTGACATTTCAACATTTAAACATCACCACACATCTTCAAAACCACACTTACTACATTGAATAGAAGTTCCAAGTAGTTCTAAAAAATCAATATATGATGGTTGTGGTGGTGGGAAATACACACAAAAAAAAGATCAAGCATATTTCTGTCTCTCTTCATTGTTAGAAGCACAGCATATTCAACGGTATCAGCAGCATGCACTACAGTACAACACTGATTTCAACTATTACAGCTACTGCTATCTCTAATTACTGCTATGTAATGTAAGTTTTATGGATTTTTTTTTCCCTTAAATTTTAAGCAAAAACTTGTTTTACTGTATGTTTGATTCTTCCATGGGTCTCAAGCAGCTCTGCCGTTTTGTTCACTCAATTTAAAAAGCCTGCAGACGCTTCTACTTAGCTCTGCTTTATCAACAGAAGCATTACTTTGACTTGGGACATGTTTAGAGCACAGAAGAAGAGTTTGCTTTGCTTGACAACTCAGATTCCAAGTCCAACAACAATTCCTTTCCATGCTTCAGATTCCTCAAACTATGAAGGACTGCAACTTGATTTTAGAAGAGAATTCAATGTCAGGCAGCCTCTGGACTTGGTCCACATCTTTTCCTCCCCCTTCACAATAAGAAAGGAAATACCTCCATGAGAGTTTTTTTAGGTTTTTTTTTTTAATTATTTGATTTTCAGGTTTCTTGTTGGGTTTTTTTAAGTTTGAAAACTGGAAACCAGCAGATAGCAATTCTGCTAAAATAGTGTGAGTTTCCAGAAGAGATTACTCACCATTAGGAAACCCAACTGAATTTAAAATCTGAGAAAATGAAGGACAAAAGCAGGTGTGCGCTTCAACTGACACTGCTTGCCAGAGAAGAGGTAGAACATCTGGCAGGAGACTTCATGGGCAGGTCCTTCAGAGACATGCTGTGATTGACAACTCAATTTCAACCACCCTGGCTATTGCATGAAAGGACCAACCCTAACACATGGATTGGTGAACATGCTTGAGACAGAGAGGAACAGGAGTGTGGATGCTCTTTACAGTATCATTCAGATAATCTTATTTTTGTGGAAATTACAGCACATGCTTTATCATTGATCAAATACTGTTGGACTTACTAGATTGAACTACGGCCTGTGTTTGTTCAGAGGTTCCAGAGGCAATGTTTGTCAAAGCCCATGCAGCTTCAAACTGTAAAGAAGGACTGCAAAGCAAGAAAAAAAAAAAGAATATGATTGTAACACACATTTTCAAATCAGATGCCATAGGCACATTAGCTAAATGCCAAGAATTCTTGCAACAATTAAACATTTTGAATTTTAGAAATACTCACTTGTCATCTCTTTCAAGACAGTGCACTAAAATAGGTAATATTCCTGATTTTATTAGATCGTCAATTGGTGGATTGCGATCACTGGAAAGCAGCTTTCTGTTTAGGAAAAGGAAAAAATATAAGACAACAGACAAATCAGAAAATGAGAAGTCATAACTGGAAAGGATCTCTGGAGGTTGTGTAGTCCAACTTTCAGCTCAAAGCTAGATTATTGCAAACACTAGATCAGTTCAGTAACAGCTTCCTGTAGTTGAGTTTTAGAAACCTCCAAGCACAGAGATCTAACAACCTCCCTGGACAAACTGTTCCAGTGCTGCACTACTTTCTGGGCTGGCAAGTTTTTCCCCAGTGTCTCTCATACTCTCAAAGACCAAGCCAGATTTGTTTTCTCCACTTTAAGTGAAAATAATTAATCCCCAAAATTTAAATTACTAAACTATTGAAAAACTGAAGTACTGAAAATCTGAAGCCATTACATTCATCGCCCGTTTCAGCTGCCATGCTTTCTTTGACTACTTTTGAAGTTTATTACCAGTCAGTGAAATAAAGATCAGGGTCATTCAATTACACCCTCCTGTAGCTTCTTCCTCCTCCACCCAACAAGGGTGAAAAGGCAGAAACATGCTGCTTCTTTGCTAAGGCTGTAACGTCAGAAAGTAAGGATTTGCAAAGTACTACTGCAAAGAACAGAAGTGTACAAATTTGTTTCAATTGTTAATCCCTTTGGCTTCTTCTTTCCTCAGTGAAGGAATTAAGAGGAATAAAGCTTCCTGGAGGGGATAACTTGGGCTGCCACACTGAACTTCTACTAGCAGTAGGAAGAGAAATTAGAAATAGTAATCTCTTCACACACCAGCCTATTCACAAACATGAAAAGGTTGACAAAACGCAGTAACTAGAAATCAACTTCCCACTGCTGCTTTACCCTGAAAGGTGTCACTGGTGTGTTAAAGGGGATAATACAGCAAAAGAGAAGATACAAGAAGCCAGATCTGCAAATCAAAATGCCTCAGAAAACTAAGCAATGGGGAGGAGCCTAACACAGATTACGTGAAGGCTCTTGCAATAATCACACATGCGTTTTCAATTTTACTTCCAACTAAGAAAAGGAGATTCCTTTTAGAAGTGAAGACAATTTACATCTCCAAGCTTATTAAAATTAAGCAACAAAAGTTCACTTACAGAAACTTAACACTGATTTTTGTTTAGTGACAAAACAATCGTAGTGCAGTCCATTCACAAACCACCTGCTTAAACAGGTAGAGAACCCTACTGCAAGAATTAAATAAAACTTCCAGTTTTGGGGGGGTTGATGTTGTTTTGGGTTTTTTTCATTATTAGTTTGCATTTTCTTAAGCACTTATAATCAGTTTTCTGTTCCTCATATTCCAGTTGTACGTCTTGAGGTTTAGACTTGGGCAAGATTTTTTTCCTTCCTGTTCCAGCTTCAGACCAGAAGATGGTACAGATTCAAGCAAGACTGAAAAGTATGTTTTCATGTCTAAAATATACTTTAATGCCTGTCCAGTAAACTGCACTGCCTTAATTTCAAATTAGTTTTCAATTTTAAAAAAAGTTGTTACAATCATATGAAATCCACATAGATTCTTTTTAAGCTAGGCTTAACTCAGAACACATTAGTCTAACCAAATTTAGTAATTAGGGTGTTCTACACGATGCCACCCCAAGCTGATGACACTTTTTAATGAAGGCAGGCTGTCCAATGGAAACAGTGACAGAAACGGTTCTTTCTTCTATCAGTTTCAAATTCATTAACTCCCAAAAGTCAAAATGACTTCCAATTCACTCAACTTCTCTTTGATCTGAAAGTCTTCCCTTGCACTGGGATCAACCCCCACAACCACACACAGTAAACAAAGTTGTAGCTTTCTGCTACAACCGTTAAAAAAAGCACCCAATAGTTCACAAAGAAGCAGTTAAATACTTAATTTAGGCAAGCAAACAGCATTTTAGGATCACTTAATATCTACAACTACACAGAACTTCACTTAAAGCAAAAAGTGGTTTTAGTGGCCTAATCCACAACAAAACTAGGAAAAGGATTACACCAGTTCTTTCTGTATTTAAAGCTAAAGAATTTATAATCCTACTAATTATGTATTTTACTCTACTTGTGAGAAGCATCAAGTATTGCACTAAGATAAATTTTGTATTTATACATAATGAAAATCCCAACTACTTCAAAGACCTAGGTATTCTGATTTTTTTGGTAAAGTTCTATTTATCAAGTTTTCTTGTTTTAAAACCAGTTAAATGACATACTTTTTCTAGTTAACCTAGAACACCATTTCTGAATTTAAGAGCATGACAAAATGAGAGTAAAGATAGTAAATTTGAGAAAAGTGTGTTTACCTTGCAGCCTGCACAGCACTTAACTGTACACCCTGGTTGTCACTTGAAGCATTCTGAAATAAAAGAGAAATTAGATTTTTCACATATTTGCCACCATGACACCAAAAATGTTCAAACAATTAATATTATTTTTACCTGTACTATTGCCTCCAAAGAAGTGTTTTGCTAGAAAACAGAGACAAAAGCAGTTAGAAATTAAAAATGTCTTTGAAGTACATAAAAAGAAGACATGCTTGTGAATTAAGTCAGTTCTTACCACTCTAAAGTCACCATCTATGTCAGAATCTTCACCGATATCTTCATGGGGAACATTCCTCCTCTTTAGAAGATGCTCATCTCTTTTGTTCTTAAAGAGAAAAACAATTTAATACCTTTAAAATTTTGATTTAGAGGGTTTGGGAGCGTTATGAAGAGAATAGAAGCTTCTGTTTTAAACAAGCCTCATAAACATGCTTTCACTGATATTGTTAAGAGTTTCCAACATTCAAGAAGTTGGAAAGGACTGCACAGAGATGCACATTTTAGAAATCACTTCTTCCCAAAAAATCCTCCATCCAACTATCTTCAGCAGTAACTACTTTTCCTGGAAGTTTCATGTGCACACATCCATCAGCACTGACATTACAAGCTATTTGTTATTATTTACAATAACACGAGGCAATTCTCAGAGGCTAGTTTTCTGTTCATCCCAGAAGTAAAATAATTCAAGTTATGATTCCTTTTTTCAAGAGCTAGTTTTCCAACAATTCTGAACAGTGTTATCTTCACACATACACTCTTCCACTCTTACTTGTGTATTGAACTACTATGTTGGGAAAGAAACTAACTTTCTGTCTACAAATTAGCAGAAGCATCCGATTTTCAAAGGGAAAAAAAATAAGCTTTTTATATTTTTTAAAAATTAAAAACCTAGCTGGAGAAGCAATGGATTACAAATAAAATTCCGTTTTTTCAGTATAAAAATTATGGAACTTCAAGTACGAGGTACAATAACTTTAGATCTTCCTTCTAAACCAAAGTACCTTCACAAAACTAGCAAAGACAAAGAGATAGTTTAACCATCATGTTCTTGGTGGACTACAGAAGGACACACAACAGTTTTTTGAGGTTTTTTAAGCCTTTAACAAAAACTCTTAAATTTTACTGAGATACCAACATAGCCAAATCCCATTTGGTAAAAATAATGCTAGGTGACCTCACCTTTCTCAACTCCACAACAACTTCATTTCTGTGTCTTCTCATAGTCTGAAAAGAATCAAAATCAAAGTACATTATACTCTGAATCTAAACCAAGTAATTTAAAAAGTTCTCACATAATTATTTTTAAGTTCATGCACTTCAAACAGTAGTTGTGCACACAGGATTTAATTTTCATTATAAAAGTAGAAATTCAACAGGAAATGGAGATAACTACATTATTTCTGCCTGTATTATTTCATAGGAAAACAGCATGCTGAACAAAGAAGGTATATGAAATGAAGTAATAAACAAGAAGCATCTTTTAGCAAAGGGCAGTGCTGAAAGGAGTTGTGCATAAAAAAAACAGCTCCCAAAGCATCATAAACACCATAGCAAATTAAGAGAAAGCATACCAAGTTTGCCCAACATCTCTAACCTTTTCTTGATTCAAGGCTTTTTTAACATACATATTTAGAGAGCATGAGCCAAAACCCCAGACAGCCAAAACTGCCACTTTTATAAAAAGGGCATATCAGTAAACTTGAAAACTGTGAAGTCAAAGTCAATCACAACTGCCTGTCTACACACCCAATTAAGAACTGGCATCCCTTATTTCCTCGGGTTAGCAGGGGAACAAGGTGATTCCCCAGGAAGACATCAGGCTGCCTGGGCTACCTGACCAGACCCGCTGAGCCACCAGAAAGCAGCAAGGAGCACAATCCATTCCTGACAGATAACTGCGACCGGAGAGACAGGGGCTGAACTTCAGACTCTGCAGGTGAACCTTCACCTAAACAAAGTACAACTGCTACAGCTAAAAGAATCTCAAGAATATAATTCTTCAGAGTAAGTAGATCTGGACAACACCGGGCTCTTTTCTGAACGATGCCTACCAGGCTTCTCATGCAAGTGCAGCTACCATAAGCATCCCCTTCCAGACACAAAAGGTGGTAAATTTAGTTCTACAGCAGCTCTTGCTCACTCAAACTTCCACAATACTACTTGTTTCTCCCAGATACCCAAGTAAATTTACAGATTTCACACATTTCTGATATGCATACATTACTATTACTGTATGAAACACTACTAGCTTTGTGCCTTGTGGAACAGCTTTATAAACAAGTTTAAATTAAGAGACCTAGTAAGCAAAGCTGAGTTATAAAAACATTATTTATAAACTAAAACCACATAAAACCCCTGGCATTGCAAGAGCGACCTTTGAGGGTTTTTTTGGTCATTTTCTCTACAGCTCCCATTGAGAGTATCCAGAAAAAAAGCAATTATAAATACACATAAACTGGTTTACTACTGTTTTGTTAAAGTGAAAATAAAATACGAGATATCAGCCTACAGCAATTTTATTCTGTACTTTGAACTTTACACTGAATAACAGAGTTAAAAACAATTGCATTTTTTTTTGTGATTTGACCATTCACAACCCCAGAGAAAGTTTGAAATCCCAGTCCATAAGGGACCACATTAACACAGACTACAAGGAAAAGGAACAGCTAAAAGACCTTCTGACCAGCAATAAGTAGCAGCTCTGGAGATAAGGATTAAAAGCTTGACTTCCAGGACCGTAATTATTTTTATCAAAAAGAATGTACATTTCCTCAGAATCAAATTCCCAACTCTAAGCAAGACCTTTACCTCCTCAAAGGAAGCAGTTGCAAGAAAAAGAACCTGGCAGGGAAGGAGTTCAGTAGAAATGAAGGGATGGTTCCCCACTGCTTTGGAGGTAGAACTTTTCATCACTTGAGGTGCAAAATGCAGTTCATCATCAGAAAAACAGGCAGAGGTGGGAAAAACACACCCACACGATGACAGCTTCCCACTATATAAAAGGCAAAGTGTACAAGCGTACCCAATGCAGCTGCAGCACCTGGAACTACTAGATAAGAGCCATAATAAGCAAGCACAAACTGTCCCAAACAAAAAAGCACCAAAGCAGGTTTCCAGGGAATACATGCATCTTTAAAGAATGTTAATTCAATTGGTCAATCAAAATTAGAATTAATAGCTGACTAATGCAGCTTAGATTTGTGGCTTTTTCAGTTTTAAGCCTATAAAAAGTTGTGTCTGCTACGTGAGGTCAACAGTTATTGCTGAACACGTCTAGTATGCACATAAAGTTTATTCCAGTGCTATAGATTTGCTCTCCATAGCAAGGTAAACTTTTCAAATGTGTCTTAGAATTCTTCAAAAGATAGTAGGAATCTCACAGGTGTAGTTGCTGAAGACAGGAAAAAACATTCTTTGATAAGAAATCTTTATTAACACTTTTCTGGCCCAATAGGTATGTTCTGAATTAATGTAATATCTGTCTAATAAATACATAAATGAAGTTTCAATGTTTTGTAGTAGCTCCAACTCAAGTTTCTATACTGACAGAAAATGGAGAAGAGTTTCTTCAGCATTTATCTTCCTAAACATGCCTTTGTCAAAAATCCAATTGGAGACTAGTGGCATTGTCACCTGGCAGTTCATGCTTCAGCTCTCCCAAGAGTGCATCACTCCAAGGCTGGGCAGCCCGCAGGATGCTCACAACCTCAGGCTGGTGTAATGTACTTTGAGCCCAGAAAAACAGGGAAAATTCACTAGGGAAGTCATGCATCCCCCTGATTGATAAATGGTAACTCTGAAGAACAGAGCTGAAGGCATGAAGCATTCAGTAGTCATTTTTCTGTGCTCAAAGTGCTGCTGCTTTCCCAGAGAAGCTGACACACTATTGGATATCACCTACCACTTAGGGGCTTTGGAAAGATGCTGCAGCTTTACCACTGACTTATTTACTGCAGGCTCTCGCTCTCAGCCTGTAACATAGCATTCAGGGGAGTTTCTCCGAAGTCTACTAACCTGGCATATTCAAGAACAAAATAAAATGAGGAAAATGTGTGATAAAAAGACTGCAGAATTATACCAAGCCCCTGATGATCTCTCAAAGCTGTTAATTAACCCCTTCTCAATCCATAACTATTACTGCAACACAACAAAACAAGCTCACCTATAGAAAAGCTGTACTGCAAGAAGGATTCTTCTTGCCAGACGTCAGTAATGACATTACGGGTCACAGAAAAGCTGTTGCTAGCCAAAAGCAACATTTTCAAAGGGTAGAAGATTGAATTGCTGGAACACCAACTATAAAACAGCATTGAGCTGTAAAGGATATTAAAAAGTAATAGTTACAATTAACTAGTGAGCCTAAAAGGAAATTACTCAGATGGTAATAGGACAAGCACACACCATGTGCACGACAGAGATACAGTGAGCAATGAGCAGGACCAAAACAAAGACTCCAAGAAAAAAAGCCCCAGACATGTCATTTAAAAGTTTGACTTGAAGTCATATATGCAGCTTATCAGGCTCAAAAAAAAATAATCCTGTAACTCCATGAACACACTACTGGAACAAGAAGAATGTTTCCCCTCCAGATAAAGGCTGACAGGCCCTTGTTTTTAATTCCTACCTGCTTTTGAAGAGGACTTGCATACCTTGGACTCAGCAAAGCCTCCACGTGAAAGACAAGGAACCAAAGAAGTCACTCTTAAGAACAATTTACCAAAATAGGGCTCCACTAAAATATTTTTCTGTGCAAAAAGCAGTTGGTTGACAAACTATTATTACTGGTTAACCTGTCACTGCTCTACCTCCTAGGAAGAGAAAATGCACAGCAAGTAAGAATGATGTTAGCTCTGTCTATGAGTTTCACAACATCATTACCCCAGCCTAGAAATGGAATAGTTTGGAGAAACTAAAACAACAGAGTTAAGATCAACTTGTTTTTTCTCTTGGAAAACAGCTCAAAAGGCAGAAACCTAGGTATAATGGCTTGTTGGCAGACGGCACTGTAAAGCCCCTCTGTTCTGCAGAAGATTTGACTTGATTGTGAGACTCCTCTGTATCAGTTCTCAGCTTGCACTAACACAACAGCGAGTGGGAAACCAATCTCAATTATCAAATCTATTTCTGTCAGCATACGATTGCTATCCCTCCTTTTTCTCCCAATTATATTTAGTCTAAGTTTTATCATAAGGGCTATTTTCTGACCATTAGTCATTACAGAGCCCTTCAGCTTATCATTAAAATCTTGTGTTAGCTGATGCTTGCAGGATCCCAATACATTCTAGTATTTTTCACACCACCACCAGATACAGAAGCGTTCGAGGCTCCACACTCAGGAACAGCTCAACTCTATTAGCTCTTTGTAAGTACACCAGCATTTACCTGGTGCTCGTGTCCAACTAGTGTATCCTGATCCCTCTTCTACTTTTCTTTGAATCACTGCTTCTCAGAAACTCAGACCCTCTCACACACACAGCCTGCCTTTACTGTTTTGCAGGGTGGGGTTTTTTTTTTGCTATTATAAAATATTTCACTCAAGCAGCTCTGTTTACACATCTACAACAGGAAGGTCTGACAGTATGCAAATAATGGTAGAGCTTTATCTATTCCTCTCATTCTAGTTTCCAAGGGCACGTTGTTTCTGTTGTGCAACTGCAAAGGCAACGGTTACTTTAGAGCAGCACCGCTTGAGCCATCCTTCCTTCCTTCCCAGGAAGTTGCTACTCTACATTAGCACTAGTCTGGTCTAGGATTCAAAATACAAACAAAACAAAAAAGTGGGGGTGGGATGGGGTGTGTGTGCAGAAACCAACTACTATTTACCTGCAAAACATTCTGTGAACTGTATGGCATATATTTTTTTTTTTAAATGCCACTTACTGTGGCCCTGTACGCAAACTGCTTACTCACTACAGCTGCCACTCAAAGCACCCAGTCCCCAGTTGGAGAAGACTAGTCTATAACCCAGAACATCCAGTGCAGCGACCACAGCAATGACTGAGAAACTCTGTCATCCAGAACATCCAGTGCAGCGACCACAGCAATGGCTGAGAAACTCTGTCTTGTGCTTCACAGGTGTAAAAGGCATCAAACTACAAAACAAGGAAAGAACCTGTCAGAGACACACACAAGCTCATATGTGCATTTGATAAAAACCCACACTTCACACTCCATTTAACCTCCTCTAGCCATTGCTCCCTTCCTATACTATGCTCATTTGCAGACTGGAGCAACAAAGTTGCTCACTGATAGAAGTAAGTGCTATGGGATTTTACAGCCAACAGTGTCTACAAGACACCACCAGAAAACACATCTCAGCAACTATTTCCCCTTCGGAATTATAATGGGACTCTGTTACAAATAAATAAAAATCAATATGACATTGCACATGCTGTCATTCTAGTTTTTCCTAGAGAAGTTATGCATGCCAAATAAAATGCCTTACACAAACAAATATCTCAATAGGATTGTTAAATGACAAAATGGATGAGCTTCACCACAGAACTACAAGTCAGCTTAAAGGAACCTATTTTTAACTATTTCAGTGAATGAAATTCCTGCTCCCCTTCAGTTCCTCTGTTCAGTTCAGTATTTTGTGTGGGATACAGAAAAGGTTGAAAAGCTTCTACCTGTGATATCCAGCATCTCTCGTAACATTCCCATGTTCTCCAATATACTGCTAGTATTGTGTCCAGTGAACGCTACTGGCAACTCACAGAATTTTGACGTTGCTGATCTCAAAACATCTAGATTGAACAGCTGCTCCAAAATTCGTTTTGAAGTACCCTACATTACAATATTATCATCATTCCACATCATGCGTCTCTCAATTACAGAGCAGAAATATCTATTTGACACTTCTCCTGTGCTGGCACTATTAAAGCAACTCTAAATCTCTTACCCATCCACACAAGCAAGTCAGGGAAGAAAAGGCCAGCAGAAACTCATCAGTTTCTTCCAGTATTTCCAGAGAAATAATATGCATGAAATATTTTTTATTTCATTTCAGAAAACCCAGCAGGCAACAATCACCAACAGAAAATGAAATGTTGAATCACCCAGTAAAACAAAATGAAGCAAACAAAAAAGAAATCCCACCCAAACCTTCTTTTCAAACCTTCCCAGAAGCAAGGCTACACTCAAGATTCCTGCCATGCAGCAGGACTAAACAGCAGTTTTTCCAAAAACAAACAGCTCATAAAACTGTGTCTATTGCAGACACAGTGAACAATTTGCACTTATCCTGGCCTTTGTATAGTAAAGTCTACTATTCAGTTCCAAGGTCTATGCTATCACAAGTAAAAATAAATTTTGGAAAGAAAACTGAATATCATCACAGCCATGCCCACAATAAACAGAAAAAAAATCTCATCCTTATTCAAGGGAAAAAAAAAAAAGCCCAAGTAAAACCTGTTCCTCACTGAAGACACAAGATGAAAAGTCAACTTAACTAGCTTTCCTAGTAGATAAGCATTTGCATAATTTTGTGTTAGAGTCCAGATAAGCACTTAAGTAAGATTTTGTGTTTGGATGTTAAAAAAAAGAGCGTGATCACTTCTGCAGTTCTGTAAGGCTAGCTCCTTTTTGTGCTGTAACAATACTAATTTATTTTTTTTTCCCCACAGCTCTAGCAAATCTTAAATCTTGGAAGACCTTAACAGAATGCTGCACATACTAACTAGAAATAACTACACAGAGATACCGCCTTGGTATTAGCTACAAATTATTGCTCTCATGGCACAAACTCTTCTGATATTAAAAAGTTTATTACACTCAGTATTTCTTTGAACAGTACTATAAATAAGAAAAAAGGACAAGGAAGTATTTTATATTTCTGGTCACAATGAATCCTTCTATTCCCAGTGTCGCCACCAATCTGTCATCTTAAAACACATGGCAGCAATTGTTTACAACATAACATGTCCATGCATGCATGTTTACCCAATGCTTCAGCACATGAAGGAATTTTGCTAAACATCTTATGTAAAACAGGTGTGTGGGGCTTGGTTTTTCTTTTTTTTTTTCTTTTCTCCCCTTTTTCAAGGCCACAACTTGTATTTTTAAAAGTACATGGATATGGACTGGAAAATGAAAGTCCATCTTAACTCATTAAGTATCAAAAAAGCTAAACATACGTTTAGCACTTTAAGAGAGAAAATGCAAAAAATTTCCTGTCTTTTGTAAGAGATACAATAACCTCCTGTGAAGATGTAAGGCCTGAAAGGTGAGTACAATGTGACAGCACCTGCTAGCAAGGTAACTGCCAGTGGACTGATCTGAGCAACAGGGAATCATGTATGTACCATTTTTAAAAAGCTTGTAATTTGCAACACACAAACACCTCACAGCCTCTAGAAGTATCTATTAATTTGGGATTCACCAAACCTAGAGTGATTTATTCTTTGTCTGCTGATGGTGAATGGAGATAAACTGTCATGGAAAAGGGAAAAAAAAAAATAAACCAATGGCTAAATGCACTATTTCAGCAGAGATAAAAAGGAGGAGGAGTGAAGGAGGTGGGAGGAGGGAAAAGAGATAAAGATCAAGTGTTGGCTTCCTATGTGAAGTAAATAGACAGCTTTCTGCTAAAAGCAGCGCAAAAACACAGGTGTTATGAACTAACCGAATACTCATCAGCAACTGTTGCTACAATAGGCTACGTGGCTGTAAGAGGACATCACCAACATCTCTCACAGTAATGAAAAATGTGATGTGTAAGCAGTTAATAGGCAAGAATGATAGCCATAAGCCTGAGCAATTGTATGAAAAATAGCCATCCACGGTAGTTATTTTAGGTACCAAGCATATGTTCCAGGATTTGTTGGATAGATGTCAATATCTAAAATTTAACATGGCCTAGCAGTGTTTTTTTCACTGTGTAGGCCATTCAAGTGCATCAGCAAATTCAAGAAATACTGAAGAGATTACCTGCTTCCTGATAAACACACACGTGTTCTTTTAACTTGCACGTGTTCATCTTGAACCTTCCCTGCTTCAGCTGACTTACCTTAAAACTCAGTGTGTGGGCACCAAAGAAGAGAAAATGCAGATGAATTCTAACCTGTATTTTCCCATTAATTTCATTCTTTCCTATGACAACATACGCTTTACTGTGAACCTTTCTAAAGGTGCCTTTCTTGTACAGTTGTCTACTCAATAACACAACAATTTATACAAAAACAAACTTAGTATCTAAGGCAAATAGTTACTAACTGCATTAATTATTCCCACTTCCAACATTTTTGGCACCACCAAACTTTGTACCTAACTGAATAATAAACTGTTTTATCAATATATTTTGACAAGTTAAAAATTGAGGTGTTACTGACTTCAGAAATAACCAAATGGGAAACCTGACAGATGTTTTAATGAATGACAGCAACATAAATGCATCTTTCACTTTCAAAAACTAAGTACTGTATAATTGTCTTCACTTGAAAGGGTAGAATACAATGCTAATCACAGGGACACATATTGAGGCTAGTGCAAAACAGAAACGGGAATGTCCAAGTTCATTTTTGGATCAGAACCGTATACTGATAATATTGCACAGGTTTCCCCAATCTGCACTCCTGGTCAAGTGTTTATGGGTAAAGATTGATAAGTAATTTTAAGCGTTGAGTATTTACTAAGGAAAGTCTAAGTTAATTATCACTTCTGCTGTGTTGAGGACGTACCTAGACAGCTCAAATAATGTATGTAGCAATCCAGCCACCAAAAAGTTCAGAGGCTCTATTCTACAAGCCTCAACTGTTTCCACACTCAACTAACTGGAATAAAATAGTAACATTTACCCTGTTTAAGGAAAAAAAAAAAAAAAGTGGGTTTGGCTTTTTAAATAATAGTCTTTACTATAAAGTGCAGGCAGTAACTAACTCATTTATTCACTTGAGTATCTTACAGCGGAACACCCAACTGGGGCCTAAATCCCTGACTCAGGCTTTTAGGGGCTACTCAGCGCCAAGAGTGATTATTAAGTGCTAGCAAAGAAATTAAGGTAGAGCCGTACCAAAATACGACTGCTGACCGCGGCAACAGCCCTCCCGAGCCGTTCCCTGGCCCGAACGACCCCAGACCAGCGCCCTGAAGGCGAGGCCGCTCCGGCCTAGCCCCGGTTCCTGTCAGCCGCGGGGCGGCGGGACCCCCCGGGCTGCGCTGCGGGGCCGGCCGGGCGGCCGCGGCCGTTGCCCCCCTCAGCTCCCGCCTCCGCGCGGCGCCCAACG
>NW_015090872.1:1103914-1154539 GCF_001431845.1 Calidris pugnax | reverse complement strand
GAGGGAGGGGGGGAGGAAGGTGGGAGGGAGCGCGGCTCCTCCGCCTCCTCCCGGGCCCGTGCCCCTGCCCAAGCCCGCCGGGGTTCCCCCTTCCCGGCGCTGAGCCCGCTCACGCCTCAACGCCCGCTGGGCTGCGACGCGGCCGGCTGAGAAGGCGAGGAGGGGCGGCGGCGGTGCCGGCCTGCTCGGGGCGGCGCTGCCCGCTCCCCCGGCAGCCGATCGCGCCGGTAGCGAGGAACGGCGCGAGCGGGGGAGGGGAGGAGGGGGGGAAAGAGGGGCAGCCTCGCTCTGGGCCGACCGGCCGCGCCCGTCGATTGGCTGCGGAGCACGAGCCCGGCGGCCAATGAGGAGAAGGGAGGCGGAGGGGAGGGAAGCTGCGCGGGGAGGTGACGCGCGCGGTGACGGAGCCGGGGCCTTCGAGGTGTTTCGGCCGGGTCCCCTCAGCCGCCGCCGCCGCCATTTTGGGTGGCGGGTCTGTGCGGGCTGGGGGGAGGAGCTGCCGTGCCCTCCCCGCGGCTTCCTCAGCCCAAAGCCAACAACCGCTCATCCTTCGGCTCGCTCTTCTTTGCGTTCGCTCCCCTCAGGAAGGCCGGAGGCTTAGCCTTGCCCCGCGCCACTTTTATAAAGAAAAAAATGTGGTTTTTTTTAAAATAAAACTTCCACTTGCAGCCGCAGGACGGCAGGGTACCGGGACTGGTGCGGGACGGCGCGGGAAGGAGGTGCTTGGCTTCCCCTGAGCCCGCTGAGAGGAGAGGGGCGGCGGCCCGGCCCCCTCACGCTGTGAAGTTTCCCAAAAGTTCCTTTAGTAAAGACTGAGCAGAAGGAGCCGCTGCAGCTGTCACGTTTGGCACTGCCCGGATTTTAATCCAGACCACTTCACTAGATTCGGCCCTAAGCACAACTGATTTTTGGAAAAAAGAGAAGGAAGTAGTGCCCAGCAGCAGGTATTTTGGCAGCCTCTTTGGAGACATGGGTAAGCTCAAGAATTAACGTCTGTAAGCAGATGAGTCTGCAGGATTCCCCTCTGTTGGGCAGTATACTCATTTACTGTGCACAGCAGCTGTGGACCAAGTTCACAAGCAAGGCTTAGTGGGAATATTTCTGATAGGGTTGATAAGCATTGGGAGCAAAATTATTTTTCAGAAAGATCAGTTTTCATGGATCTTTCTTACCGTGACAAAAAGAGGCCAAATTGGCTTGTTAGGATCTCGTATAGGATCTCACTGTCGTCTCTTGGACTCTGCTATCTCAGAATACTTTTTTACAGGCCAATGGCTTACCAGTTTGATGGTGACAGTCAGGTTGAGTGGCTCTGATGATGACATTCAGGTTTAGTGGTGGTGGATTTTGGCCAGCAGTAACTGCTCTAACTCACTGTCAGGTGATGTAGGTGGACACTGTTCTCAACTAATGACAGGCTTTCACTAGATAGGCTTCTCACGTTTAAGTCTAGTCATCAGTGTTAAACACATTTGTAAACTCCCTTCTGGGACTTAAAGCTTCCTTCTGGGGTGTTTTATCACAAGCAACATTACCAATGTATTATACAAACTGTGGTGAGCTGCAAGAAGCCATTCCTGAATTTGCACTGAGCACACCAGCAAAGGGAATGATGCTATGAAAATTCCATAGATGTTGCTTTGTTTGATCATAGAGTCATTTTGTTTGCACCAAGTACTGTGGCTATCAAAATATGTCCCTGTCTTTATTCGGGTAAATCCTAACTATAAAAGATTATTTATCGGGAACTTGCATCTAATAAACTATCGCCTCTTGACAGTGACTCTTCAGAAATACAAAAGAAGTGTCCCACTTCTATAGCTTTTCTGTGATGCAGGTGATTAGATGACAGAAGGTTTCTGAAAAGGTGGAGAGATCAACAGTTGCCAGAAGAAAAAAAAAGTGGTTTATTTACAAAAGTGTTTTTTCTTCGCAAATCTCACTTGGTAATAGCTGTGACATTTGGGACTTAACTTCAACTTGTGAGGAAAATATGGTCAGAGTAGAACCTGTTCCTTCCAGTTTTTCCTTCCAGGAAAAAAAGCTGCTACCCAAACTGTTTAAACTAACCTGGTAAATTTTTATTGACATGAAATAGATAGATACGTTTCCAGAGCAGAGGGGATGGTGACTATTTTCCTACTTCTATCCAGATCACAGTGTTTCTGCACATAACTGAAAGCATTCACTAGAGTGTACGCTGCCCTGATCCTCCACATAGTTTGTACTCTGTGATTAGAAAATTAAATCGGGGGTTGTGGGGATTCCTCTCTGTTAAGTCCTGTATGTTGACGGACCTCTTATTTCAGCAGCAGCCTTAAGATTTTCCATCATGATTGTTGAGAAAAGTCAAAGCCATGATGGGAGATGCAGTCTCCCAAGTGTGTAAACTAAGTCACTCCGAAATTTATGAATTTATCAGAAAAGATAATTTGATTTAGTTCTTTGTGAAGACACAAAGGTGATGATCTTTCAGACTGCAGACTACTGGGTGTTTTATCTCTGGGAGATTTCTCAGAGGACAAGGCTCCATTCTAGATAGAAGGAGTTGTTACCACGACTGAAAGTTGCAGAAGTCTGAGCCACCACAGCCCCACCTGCTGCATAAATAATGTCGCAATGTCACAGCAATAAGGGTAGGGTAAATTAGTCAGGGTTAATTAGTCGTGATGGTATTCCATGTAGGCATAGCTGCTTGTCTACCAATATGTAAACTGTTCAAAGGTGGTGTAGGTACAGCAACCCCTTCATATTGCACTATGGATATGCAAAAAAGACAGTCACTTGACATGGCTATTTACATTTTAAGAAGTAATGCAGTTTGTCCATTCAACAATGTTTTAGAAAACTACATAGAGAAAAAGAAAAAAGAGCATCTCTTTAGCTGGTGCTTTTACTCATTTTGGTTGGTATCACAGCGCAGCAACCTTAAGAAAATGGGATATTATAAAGTATCATCAACCATGCCAATATCGTACCTCACTGTTTCAAAATTAATGTTTTTCAAATTGATGCTGTCATTTCAGAAGGAAGTCTTTAGTAAAGAAAAAAGAAATATATTGAAATACATAAAAAGAAATGTGTAAAGTCTGGGAAACAAATTCTGTCAGCATCTTCTATTTTAAATTGTTTCTCATTGCTTTTAGCTTCTGCACTTACTGTTTAAGGAAATGAGCAGCAAGTAAAATATTTTATGTTACCAAATTGGAAATCTCTTATATTTGCTATGGTTTTTGTTACATTGAGTTTATTTTATATCCCTGTATTTACATCTGAATGATTTGAATTAACTGAGATAACTGCCTACTTTTGATTTAATTTTCAGGCGTATTTTAAGGCTGCTTCCTTTTATGATTAAAGATTGAGTTGTATGTTTCACAAGGACATGCAAAATCCTTTGTATTTTTTATTCTCTGTCATCTTTGAAATTGCCCTAGCTGAACATAGCTATTGTAATCATGGAGTTGATGTGATGGAAATAGTATTACACTGACAACCATGCTTTAATACTTTTTGCTGAATCACAGCTTTTTACATAATAAGGGTATGAAATCCAGAGAGAGATACCTAAAAATAACAAAGGTTTAACTAATAACTATTACAAGACGTGAAAATCCAGGATGCAGCACTATGAGTCTGTTATTCTGACTGGCTCATCTGGTTGTACATTTAAAGTTCAGCTACTTCTGGGGAAATTATGCACTGATTGGAGGAAATATGAGAACTTTAACAAGTAAAACTGCTTTGCAATTTTATCTAGAAATATAAATAAAAGTATTGAAAAGTTGCTATGTACATAATGGCATGAAGTCATCGGTCTCAAAATTAAAAGGTATTGTATAGATGCATCAATAATTTGCTGGTTAATTGTAGTGTCACTTCCTTTGAGGAAGAAGTTTAGTGTCCCTGAGAAACATTTTTGCGGAATGAGTTTTAAAATCTTATGGCCCCAGAAAGGTTTTTTTGTGAGCAGTCTCTTAAAGCACGACTGAAGCTCTGTCTCAGCAGAACATGGTTATTAATAATGACATTGGACTCTAGTACATTGGTACTAGCGTGCTACATTCCTGACCATGTCTTGAGATTATAACTAGTCAGGCTATGAAGGAAAAAAAATATATGGTGTCTAAGACCCAACCCAGGAGTTCATGAAAGGAAAGAATAAAAAACATTTTGCTCCATCACTTCCCTTTTCATAGCTACCTTCCTGTGTCTGCTAACCCAAATGTATACAGGCTCATCCCACCTCCCCCTGTGCCACCTCCCACTCCCACTTAGCACTGACTGATACCTAGCATGTGGTTTGGGAAAGATGGCAGCAGAAAGCCATCACATTCTCCAGTGACCAGAGCTGACTCAATGCCCAAACTAGTAACAATGACCTTTTAATGAAGTCATCTCTCTGTTGACCTTCTCCCTGCATTCTTGGAAAAAGATTGACAGAGACAAGGGACTGAGCAATAATCGTGTCATTTTATGAGTAACCATTTGAAAATAACCGAGAATCACTGAGATAGTGTTTTTTGGAGAATCCTCCTTCAGTACAGACCTGTCTTAAAATCACATTGCCACATCATCAGATCTAATGGTGGGCATAGTTTTCTTACTGTTTACCTTCATATGAAATATGCTTTGCTCTTACTAAATTATGTATGTTCAGAGGAAGATTGTCCTTCAATGGTCTTTGATCTGTATTTTTCATCTGGTATCATCTGAAGAATAATTTATAGTGTGACTTCATTGAAGACATAATCAGAGATTAATCAAGTGCATTTTGTTTAACTGTAGTCTAATTAATCTGTTTAGCTCTCAGAGGAACAATTACCATGTTATTTTTGTATTGGTTTGATTTTACCTCAGATCAGCAGTACAAATCTCCCAACACTCAGAAGACCAATTTTGAAGAACAGACCAGTTCCCTTCTGGATTCTTGATCTTCTGTCATTGGGCTGTCTTTAAAAATAAAACAACAGGATATTTTGATTCTAAATTAGTTTCTCCTAGAAGGATATGTTTTGGCTAAATGTAGGTGCTTACAATATAATATATTATGCATATAATGCAAATTCTCTTAGAATGATAATGTTCAAACCTCATATGATATTACAGTTCTGTATCTTTTTATATTTTTGCATATTTCTCAGATTGGAAAATCATAGTAATGCAAATATAAAGAAGTAAATCAGGTTCTGCTCACCTTCAGATCCTGCAAGCAATAACAGGAAAGATAGTGAGAGCTGCCTTAACCTCTCATTAAGGAGTGGTTCTAAGTTATTTGCTGCTGGTACCTGAACATGAAGTTAGAGTAGCTGGAGGTGATTATAATTTCTGTAGAGTTTGAGCTGTCTGGCGATGTATAGGTGCTAGATAGGAGATACCATGTGGCAAGGAGGAATTTTTCTTCACAATAGAGGTTTCCAGTTGATGTAAGGAGACAATTTTGTCACTTTGCAAAGTTTCTGACACACAGGATATTCTGCATGGGCATTGTGCTCAGGAGTATGAAGGTTCTGGATTGCCAAGCAGCTACGTTATAGAGAGGGCATTCTGATTTCAGAGATCACTTGGATCTCTAGAAAAGGAAAAAAGCAGCCTATGTGAGCTTGAAATGGCTTTTTGCCACTGTTGTGCCTTCCCTATATGTATACACAGATAGATCTGTGTTACAAATAGTTTACATTTACAAACAGCTAATGCGTTTATAATTTATGAACTTTGCACTTGATTATGCAATTAGAAAATGTGTAATTATCAAGTTATCTTGAAAATATCTTTCAAGGAATATTGTAGATTGATCTCAAATGTTTTACTAATATATTTTACCCTAAAGATACAAATGAGTCACTGCAAATGGCTTTTCATAGCCAGTAAACCTATCTCCTTAGTATAAGAAATAAAATATTATGTAAAGCTGAGAAGATTTGTGTTGCACATAGAAACATTCTCATTAATCCTGGGGTTTATCTGCCTTTTCAGACTCCAAATGGAATAGCTAGTATTAACAAAAAAAAAAGTAGACCGCTGGACTGCTGGTAGGATATTTTGTGATAATCTTTCATCTGGTATGCAAACACAGCTATTTGTTTCCATTTTACACAGAGTGTCTCCCAGTCTGGAATCCAACTGCACTCGCTGGGCATTGAAACAGCCATATCAAGTAATGGAAAAATTACTCTAAACTTACTCTGGGGTCAGCTGTGAATGTTGCACCAGGTGAAAAAGATACAAAAAACTGTCACAAACAAATAGTAAATATACAAAATTGAGCATCACAGGACAGGGACTTTATTTTAAAAGGGACATTATTACGAAAAGTAACCTACATAAGATTGAACAGCACCAATCCAAGTAGAGCACCATGGTTTCCCTGGGCTGCAGTAAGCAACTCAAGTTCTTAGGTAGTTGTTTTAACTTTTGCCTGCAGTGCTGTGCTGTAGCTCCTTAGCATGAAAAGCCTTTTCTAGAGAGAGCTAGAGGTGCTGACAGAGTTTTGCTGCTGGAGGAGCGGGCAGGTGGAGGCATCGTGATCCCACAGGCAAGTCAGCACAGAACCCTCAGCATGAGCTAAGCGAGCTCCACACCATGTGGCAACAGGTCGTGAGCAGCAGATGCCACGCTTGCATTTCAGACTTCCCCCACAGAGGTACCAACAACCACAGCCTGCTTTCAGGGGAGATAACTCAAAGACACGCTTCTGCAAAAGACAGCACGTTTTTGAGGTTAAATCTAGGAGAAAATTTTATTTCTATGCTCTGAATGCTATTTTTGCATTCAGTCTTACGTCAGTGTATTAGAATATTTTTTTCAGATGTGCCATTAAGCAGCTGGTACCCCTAGGATGTCGCTTTTTCATACAGAGCCTGATTCTCCCTGAGCCTCTATATTCTCTTCTGCTGTTTTCTTATTTTACCAGTTGAACTGCTTGAGCCAGATAGTAATTTTTTTCTGTCTGAAAAAATGTTCACACAAAGTTGAAATTTGTTCCTGAGCAAGAGCTTTGTTAGCTGATTCTTAATGAGGTGCTCACATATACTTTGCCCCAGTTGTATGCCATCTTGTAATAGAAGGCTGTACACCGACTGTTCTGCAGCATCTTTAGCAAATCCTGGTATCGCTGCTGACCTTTCCTTTACTCTTTGTGTTGTCTAGAGGCATGTGAAAGCAGCAGTATGGTGGTCCATACATCTGGTGTGGATGCGTGTCATTCCTTTTGAGCTAGAAAGACATATTAATACTGCTATCTTCTTGGATAAATTATTAACTCTTAAATTACAAACAGCTTTCTGACCTGTTTCCCTCCTCACTTGAAAAAAAGAATGTATATGCAGTCATTTCAGCTAATTTTTCAACTTTTTTTTTAAATTGTTACCCTAACCTACTGGTTTAGAGTTGCTTTTTGATGGAAGTCTGCTGAAGTCCTTTGGATGACAGTAGGAAAAAAAGATCTGGACCACAAACTCTTAATGAAACCGGTTTCCTATCTTCTGGGGACATTCATTCTCACACAGATGTCATTCTCTTGTGCAGTGGGACAACTTCTGTTGGATTCCATAGATGTCAAGTTCTTGTTCATGTGTCCTCTTTGTATGTATGTGCCCAATCAGAACTATTTGTTACACTGTATTCTAGCTTTTTTGTATTCAGGAAAAACTTCACGTATTTATACTTAGGAAAAAATACTCTTTAATTGGAGTGGTACTTAAAAACTCACTTTCTAGCATCGCTGTTTCTCACAGTAATGAACTGCACGGAATTGAAAATCAGCCTAAAATACCCTAACGCGTCCAAAACATAGGAGGATTCGATGCCTTTCCATTTATAACACTTTAATCATGTTGTACAAGACACTAAAATTACTGGGAGATGTTCTTGATCTTGGTTTCAGTGCCGGCCCGTATCAGATGTTAATGAAGCCACAGGCCTGTTGATGTCACTAGGCCAATTTAGTTTTAATGCTCTCACTCCTTTAACACTGTCCTTCACCAGGCTTGCTTTTCCTCTGCCTAAGTACAGCCTGAGTATTATGTCTCACAAGGCCTGTTAGAATTTGAAACACCACATAATGAGCACATTTTTTCCCTATTTAAAGAGCTCTAGATATTTTTCTTTTTCATTTTTTTGGAAGCTACCATGTGATTACTTGTAAGATAATGGACAATATTGTTTGTCTTCTAAAGGAGCGACTGCAAAACAGATCCCCAGATGGTGCAAATTAAGGTAGTTCCTCTGGCTTCCGTGGCTGTTTGCTGATTCACATCAGCTGAACATCTGCTCCTGTGATTAGAAAATAAGTGTAGGGCTCCCACGTGACTGCAAACACTAAGCAGGAGGCAGTCCTGTTAAAATTTATGATCAGAGGTTCAAAGCTGTCTCTGAAATAGTACATAAGCCTACTTCTCATCTCAGTTATTCTGATTTAATATCACTTTTATATTTATTATAACTTTTGATT
Organism: Calidris pugnax; assembly: GCF_001431845.1. Taxonomy (NCBI): domain Eukaryota; kingdom Metazoa; phylum Chordata; class Aves; order Charadriiformes; family Scolopacidae; genus Calidris; species Calidris pugnax. The sequence continues at coordinate 1,146,087 of NW_015090872.1, read as the reverse complement.
TTGGAATTGTTTTGAATTTACATTGGTGACATTTTCTACAGTTCAGCCTATATACACTCAGTTTTTAATGCATTAGATCAGACCGTTTGAAGACAAATTTATAGATCATGAAATGACTATTGTCAAAACCATTCCTTGGTGCTGGAGCTGGTCACAAAATCCATCAGCTGTAAATAGCCCAAGACGAACAGGAATCAGCTGTGAATCAGCAGGTTGTAGGCTGTGCTTTCCTGCCTTTGTCCCAGCTGCTCTACCTTTCCAACAGAACAATTTCCTAATAAAGGCAAGGGAAGAAAATTCCATTTGAGATAAAAAAAAAGTGAGGAAATGATGAGTGAAATGAGCCATTTCAACATTCCCTGAAAGATTCAGGGATATTTTGTTTCCATGCCAAAAAAAATTCCTTCTTAAGAAGCCCCTAGAACAAAGTCATCCTCTGGTAGCACCACTCACTGTCGGAAGACAGTGACAGAAACCTTTTCTGTCGTGGCTGCTTGTTTTGGGTGAGTTCCATAATGCTTCTAGAAAGAAAGGAAGACTTAATATCTGCTGGCAGGCCTGGGAACTCCAATATTCTGGATTCTGTTCCACTTGACTGTCTGCAGAAGGGGAAATCTCTTGCCATCATATACATAGTTCCTCATGTTTTCAAATGGAAGGGAAATCTCTTGCCATCATATACATAGTTCTTCATGTTTTCAAATGGGTAGCACCACTCACTGTTGGAAGACAGTGACAGAAACCTTTTCTGTCGTGGCTGCTTGTTTTGGGTGAGTTCCATAATGTTTCTAGAAGGAAAGGAAAACTGAGTATCTGCTGGCAGGCCTGGGAACTCCAATATTCTGGATTCTGTTCCGCTTGACTGTCTGCAGAAGGGGAAATCTCTTGCCATCATATACATAGTTCTTCATGTTTTCAAATGGGATGATTCTCAGAACTGTATTGTAAAAAGTAAGGTATACAATATGCTTAGATAATTAAATGCTAGTAGGAAGTGTTAGGTAATGCATGTTTTACATCGTATATAGAAACACTAATGGGATCTCAAAGCTAAACACGTTTATGGGAGGATCTGAAATTTAAGCTGTCTTATTTCTGGCTGTTTACAGCGCCAGTGAGCAGAATTTAGCATATAAAATGGCATCAAATCCAAGATGCATCTTTTATGCCACAAAAAATGTAAATGTCCAGATGCAGATTGCTATTGTCAATGCTGTGTTCCCAGCTAATTTTGCAAGGAAACTAGAATACATAACCAAACGAGGAATTTCGAAAGGCTGAAGGATTGATATTGAGTAGAGATGTGAAAATACCCTAAGTATGCATATCTCTTTGTTACACAGTACTGAAGAAAATGAGTACTTTTGAGCAGCAGCACTAATGAGGCCCATTCTTATAAGGATTTCTGACTGAGCTCTCCTTGATTTTCTGATGTCTGACAAAGGGCAATATTTCTGTTTCAGCTTTTCTTTGCGGGGTTGGGGGGGAGTAATGGCCACATCATTTTCCTGAAATGAGTAGGATTTTAGTAGCTTTAAGAACTCTACGCCTCTCTCAGATCACCTAGATCAACTCTTTGTTTTAATGATCATTACTTCATTTTATATTAAAATCTCCTATTAGTTATGAACTGGTATTCAGGGCTGTTATAAATCACTATCAACTTAATGTGAAAAAAAAAACATTTTAAGGTTAAAGGCAATTCCAGGTGAGGAACACATAGTCTAATAAGCTATGGAGTAACTTTTTTCCTTTCTCCGTTGTGGTAGTCTGAGCCTGTGAGACAGATATGATGGGGTTTTGTAGTGTTCCTGCTGGAGGATAGTGCTGCTGGCATGGAGAAGGGAGTGGGGTGAGGGTGAAACTGCTGAGGAGTGAAGTCAGACTGGGAGAATGGCACTTTGGCTCTCCTGGGTGCTGTAATAACTGACAGTATTTTTTGCAGTATAATACGTTTGAATAGACTGTGAGGAACACTTCCCTGCAACCTAGGAAATAGAAAACCAATGTAAAGCTGGCTTACACTCCCATCTGCTGCACAGAAGATGTTGAGGTGGACTTACCTGCCTAAAGATTTACTCTTGAGCCATAGCTGAGAGTGTACATTTCACTTTCAATGGTAAAAATTGCTTTTCAGTAAAAATAAAAAGCAAAAAGAGAGAAATAAGGAAAAGGAAAAACTCCTCCCTGGCCAGCCAGGAAGAGAAGCAAGGGGGTTCCCAGCCAAGCTGCCTCCACTGGGCTCCTCTCCAGTGCAGCACGTGTTCCCCCATATTACCTTTCCCACAGTAATGAGCCAGTGTTCATTTAGATCCACTCAACCCACTATTGATTGTTCCTGCTTATGATGCTGATAGCGCAGACTTTAATCAGGAGCATGTGTTGCACACTAACGGGTTGTTAAGCTTTGGACATCTATATTGCTGTGTTATGTTTATTGAATGTTGAAATGACTATTGTGTGCTTGGTTTATTCCCCCAGCATAAACCAAAGGGTACAACCAAGAGGTAGGAAGAGGAGGGAAAGAACGGGTCGTTCCCACGCTGGTGGCAACTGCTTCCCTTGAGGACCCACCATAACAGCCCTTCACAGCCTGTAGGTGCACAGCCAGGATAGTGACAGCACAAGGATTCTCTTGCTGGGGAGGTGAGTTTGGCTACTGAAACATGGGGCAGCAGGTCAGGATGAGTGCTATTACAGAATTAATATTGAAGTCACTAACAAGAAATAGTACCACGGACCACTAATTTAACAGTCAAATATTATACCAAGTTTTTTTCCAGAGTTATGTTCCATTCTGATTAACTTCAAAAGATGTTTCAAGTAAATGTCAGGCCTGTTGCTTTGTTAACCATGGCTCACTCTTCGTCTTAAGCTCCCCATGATATGAAAATCACCATTTGCTCTATGGAGCAGATTGCAGGAGGGATTCCCAAGAGATATAACCACAGTTTTTAATCCTCTCAGCATTTACATGCTGTAAATAAATCACAACCCTGTGAAAGACGTAGGAAAAACTTAATGCAATTTGTTGTACATTTGAATTACATTGCTAACATATTTAATGGGTTTTTAATTACAGTTAGTGAGGCTGGTAATACCAAGCCCTCCAAAGCAGAAGAAAAAGTGTATAGAGGGAGGTCCTGTGGTACCAATGTAAATAATTGCATAGAGAGGGTCTCCCAGTTTCAGAGACAGTTCTGGCAGCTGAACTCTGTTTTTCCTTCCCTTTTCCTCTCTGGTGGAACAGTCAACCCAGTGGGTTGAAAATGCTGCAAAAGGATGAGATAGTCCAAAAAAGAAAAAGTTAAGTTTAGAGGCTGTACTGCTGTGGTACCTTCTTCACAGTGAAGTACTCCTGCAGTGTGTGATACTGTTTGCATTTATTAGCTGAACAGTTTTAGCAGAGGAGTTACAAGTACTCATTCAACCGTGGGTCATCTAGAAAATGTTTGTCTTTTTTTTTTTCTTGAATCAAAGGCTGAAGTACAAATGAACAGAGTAGGAATTAAGTATTCATCAGACAAATCTGTCACATATTTTTTTCAAAATAATTTATCTTTAGAGAAATCTTCTGATAATTTTAAAAAAGATTTCATTCTGTAGAGGTTCAAGCTGAATTTGAATATTTACAGTTTCAGTGACTCAAACCAGGATTTTTTAAATCAGATAAATACAATATTAAAGTAATTGCATTTCTTTGGTTTGACACACTTCTTTGAAGAAACAGCAGTTTGGATGTCACTCACTGTTATGAAATTTCAGTGCCACAACATGCTGTACTTTTGAAATATTCATCCTAACATGGAATGAAAGCAAATGTGGATTTTACCTAAAGTACAGAAATATTCATTTAACAAGTTGTTACTACCAGGATTGTAAATACTTAATATCTGCAAGTAAGTCCCATCAATGTTGTAGTTAGCCAGTTTTTGTTTGAAAAAGTGATGTACAAGATTTTTAGCTGTGTGGTTTAAACCTCAGAACAGAGAGTTAGTTCTCAAGCTCATGTTGTCACCATTTGAATTTTCACCCAGATTCGTTTTTATTAACTGCAGTGTGTCTTACACACCACAAGAGGTCTCAGGGCGGAAATGCTAAAAAGTGGTTTTATTACATTACTCATTTTCGGTAAAGATTTTCTAGTATTTGGCTTGGGGTTTCCGTAATACTTGGCAGGGGCTTTTTAGTAGCACATGAGAAAGAAAAGTGTATCCAAATTTGCCCATTTGCGTAGGCAATAAGTTATTTTAAAGGATCAATGAACTGTATGACTCACTGGAAAATCTTACCTTCAAAACCGGCAGGCTCAATGTGTAGCTCTTAGTAAGCAGGTGATAGCTGAGAAATATGAATAGCTAAGAATGCATCTTCCTTAGTAGGTTAAATGGAAGAGCTATTTTAAACTGCTATTATTTAATTTCCACAGCATTTGATTATAATAAGATGGTATATTTTTAATTACTCATATTCAAGATTCATATTGTTTAGAGTAAGCATAAGGTGCCGGTTATTTGCATAATAATTTCTCAAAGGTTACATTATCTTTGGGGCCTAATGCTACTAAAATCTATAAAATAGTTGTCTTTAGTATGTGATATAAGTTCAGAGAGAACACGTGGTTGCCTATGAGAGCACAAGTAGGAAGGCTTACATTAAATGTTTGTTTTAAAATACAAGAAGCCTTCTTAACACACTATTATGACAAGAGGGGAATGCAAAAGCCACTCAAAAATTGATGGCTGGAACATGATTTATTTTATTTTTTTTTGCTTTCTATTGCTTTGTGTATCTGCATAGACTTGGTACTATGTTTGTCCTGAGAAGTTTTCTCACCTATTTTTCTTTTTTCTGTCCTTTTCCGTTGCATTTCTTTAGCTTATCTTCTCCCCCCTGCTTAACTCCTTATATACTTTTTCTGTAGCATACTATTACTTATTTTGTTTAACCTTTTTTAGATAAAGCAGAGTAATTCAAGCTGGATTTGTATGCACTTGTGTTGGTCTGCAACATGTGTAAATAACAGCTAAAAAAGCATTCATATTGTTAACAGCTATACACATTTTAGGTATATTTAACCTTACATTGTAACTCCTTAACCAAGGGCAAAAAATGTGAATTTAGTCAAAAACCTTTGCGTTGTGTTGGGAATACACTAAATGAGAGCACCCAGCAGTGGAGGCCTGGGCATGAGACGTTCATTTATGGTGTGGTTAAGCTGTTTACAGCATGGCTTTACATTTCGTTCTGCATCCAAATGATATGAAGGATTTTCACATGAATCTCTGGTGGCCCTACACTAAAACAGAACTTTTCAGAGTTATGAATCAGTTAAGGAAAGGCTGAGGCTAGCATTCTTCAGTGATTAATGTGTGTGCTTTAGATAAAGTAACTGAAAACTATTGATTAAGGCACAGTTATCCTTTAACAGCCCAGCACAATTGTAAGGGAGATTAGCCTTTGTTTGGATCAATGAAATTGTTGCTGCTGTTCCCAACTATATTTGCTAAAAAGAAATAATACACATGGCTCAGGTTGCAGAGCTGGATGGTTTATTTAAATTCACAAAATTACTTGTTTTAGCAGATACTTCATTGAGATTCAGGCTACTTATAGCAGTAGGTCTAGGAACTCTTCTCCTCAATCAGGCAGTATATGAAACACAGAACAAAAACATGATCTTTGCACCAAAGAAAGCATATTCTATGTCTAAAAGGGAACAGGTGAATAAATATGGGGAGAACAAGGAAATAATAAAAGAATACTCATCAAAAGATATGGGCTGTGGCCTCCTTACAAAACCCTAACAGCTGTTGACAGGTTTTTTGCATCATGGGAAAGTGCTTTAAGGAAGGATCTGAAAGTAAACAATGAAATGGCTTTGTAAATGTGTTTGGGTAATTCCAAGTATAAGGAGTAGCATGAGAGCAAGCACAAAACCACTCAATGAAAATCTAATAAAAACACCACATCACCATTGTGATAACTGGTGAAGGGCAAGGGAAGTGGGAAAAGTTCTGCTATTCAGAGACCTGCAAGTGTTAATGTGTAGCTGGGGAGTGGGATGAAAAGGTGGCAGAGGATGAGGGGAGGTGTCTCTTGGTGGCAGCCCAACTAGATGTGCTACAGTTACAGTGGGGACGAGTGGGAGTGGTACAAGAACATTTATCACAGCTGAGGAACACAATATTGAAGAAACTGAAACACAAGCTAATGCACAATTTGTTAAAATCACATGTGTTCAAAATAAAACGTGTTTGGACTTGTTACTGTTTTATGAATTTGTACTTGCAAATTGTACCTGCAGTATGGTGTGTGCTTTGCAAGTAGGGCCTCCACCCTCAAAAGTTTACATCCGAAATTAGAGACTTGTATAATCTAATCTGCGTGATCTGGTGCTACATGTCCAGAGTCCTTATGCCTCTGCTGAGTGGGAACACTTGAGCTAATTATAAGTGGAAGACATTTAATTGTAGCAGCACAGAACTCAGCATGGGTCATTTACTTTGGGAAGAAAGCCTGCTTTAAGCAGTTTAATATGCATATGGCACTTCAAAGTATTGTATTCCTTTGCAGTACACTTAGAACTTGATGTATGAAAATCTTTCCTTTGGTTGTTTCGGTTTATGTGTCAGAAATGAGGAGGAGATGGCAACAGAGACATTTTGAGTAATTCACCCAACTCTGCATTACCTGATCTGAAAAAGCCTTGTCCTGCATTCCTCATACACTGCACTTCCCTTTGATTTTGCAGTGTATTCAATTATTGGGAGAGCTGTTTCCCAGGCAAAGCAGGAGGGAGTGTTACTATCCAAATTTGCACTGTTTTCTTATGCTGCTCCATACCTTCCCTTAAAATAGCTTTTCATCCCACTGGAATTCTGTTCAGTGAGCTCCATGACAGCTATTTCAAAACTCAGAAAACTCATCATGATTTTATACCACAGTAATCTTATCAATGAATGGTCAGAAGGACAGTTCCCCATATTCTGGATTTGTCAGCTTTTAAATTGTCATATCCAAACACGTCCCAGTGGATAATCTCCTTGAGAGGGCACAGGATACAGCACGCCTCGAGTTTCCCCTTTGTGTTTCACAATCTCAGATGCGCACCATTTATTTCTTCATGGATGACTCTTCTGTCAGGAGAAGCAGACAGGAACAGCAAACTTTGTGTAAGAAATATTAGCAAACACTAGAGGACTGGTACACTTCAGCTACAACATAGTTGTAATGCTTCTGCTGCTTCAGCACAGTTGCAGAAGATTGTTGGTGTGCATCAATAAAAAATGCAAGAAACAGCAGGGTAGTCAGGGTGTGATTTATTAGGAAAGCTAATGAAAAAAGTTCCAAAACCCGAAGCAATATAAATAGCTGGGGGGACGACGACACGACTCTTTAAGGCCATTCATCCTATGCAAACTCTTAAATTTACAAACGTTGGTTTCACTGCTAAGGAGGGGGCAGCACTCTTCATATGCTGCTTTTTTTACCTTTTCAAAGCACCTTGAACCCTTCAAAAATTCTAAAATTGTTTTTAATTCATCCTATGCAAACTCTTAAATTTACAAACGTTGGTTTCACTGCTAAGGAGGGGGCAGCACTCTTCATATGCTGCTTTTTTTACCTTTTCAAAGCACCTTGAACCCTTCAAAAATTCTAAAAATGTTTTTAAGTGAGTAACCTATATAAATTCTAAATAACAAAATAAAACAAAACTGATCCAGGAGTAAATCATGCTTACGATGCTGTGGATTGTATTTTCAGCATGTGTGGAATTCCACTTTGCTGTGCTCTGAAACACAAAGGCAATTCTGCTGATTATATTGTTCAGCCCAGCTGTCAAAAGATCTGAAACTCTCCGTTGCAGGATGAAGCTGTAAAACGCCTTTATAACTTCCTTGCTATTAATTTCACCACGTTACACGTGACGGCATTGGATATCAAACAATTTCCAGGCTTCCAGTGGGGACCAGACAGGGCCCTGGGCAGAGTATGGGGGTGAGGGCAGAAGGCCCAGACGCTGCGGTGAGTGGCTCAGGGAGCCCTGCTCCCTCCTGCCTTTGCCAACTGACTGTACTTCAGAACAAACCCCAGTCTGCAAAGCGGGCAGCGCGGTGCCCAGCTCTGTGTTCTTGCAGAACTGAGCCAGAGGTTCCACTTCCTCTGCACCTTCCTCCCCATGGAATATGCTTTTTTGGGGATCCTTCCCAAAACATGGTGAGCAGCCAGGGTGATGCTTTACTCCAGGTGTAGAAAGGAAATTTTAAGCAGTGGATTCTGTATCTTCCATCTCCTCATCCTAATTACTCAGGCAGTATAGAAAAAGACCAACCTGCTCCAGGAGCAGAGGAACTAATTAAGTCTGGGCTCTGTGGATTTATGCCCTCTTATAGGCTCTCTTGCGGCTCAGATGGAACATTTATCTCCTTGGGGATTAGTCTTTTGTACCTTATCAGCCTTGTCTTCACTGGGGCACCAGTATGGTCACTTTTCTCTATCTCACTGATTTTTTTAATTAAACTTTCAGGCATATAATTCCTTTGAGAGTGTGCGCCCCTGTTCAACCTGATTGATATTTGTTTTCAAGCTTAAAAATTAGCTTACGTGGGGGTCTCCATGGGCAGATAAAATGGGCACAGCTTCACTTCTTTTGGAAACCAAGCTCTTAGAAAAATCAATTTTTAAATAGTTGGTATTCTGTAAAGTAAATGGAATAGAGTTTATTTATTTCTTTTGAAGCATAATGTGAAAGATTTTCTTCATGTCAATGTGAGTATCATTTAATCTAATTTGATATCCTGGAGAAGGGACTGTGTGCCTGAGAGCTTATTCTCTTTTTAGCTATATGAGCTGGTCTATTATACTACTTTATTTCTCCCTTCAGAACTTGCTTCTCGTCTAATTAGAGACCCTGGTGCACTCTCATTAAATCTCTCAAGGAGTCTTATTCCCTTGCACTTCCCTTTGATTTTGCAGTGTATTCAATTATTGGGAGAGCTGTTTCCCAGGCAAAGCAGGAGGGAGTGTTACTATCCAAATTTGCACTGTTTTCTTATGCTGCTCCATACCTTCCCTTAAAATAGCTTTTCATCCCACTGGAATTCTGTTCAGTGAGCTCCATGACAGCTATTTCAAAACTCAGAAAACTCATCATGATTTTATACCACAGTAATCTTATCAATGAATGGTCAGAAGGACAGTTCCCCATATTCTGGATTTGTCAGCTTTTAAATTGTCATATCCAAACACGTCCCAGTGGATAATCTCCTTGAGAGGGCACAGGATACAGCACGCCTCGAGTTTCCCCTTTGTGTTTCACAATCTCAGATGCGCACCATTTATTTCTTCATGGATGACTCTTCTGTCAGGAGAAGCAGACAGGAACAGCAAACTTTGTGTAAGAAATATTAGCAAACACTAGAGGACTGGTACACTTCAGCTACAACATAGTTGTAATGCTTCTGCTGCTTCAGCACAGTTGCAGAAGATTGTTGGTGTGCATCAATAAAAAATGCAAGAAACAGCAGGGTAGTCAGGGTGTGATTTATTAGGAAAGCTAATGAAAAAAGTTCCAAAACCCGAAGCAATATAAATAGCTGGGGGGACGACGACACGACTCTTTAAGGCCATTCATCCTATGCAAACTCTTAAATTTACAAACGTTGGTTTCACTGCTAAGGAGGGGGCAGCACTCTTCATATGCTGCTTTTTTTACCTTTTCAAAGCACCTTGAACCCTTCAAAAATTCTAAAATTGTTTTTAAGTGAGTAACCTATATAAATTCTAAATAATAAAATAAAACAAAACTCATCCAGGAGTAAATCATGCTTATGATGCTGTGGATTGTATTTTTAGCATATGTGGAATTCCACTTTGCTGTGCTCTGAAACACAAAGGCAATTCTGCTGATTATATTGTTCAGCCCAGCTGTCAAAAGATCTGAAACTCTCCGTTGCAGGATGAAGCTGTAAAACGCCTTTATAACTTCCTTGCTATTAATTTCACCACGTTACACGTGACGGCATTGGATATCAAACAATTTCCAGGCTTCCAGTGGGGACCAGACAGGGCCCTGGGCAGAGTATGGGGGTGAGGGCAGAAGGCCCAGACGCTGCGGTGAGTGGCTCAGGGAGCCCTGCTCCCTCCTGCCTTTGCCAACTGACTCTACTTCAGAACAAACCCCAGTCTGCAAAGTGAGCGGTGCCCTCCCTGCTCCCTCCTGCCTTTGCCAACTGACTGTACTTCAGAACAAACCCCAGTCTGCAAAGCGGGCAGCGCGGTGCCCAGCTCTGTGTTCTTGCAGAACTGAGCCAGAGGTTCCACTTCCTCTGCACCTTCCTCCCCACGGAATATGCTTTTTTTTTGGGATCCTTCCCAGAGCCAGAGGTTCCACTTCCTCTGCACCTTCCTCCCCATGGAATATGCTTTTTTGGGGATCCTTCCCAAAACATGGTGAGCAGCCAGGGTGATGCTTTACTCCAGGTGTAGAAAGGAAGTTTTAAGCAGTGGATTCTGTATCTTCCATCTCCTCATCCTAATTACTCAGGCAGTATAGAAAAAGACCAACCTGCTCCAGGAGCAGAGGAACTAATTAAGTCTGGGCTCTGTGGATTTATGCCCTCTTATAGGCTCTCTTGCGGCTCAGATGGAACATTTATCTCCTTGGGGATTAGTCTTTTGTACCTTATCAGCCTTGTCTTCACTGGGGCACCAGTATGGTCACTTTTCTCTATCTCACTGATTTTTTTAATTAAACTTTCAGGCATATAATTCCTTTGAGAGTGTGCGCCCCTGTTCAACCTGATTGATATTTGTTTTCAAGCTTAAAAATTAGCTTACGTGGGGGTCTCCATGGGCAGATAAAATGGGCACAGCTTCACTTCTTTTGGAAACCAAGCTCTTAGAAAAATCAATTTTTAAATAGTTGGTATTCTGTAAAGTAAATGGAATAGAGTTTATTTATTTCTTTTGAAGCATAATGTGAAAGATTTTCTTCATGTCAATGTGAGTATCATTTAATCTAATTTGATATCCTGGAGAAGGGACTGTGTGCCTGAGAGCTTATTCTCTTTTTAGCTATATGAGCTGGTCTATTATACTACTTTATTTCTCCCTTCAGAACTTGCTTCTCGTCTAATTAGAGACCCTGGTGCACTCTCATTAAATCTCTCAAGGAGTCTTATTCCCTAAGGAAGTCCTGAGGGCAGTGAACTAGGTTCAGATTTATAATAGCCACATGATTAGATTAAACTAGTGGGAGAATTCAATATGTAACGTACACATGCAAATGTTTATAAATGTAGTGGTCTGAAATACTACATTTTTTAGCATTGAATCGTTTGGTTTAGAAAAATAATATTCCCATTGTTATAGAGTTGTAAAAATCTTTTTTGGGACGGAAGATGATACTTTATATTGAGCCTAAATCATCAGACCAGGCAATGACAAGTCTAAATATTTGCTCTCCTTTTAGAAATGTAGTCTCAACATGACTCAGGATTTAGCCTGTGGTAATTAGTGTCAGTATTAATAACAGCTTCTGTTGAGAAACAGTGCTTTGTTTACTATTTCAGCAAATTCACCTGATGATTTTTTGTCTTTGAATAATCTATGCATGAGACAACAGGGTACGTCTGGGTGCTTTTCTTGCTACTTCACCCTTCTGTAACTTGAAATTCCTGCCTGTTTATTAGTAAGAGCTAAATGTAAATTTCTTACATGAATTACTTGGCATCATCATTTTGTCGCAGGAGAAAAGCTCCCAAGCTGACCCTTGCCACAACTTTTTTCAGAGTGTGTAACTGGGAAGTTCATTTTGCCATGGGACTGTTGAGGCAAGAGTGATTAAATGACTTGGCCGTGGTCAAAGATTGCGGTAGACGAAGGGCAAAAACCCATCCATCTATCTAAGCAAGTATCCTAACCACTGGAGCATCCTACCTCTGCAGACATTGCTCAAGAAGACAGAAATAATTGGGCTGGATTTTCTGGGACTGTATAACCAATAATTAGACGGTCTCTTTTCTCTTGCTTTTAAAATAGCAGGCCCTATTAACTTTTCAGCCTTAGCATTTAAACTGTTTTCATGGTTGATGCAGTTCAATTAGTCTCCTAGTTATCAATCCTTCATTGCTTTAACGGCATGCACAATACTAATTCACTCCTTCGTGAACCAGGAAATTTGAACAGAAATTTCATTGGGATTTTTTTATTCTACAAACTGTAGTAATAGGTTTAGAAATTTTGTGCCACATGTCAAATTTAATCAAACCTAAATTTATCAGTAACAAAATTTTAGGCGGCTTCAGTACAGGCAGGACAGGATCCATCAAGATCTATAAAAAAATGACGCAAGGAGCCAATCCCCCCATTCCTCCCCTCTTTATCCCCCACCCCAAAACCAAGGGGGATCAGTGTTTCGCTGGACCGATCCCATACTGGTTTCCATCGCTCTGCTCTGGGCTAAGGATAGCAATCTGACAGCACAGAAACAAAGAAATGGGCTCATGGAAATCTGTAACAGAGAGACGTCAGACTTACACCTTACAAACAGCACTGGACCCCAGTTGTTTTGCTGAGGCTTGATGCGGAGCAGATCCTGTTTGTTAAAAACGCAATGATATCCAACAGGTACTTCAGATCCACAGGCTCTCTTAAACATAACTAAGAGGTGAAGGTCTAAAATGATTATATTTTTACATGAGAAATACATCCACTGACCGTTTATTCTGAAACAACATTTTCTTTCTCGTTTTTCTTGCTGAACCACCAACTTGACTATTTTACATCTTGACAAAGTAACACAATTTAAGCATTTTAAGCACTGCTCACCTATTTTGTTTCCACTTGCTAAAGTCCAGAAGCTCAGCTCCACCTTTTTCACAGTTCAACCGTCACACTTCTGAGCTGAATAACCCCAAGTATACGATCACTAATAAAATGCTGCAGAGCAGTATCTCAGAAGCACCTGCGTGTATAACAGTATAACTTAATATTGTCAAAGTTCTTTATAAATATTTAGTTATAGTTCTCCAGAATCCAGTATTTCTGGATTTAGGCTGTCCAACAAAATATGCTGATTAAAGTTCACCAGAATTTGACGAGAAATTCTTAAAGTGTTTCAATTTCCTTAAAGTTTGTGGAAGTCTCCTTTGATCTGCTGTACTGTTTTGCAAATGTGGTTAGTCTTTGGAGAGCTTCTGACAAACCTTCTCCTGTGATAGCACAACAGGGTTGTACGTACCAATTTCTGTCACTGCAGTATTTCTTCATGTTGAATCTCCTGGTTATTTCCTCAGCGTTCAAAGCTCCAGGCAGATCCTGCTTGTTCGCTAGCATGACGACCGGTACCCTTTTTATGTATTCATTCTTTAAAATGAATTCAAATTCTTTCTTTGATTCTTCCAGACGCCTCTTATCAGAGCTGTCCACAACATACATCAGTCCGTCTGTGTTTTCCAGGAAATTGCACCAAACCTGTCTCATTTTCTGTTGTCCTCCAACATCCCAAACCGTCAATGTAAAATCTTTCTCGGTTTCAATCATGTCAACGTTAAAGCCAATTGTTGGAATTGTTAAAAAATCATCGGTATACTTGAACTTGTACAAGAGTGTAGATTTTCCAGCAGAATCAAGTCCCAGCATCACTATATTCGCTTGCTTGACTTTGGAGTGTTTGGTGCTCTGGAGGCCCATTCGTGCCGGGGTGTCCTCCAGGAAGCCTTAAAGCTGGAATTCACCCTGAAGCCGATTTCTGTCAGCAAAATTTCTTTCTTCCTCTGGGAGATGAAGCACAAAGAGTCAGGAAGAGGAAGGGGAAGAAGCAGCTCTGCTCTATGAAAAGTCAGTAAAAGCTCTGTACAAATACATGTGGGCTTTTATTGACTTGATAACATGCAAACAGGATTTATGAAGGTGTACTGTTCAGTGCCAAGCCTGTGGGTGGGAACAATGATGAGTAACGTACTGATTGGTCACAAGCGCAAAGGTTACAGTCTTCGAACCTGTTTGAACAGCGAACCACAGTTACGTGACCATCAAGAGCTCTTCATGATGTGAATTTGTCTGTGCTGAAGCAGCAGCAGCCTGGCTGTACTTCCCAGGGAACCGCTACCTGTCTGCCCTCCTTCACTGCGTGCCCAGAGATAAATCCCTTTGTTACTGAATCTGCACTATTTCGGAAAAGAAACAAAAGATAATCGCAGCCAGGGAGGAGGGGAAATGTTAAGGTTTGTCCATACTTACCAATCCACGAAATGACAAGGTGCCTGGTTTATCGGTGCATCCCATCTCCCAGCAACAAACCAACCCCAAGAGGTTTCTAATGTGAGTCTACACGGGCTCAGTCAAACCAGGAGAGGACTCCATGTGAAAAGGTGCTCTGCTCCAACACCCCCTCGCTCTCCGGTGGTCGCTCCTCCTGCCCACTCACGCGTGAAGTTGTCTGCTCCGATTACGCTGCCGGAGTTGTGTTTGTAGGGACAAGCTTAACTGCACCCTGCATGGTGGAGACCAGCTACAGATCTTACAAACTGATCATTACTGAGACTCGGCTCCCTGAAATTAAGAATTTCCATTAGCTTCATTGTGCTCTGTTCTGCTGTAGCCCACTGATCTATTATCAAGATTTCCTTCAGGAACAAGAAGGGGGACAATAACTGAGTCTGAATCAAAATATTCTGGACCAGCAAATAGTAGAGGAGATAGAAAATTAAGTCTAATATTACTTAATTTCTGTTGAATCTCTGTTTTTTTGACACTTGGTAGGCCTGGGCTGGGCTTGCAGAACTTATTTGCCCTTTTACCCAGACACACTACTATTAGTTATTACCATTTGTCTTCCCTTCAGAAAGTACATAATCAGCACAAAGACGTAAAGGTCTTCTGGCCAAACGAGCTGCTGACTGATAGGGTAATCATTTTGATAATTACGACATTGGTTGCTCAGATATTACCCACGTTGCGTAAAATCAACCTCAGTCTTGACAGACAAGTTATAATCTGGTTTCTCTTGAAGCTGAAAGGGTTATACCAGAAGTAATTGGGGGCAACAAAAGATGACAGTGACATACTCACTGTTGTGCATTTTTTCGTATTTAATAACACGTATAGATTATGTATAGGATTTTTTTTTCAGGAGCAGGTCATGATGTGTGTTAAACCAGGGAAGAAAGTGTTTGTGTTTCTTTGTAAATAATGTGTATGAATGAATCGAAAAAAGGGGAGACAGGAAACTATGCAAAAGACATTGTTAACACAGTCAAATGAATCCTAATTCCCTGCGAAATAGCAGGCCATTCCCTTGAAATATGGTTATCCTGATCAAGGGCAAACCCTCCCCTCTGGGCAGGCTGTGACAGAGCGGATGGATGGTCCGTGTCCCTGGGTCGTGCCATGATTTAAAAATTACTCTGTATGTTTGTTCCAACTGTATTCGATATTTATGGTCTCAACTGTTTATTTCTTACATCTGACTGTCACCTTAAAGAATTGGTTCAGTGATGTCCGACTTCTTACAAGCTAATTACATTTATTTCCAGGCCAGAACAGCTCACTTCTGAAGACTCCATGGTTTTGCAGTTTTTACCTGTACCCAAGTCAGACCTGAGCTTGGTTCCGAGTGAGACGTTGTGATGCCGAGTCCCTTCCCGACACAGTGTCCCGTGTTACTCTGGAGCTCAGAGCCCCGGACACTGCTCGCAGCTTCTGCAGCTACATTTGCACCCAAAGATGAGCATTTGGAAGAATGAGAAACCTGCCTTTGATTTGTCCAAAGGTGTATTTGCTCTGCGGGGGTGAGGCTGTCTCGCCACTGTGGGGTTTGCCTATGGGTTCAGCGTAAAAATATCAAGAGTGATAAAAAACAACTGGGACAGCTGATTTGCCGTCCATTAATCTGAACTCAAACTTTGCACAATAAACCTTTCGTAAACCATGGAGGTTTACATAAACTGCGCAGGTTCCCACATTGTCCAAGCAGGATATTCCACTGCGTGCTTATGTAACGTTACAAAATGTAATTAATACTTTGGGGAGGCTTGGGGTGAATCCTCACCATGGATGCTAACCATGGATCCTCACCATGGACAGTCATCATGGATGCTCACTATGGATCCTCACCACGGATGCTCAGCATGGATGCTTACCACGGATCCTCACAACGGATGGTCACCATGGATCCTCACCACGGATCCTCACAATGGATCCTCACCATGGATCCTCACCACGGATCCTCACAATGGATCCTCACCATGGATCCTCACCACGGATCCTCACCACGGATCCTCACAACGGATGGTCACCATGGATCCTCACCACGGATCCTCACAACGGATCCTCACCATGGATCCTCACCACGGATCCTCACAACGGATGGTCACCATGGACCCTCACCACGGATCCTCACCATGGATGCTCACCACGGTCAACTCCAGGGGCTGAAGAGGAGCAGGTTTGATTGACGACACCTGTCTCTTCTTTCCCGGCATCCATAAACTTTCATCCCACACCCGACTACGCTGTGATTTTTAAGGAAGGATCCAGCCGGAGCCCCGCTGCCGGGACCCGCCGCCTCGTCCCCCGGCCCCGCCGCGGCCCCCGCCAGCAGGCGGAGGATGAGGCGGGTTTTTCCCGCTGCCGCCCGCCGCCCTCACTTCCGCGCCGCCCGCCTGCCCCGGCCCGACCCGGCCCTTCCCGCCGAGACCCGCCGCCGCCCGGCTGTGAGGAGGCGCGAGGCCCGGTCCCGCCCGGCCAGCGGGCAGGAGGCGGCACCGGGCGCGGTAACGGTAACGACCGGGAGTCCCCCGGGCGGTGCTGAGGCGGTGGCCTGGGGACAGCAAGGGGAGGGAAGGGGACCCCTGCCCCATGGGGGTGCTGAGGGGAAGGGAGGGGACCCCTGCCCCATGGGGGTGCTGAAGGGAGGGAGGGGACCCCTGCCCCATGGGGCTGCTGAGGGGAAGGGAGGGGACCCCTGCCCCATGGGGGTGCTGAGGGGAAGGGACCACTGCCCCATGGGGGTGCTGAGGGGAAGGGAGGGGACCCCTGCCCCATGGGGGTGCTGAGGGGAAGGGAGGGGATTCGTGCCCCATGGGGGTGCTGAGGGGAAGGGACCACTAACGACCGGGAGTCCCCCGGGCGGTGCTGAGGCGGTGGCCTGGGGACAGCAAGGGGAGGGAAGGGGACCCCTGCCCCATGGGGGTGCTGAGGGGAAGGGAGGGGACCCCTGCCCCATGGGGGTGCTGAAGGGAGGGAGGGGACCCCTGCCCCATGGGGCTGCTGAGGGGAAGGGAGGGGACCCCTGCCCCATGGGGGTGCTGAGGAGAAGGAAAGGGACCCCCTGCCCCTTGGGGGTGCTGAGGGGAGGGAGGGGACCCATGTCCCATGGGGGTGCTGAGGGGAAGGGAGGGGATTCGTGCCCCATGGGGGTGCTGAGGGGAAGGGAGGGGACCCCCTGCCCCATGGGGGTGCTGAGGAGAAGGAAAGGGACCCCCTGTCCCATGGGGGTGCTGAGGGGAAGGGAGGGGACCCCTGCCCCATGGGGGTACTGAGGGGCAGGGAGGGGATTTGTGCCCCATGGGGGTGCTGAGGAGAAGGAAAGGGACCCCCTGCCCCTTGGGGGTGCTGAGGGGAAGGGAGGGGATTCGTGCCCCATGGGGGTGCTGAGGGGAAGGAAGGGCTCTGGAGGCGGCCTGCGGAGCAGCCTCCTGTGTACTTTCACTTCTGTCATCGTGTTTCCCCTTTTTTAAATATAAAACGGTTAAATGGCTTTAAATTTTTATATGGTTTCAGCAGAGGGCAGTAGATTTTCTCTTAATGAATTCTACCTTCTGGGCTGTCACCTCCCAGTGATGCTCTGTGTTGTGAGAAGTTACCTGGAACCGAGCATTAAGATTGAAGTGAGAGGAAGCCATTGTTCAAGGTTATTTAAAATTATTTTTAAAGTGTTGTTATATTAGATCGCCATAGCCCAGGATCTTGCAAAAATTCCTCTCATTTCTATTGGTAGTAAACCATATGAAGAAAGTGAGAAGCCAGGAGCAGTGATGTATTTCCAAATTATTTAAATCTTTAAATTGGACTCTCCAGTGGTTATTGTAACTATTAGACTTTAATGAATATGGGAATTTGCCACCTTTTTCCTGTCAAGAATGTCTGCACTCAGTAATTACCTAGCTGTAGCAGGGGGTGAGAAGCACATCAAAAATTTCTGTAGAGCATGCTCAGTATGTTCTTTCTTACGTTTGTTTGAAAGTTGATCAGTTTTATCGGTCAGCGTAACCTCGGGTTCTTTGGTGTCCTGCCAGCGAGCCGTGAGCTTGGAAACAAGTGAAAACACTTCCCTGGAAGGAGTTCCTGACCTGGTGCTGCTCCTGCTGCGTGTCCCGTGCTGCTGCCACACGGCTGGGAGACAGAGTCTGGAAGCGGTGGAGAAGCTGTCCCGGGCATAGCTGGAAGGTCTGCAACCAAACCACCTCCAAGCAAACGTGCCACCTCAACTTTCAGGTTCTTCAACCTTATTTACTTTGTTTTAAGCATTTGAAATAAATAGGAAAAGGAGGGGATTTTCTTGTCGAGGGCTCTGGTTTGGGTTTCCCCTTTAATCAGCCCTTTTATTATTCTCTGCGTGTGGTTGAAGTCGGAGCCCTGGGCTTGATGCTGGAGGATGACTACACGTATTCTGGATTCCCAGCACTGCAGGAATAGCTGCCTCATGTTTTGGGGAGTGTAGTTTCTACCCCGTGACCATTATAAAAACGGTGGTTTGGTGGACCTGTGCTGGCTTGCAAACAGGATAGCACGTGACTGGAGGAACGCGATCCAGCAGAGTTTGTGGGTTCCTGGTTCCTCAGGAGTCATGGAGCAAAGCAGCATTTTACAGCGCTGGGTGCCCTGTGGTGCAGCTTTTTTGTAAAGATTGGGCAGCTTTAAGGCTGGGTTTTGCATAGGGTGGGCAAAGGACCTGAACTGATGATTTATTTTCCCAGGTTTTTCGTTAGGTAGCAGATCAGGCATTGGTGTCCGAGTCTGTTCAAAATGTCATGGAATCAGGCTTTTCTCTCCATAAAGAATCAAAATCCCTATAATCAGATTTTTTTTCTATTAGGTAGTGAAGAACTGATCAAACTTTGATATGCTTTTACTGAAATTGATCATCAAACCCTGAGAAATCTTAATATATCTATAAAATTCGGGACCAGAGGAAATGGTCTGAAGGTGCAGCAGGGGAGGTTTAGATTAGATATCAGGAAGAATTACTTTCCTGAGAGGGTGGTCAGGCACTGGAACAGCCTGCCCAGGGAGGTGGTGGAGTCACCATCCCTGGGGGTATTTAAGAAACGTGTAGACGTGGCACTTGAGGGCATGATCTAGTGCTTGAGATTGTTGGGTTGGGTGTTTTGTGTTTGTTTGTGGGTTGGTTTCTTTGGTTTTTTTGTTTTCTCTCTGTGTGTGTGTGTGTGTATGTGTGCGTGTGTGTATGATTAGACTTGATGATCTCAAAGGTCCCTTCCAACCATGAACATTCTGTGATTCTTTGCAAATCAAATACATAAGCACTGCTATAGAACTTGGTTATTTTCTTCCAGTCTGTATTTTTCATATTGTTCCACTATAAGTCAGGTTGGTGTATATGAGAGAATTGAACATTTTTATTACTTTTCTTTTTTCTTCCCGTATAGCTGGGAAGTAAATACCAGATTGGCAAATCTGAGTTTTTTGCAGTTATAATCAGCTTCCCTAAATGCAGCATGAAAGTCCCGGTGACAGTTTCCTCTGCACTTGCCAAACTGGTATTCTGTTTTACTTACATATGTTTAATCCTCATGGAGAAAAATGAGTGAGTCAGCATAAAACTTGTGAGGTTCTAGGTTTTTATGAGCTAGGCTGTCAGTCGTGTTAGGAAGGTCTTAATGTAACTCCCGTCTTCATCTGCAGTTATGTGAGGTCCCTTTAATGAAGGATTGACTCCTGTTAGCCACACAGTATTTTTGGAGTAACACAGCTTTAAGAGAGATCAGTCTGAAATTCTTCTATTTAAATATAGCTATTTATATAAAATTGCATTAGTATATTTTAAGTGATGTGTTATGCATCGTTGATGAGATGGGCTCCAAATGCTTCCTTTAAAAGATTGTTAATTCAAATTCACATCCTACACAGAAATACAAGGCAGGTGGGCTCTGGCAAATCAAATTCACCTAAATTGTAGCGTGGTGTGTTGATTTTTGGATTTATTTTTCTTTTTTTATGTAAAACATTCAGAAGCCCTGCAGTGATCTTTTTTGAAGATAAGTAGTAATTAATTGCGCTATGAAATTGAACCTTCCATCATCCTTACTGTGTCTTTGTGGAAACTTCACAGCGCAGGGTAAATATTATTACTGCAAACATTAGAAATCGTTTGGAACTCCCACAGTAAGACGCGGTAATTATTTTGGTTTAAAGATACCTAATATATGTTCACAGCCTCTGTAGTTTTAAAGAAACACAGTAAAGGTAAGCACTGCTAAATGGAGGGCACGGGAGTGAAATTCTGTTTTTAAATTTAGTTTTGGAAAGACATATTGATTTGGATATCTGGTCCTATAGGCGCTACTGTAGTAGTGTCTTCAGCATGAGCTCCACGAGGGTTTGTAAGTGCCTGCCCCCAGGTAGATTGGACTCTGGACCAAGACGAGTGTCTCTAATCGAGAAATGGCCTTGGTTCATCTCATCTCTCGTGCTGGTGGCTGTTTTGGGTTTGTGTGTGCTGCCTGATGGAGCTCAGCAAAATCAGTCGTGTTTCCCTGTCCGGGCAGATGGGAGCAGGGTTTGTAGACGTTTCATGAAAATAATCCAGATGGGTTCCCTTCTTCTTTAAAACTTAAGGACTTTGTAGTGTCATTTGTTTAAATGGAAAATATTAGAAGAATTTACAGAACTTGTTTGAGATTTGAAGCTCATCTGCTGCGGTGGATTCCCAGCTGCTCCCATTATGTCAGCAGTAAAGCTGCCATGACAAAGTTGGTTGCAGTGCCCCTTCATTGAATCGCTTGATTTAATAAGGACATATCAGAAAATAAACGATGGCTGCGTGGCATGGTGTGGGAGTAGCCGTTTCTTTGGGCAGTGTAAGAGCTGGGGCTGTCAAGACAGGTTTGTGTTTGCGTGTCTGCAGCTCTGACGTTAGTTGTGAGGAGGATGATTTTTTCCCTCACTCCCATCACCTCTTCAGTGAGTTCAGAACAAAGTCGCTGCTCAACCCTTAAATGAGGGATGAAATATTTGCTTGTACTTCTCTTTTTACCTGCTTTCTTGGCTGATTTGCTCCAGCTTATAAAAACTAGTAGAATTCTTTTCTGTAAAATAAATCAGAAAATTTTGAAGCCTCTGAGCGTCAACTTGATGAACACTTTGTAGCCATTAGATTTTGTGCGTGGTGTTTCTTTCCTAGAGATTTCATTGCGTTGAAGATGTTGTGCTGAGATCTCTGGGATCACAGTGCTTGACGTGTGATCTTGTGCGGAGATGAGGTTTGTGTAGGGGAGATTTCCCAGGTGAAAGCAGTGAGATTTCAATCCGTCCTGTGCTCGGTAGCGCTCCGCGTTCTGCTCCTACTCGTGCCTGGGATACGGGGGTGATTGGGGCTGTGAGGACGCTGTGTGTAACAGCCGGACCACTGAGTCTTGGACTTGTCCTCGTTCTGTTACAGCGTGCTTCCAATTGACACTTTAGACACAATAAGAAAAAGACAATATTTGAATATTAGCATTCTGAATATTACTTTTTCATTTCTCTTTCAGCAAGAAACACGCTTCAGAACTTGCGGTACAGATTTTGAAGGTCACGGATGCACTTCTGCAAAGTAGTTATTGCCCTGTTCCAGTTAGTGTCATGTATGCGAGGCCATTAAAATGGATTTTTTTATTTCTTCTTGTATGTTCTATCATAACAGTGTGGTATGTAATTTTTCCTTCCAACATGGTGAGGGAGCACGCAAACGTTATGTATTTCTACGAATACGAGCCGATTCACAAGCAGCAGTACCCCTTCACGCTGCGGGAGCGCCTGAAATGCAGAGACATAGACCCGTTTCTTGTCATCTTGGTGTCTTCACGTCCTCAGGATGTGAAATCAAGGCAGGCCATCAGGCTAACGTGGGGATCTCAAGATTTCTGGTGGGGCCATCGAATTCTAACCCTTTTCTTACTAGGTCAAGACACTCAAAGAGAAGAGAGTGCATCAGCACTGTCAGTAGAAGAGGAGAGCACCCTCTACGGTGACATAATTCGCCAGGATTTTATGGACACTTATGACAATCTCACCTTGAAAACGATCATGGCGTTCAGGTGGGTCACGGAGTTCTGTTCAAATGCTCGGTTCTTCATGAAGACTGATGGTGATGTCTTCCTCAACACCGCTAACCTGGTCAAATTTCTTCTGAAGCTGAATTCCTCCGAAAACGTTTTTACTGGTTATCCTCTTATAGATAACTTTGCCTACAGAGGCTTTCACAAGAAAAGGTACATCTCCTATGATGAATATCCGTTCAGGTTGTATCCTCCGTATTGCAGCGGGATGGGGTATATATTGGATGGAAAACTGGCTCTGAGGATTTACGAACTGATGAGTCATATCAAACCTATTAAATTTGAAGATGTATATGTTGGAATTTGCTTAAATATACTCAAGGTGAACATCAGTATTCCAGAAGATAAACAGTTCTTCCTTTATAAAATTGATTTCGATATCTGTAAGTACAGGCGTTTGATTGCAGTTCATGGCGTTACACCAAGTGAAATCATTGGGTTTTGGCAGGATTTGTCATCAAACACTTCGGTTACTTGCCTTTGATTCTGTATTAATGTATAAACTTCAATGTATTTGGTGTAAAAACGTTTGAAGTCCAGGGCAACAGAAAACAAAAACACAGCTGTAGAGATGACTTCAGCTGCAGGAGGGCTGTGCTGCCGGGGCAAAACTGCAACAGCAGCATTTCTCTGGGGCTTTCTAATAGTCTTCAATACAAGTATTTCCCACGTGTGTATCCTACACATGCAGGACACTTTGGAACCCTCTGGCCTGTCTTCCTCTGACTCTTCTCCACATGGTCTGCTGTAACCATGGGATTTCTACTTGAATCTTCTGGAATATGAAATGTCACCGAGGAATAATGTTTACGCCAAGAAACTAGCTTTGAAGCTCCTTCCCAAATTCCTAACTGGATTTTTTTTAATTGTTTTTGCAACTGCATCATCCTTTGCCACCCTCAGGTATTTGTTCTCCGCCCAACAACCTTCTTTCGCTATATCACCTCCGTAATCCTTCCGAGAGCGTTACACCTGCTCATTTAAACATCTCACCTCCATAATCCTTCCGAGAGTGTCACAAGCCCGTGGACTTTGTGGGGTCTGCAGAAGCCAATGGGAAATTGTGGAAACGTGATGCAGGCTGTGTGTGTGTATCTAAAATAGTTTTCTTTCTTCAAATTTTAAAATGGAAAAAGTAAGAAATTCTAAGATTATTTCTTAAAGAAGACAAACTACTGTATATCTGTAAAGATGGGTATTGTAATCACTTTATTCATATCAGCAAGGCCAAGTTTTCAGTAGTTTACACTTCTAATAGACAACAATACAGAATTTGCAATTGCATTAACATAATTATTCTTGACACATCCACTACACGGCGAGGGTACTATAGTTACATCCTGTACATCTAGAATGACAGAGCGCTGCCACCGTATTCGTACTACAGCGAAGATGTTCTGATGTATTTACATTTGGCTGTCTTTCAGATAGTCTCTTAGAGACAAATTAGAAGAGGTGCAGAAACCTCTAGTACCAAGTTTGAGGTTTCACCAGGTTTTTTGTTACATTGTGATTATGGTCAGTATTGAATTTTGCTGTCTTTCCAACAACTGCGCATGGTTTTGTGATGGAATTACAGGACATGTTATTTTTTTAGCTATAAAAATGAGGTCTTGGGGGGGAATACTCTCTAGACAAGTATTTCAGATGTCAGTGTTCTAAGAATATATGTTAAGAAGGTCAAAGTTTTTCAAAAATAGATTTTTTTGGTAAACTAAGTAGATAAAGTTTCAGTATTGCATAACTGAGGGAAGAGTGCTGTTGTATTTCTGGGAACAGGTGAAACTACAGCTGTTCCTATGGTTTTAGGATCTGTTTTTTGATTGTTTTACTGTGGTCAAATCCTGAGAGCTCTCTGAGAAACGTTTAACTTGTTCTTTGATTGTTTATACATATTTTTAAAAAACCCCAACAACCTGGTTTTTTTGTGTGTGTGCGCCACGTTAAATGTTTAGAAATAAATTATTTGTCACAAGAACACTGATACTACAGCACAGTTTGTATTGGTTTTTCCCCCCAAAAAATGTAATTATGAAAGACTACAGAACCTTCAGGGACTGGGCAGATAAAGCAGCCAGTGCTCCTTTGAGAGAGTGGGAACCGCGTGTCACAGAGAGATGGCTCTGCAGGACGGCAAGAAAAACGCAACTGTCACCAAGCAAGGTATTGATTTTTTATATTTGTGCCCCAGAAGGATAACACTGATCATAGATTACAAGGCTTTTTGCTTTCACAGATGTAGGTTTTATACACAGTGATCTGTTTATGCCACCTGAAAAGATAATCTAAAGTGACATCAGTTCTGTGAGAAATTTACATTGTAAAATATTCCTGCTCCCGGTTTTGTTGTTGGTTTTTTTTTAAAAAAAACAAACTTCATTTCCAAATCTGGTTTGTATTTGAGTCTGACCTTATTATTGCTTAAAAGATCATAAAAATTCATAACTGAGCTAATGTTTCTGCTGAAAGCAAATACCAGGAATGTTTCTTGTGTGAGCAGCCGTGCAAGAGGTAAAAAAAAAAAAGCTTAAGTCTGTGAACTAATGTAAGCATTTAAGTCAGTGGTGGGCCCAGGTTTTATTGCATCTACCTACAATACTGTGCTAAAAAGGCTAAAATTTTCCCAAATCCTAAGATTCTTTTTCTCACGCAGGCAAGTGGTTCGGAAAGCTGCATTAAATCAGAATTCCAAGCACTTGTGATTTCGATATGAAAATCGGGGGGATTCCTGACTTGAAAAACCTCATAATAATCCATTGGTCAAAGCTGTTGGGAAACTGCTGCTGGGGGGGGAACAAAAGGGGCTACAATGGCATGTTTCAAGCCCCTGTTGCCTGTACGTTATTTCAGAAGAGTCAAAATGTGTTTTGTGTGGGTTCTAGAACAAACAAGTTCAAAATAAACCATGACACGGTACGTGCTGCAAATTTGGGGCATTATTCTCTACCACCACTTCGGAATTGACAGGACGGAGACGGTTTGGAATATTTTCCTATGTTTTGTCTTACTTTTTCTAGTTGCTACTAAAGCGTTTCAATGCAAGTGCATTTTAAGTAACTCAGGAATGTCTGGATGCACAATAAATAATGTAATTTCATCCTATTTCGTTCAAATTTAAACTAGAATCTGGTTGAAGGTCAACCAGACAACGTGACACTGAATTCCTGGTACGTGCCCGTGGGTTATGGTAGGTGTGTTGAAGGAGTTTGGGAGGCAGAGCTTGGCTTCCTATTTTTCAGGTTTTTCATTCGTCTGAAGCATGTACCATTTGGGTCATTTTTTAAGTACTTTACAGTTTACTTAAGATAGTGGTGGAAGGGAAAGAGATGTAAAGCTTTCTGCAGTCTCCATTAAGTGAAGCTTGTCAGGTTTTAGTGCAGTTACCGTGTATTGCATGTGAAGGTGTAAACCCCATCCAAACCCAGGTCCTCCATGTGGGAAGGAAAGAAAACAAAGTTAAAATGAAGATAAGCAGAGGGGTGGGTTTGGTGGTGGGGTTTCCTCCATGTGTAGTTGACTCCACAGTTTAAAGAAAACTAAAATTGTAACACAAAAGAGACACACACTCACACACACACTCCGTTTATATATTGGGTTTCTAAAAATCCTAAAGCCCCTTCCTTTCAGAGGAAAAGGTGGTGTGGTCTCTCTGAGATGCCGCTGTTTGGGGACTGTTGGCTGGAGGCCAGGTCAACCCACAGCTCGTGGGGGGAAATGCCACCTGTGATACAGCACAGTTTGTCTCACCCGCCGTCAGGGGACTTGGCTTTCCTCTTATAAAATAAGGGCTTAAAACCACAAAGTTTACCCCAAGTGACCTCTCTCTGGATGGTTTCTATATCTGGGCTCTGTTTTCCTCCCTCCTTCTGACAGCTGCTGTGCAGCGAGTTAATGTTTCCAGCCATGTTAATCCCAGTGAGAGGTGATGGTGGGTGTCACGTCCATCCCAGCCCCAGCTGGGTAACGCTCTGCCCGTGGTGGTGTCCCCCCGCCGGGGACACGGTGCAGTCCCCACTGAGCTTGTGATACAGACACAAATCTTCAAACTACTTCTGGCTCCTTGTGAAAAGGTGTTCCAGGCAGCAGCCTGAGGAGGCTGTTATCTGCGCTGACACCGCCGGCTGGGACTGAGCTGTCTGTAACCAAGATGGATTGCTTAAACACTGCGGTTTTGTTAGCTTGTGTCTTGGGTAGGATTTTTGTTAATAAAGCCCTGACCTGCCCTGGCAGAGTGCTAAATGCACAGTTCATTTGCATAATGAGTCTGTCTCGACCGTTTCTTGGAGAGCAGTTCCAACTCGACTGGGTGGCTTTTGCAGTCGCTGGGTGTAACGCTGGCACGGTGTGGGTTTGATGCTGTTTCTCCAGACCCTGCTCCTGTTCCTAGTTACACTTTGCCACGTTACTCAAGAATTGCTCTCGATGGAAACCTTTATCTGTGGTTCTC
Organism: Calidris pugnax; assembly: GCF_001431845.1. Taxonomy (NCBI): domain Eukaryota; kingdom Metazoa; phylum Chordata; class Aves; order Charadriiformes; family Scolopacidae; genus Calidris; species Calidris pugnax. The sequence goes on along the minus strand of NW_015090872.1, from coordinate 1,119,291 downwards.
CACAGGTTCCACCTGCCCTGAGCACACATGTTGTGCCTCACAGAGCATCCAGCCCTGTCCCACCCAACTGGAGACAAATTAAGACAGAGAACTTTGCGTTACCTACGGGAAAACTACGTGTAAAACAGCTGCTTACCTCAGCCTTCACGGTCAGCACTGCATAAATAAAAGTGATTTAAACTTCAATTCAGTATTAACCTCACTGTATGTATCTTTTTTAGATACAATCCCTCATGTTTAGAAAGGTACTGTAGAACTCAGTATTAACCTCACTGTATGTATCTTTTTAGATACAAGCCCTCAGGTTTAGAAAAGTAATGTAGAAATAGATTGACAAGAGAGAGGGGCAGCAGCTCTGGGCTCTGACAGTTGCCAAACTTCAGCAGAACATTCTAAATTTTAACCTTGCCATTTTGTACAGCCAGATTTCAGCATGGAGGCCTAAAAACCTACTTTAGAAAATGAAAGGTGAGGTTTGTTTTTTTTTCTTTTGTATAATCACTTACTAGGTGTTTCTCTGTGTAAAATGCGTATCAGGTACGTTAGCAATATATTATTTAAAGCAAGGATGTCATATATTCTGAGAGGCAGCTGAACAACAAAATCCCTTATTTTCAAGCTGCTGCAGTGTGTTTCTGTAGCAAACACTGTTACTCCAACCTGATGCACTGCTTCAACTCTAACTTTTGTAATCGAAAAACTGTACAACTTTTTAAAAATTTTACTTTATGTGAATCATGTAACACTGTAATAACATCGGCAGCAGCTTCGGCACTGACCTTGTGTGCACAAGTCAGCAGACAATACTTCCTGATCTTAGATGGCGTTTATTTATATTTACCTTAACATTCTATTCAGTGGAACAGGCTCACTCATTTCAAATTTTGTATTTTGAGCCATTTTAGGAAGGGCGGTGGTGCCGCGGGCCTCACAGCATCAGTTCGCCCCCAGCGCTAGCGCCGGATGTGGCTACAAAAGAAGAGGTGTAGATTTTACACGACACGGAATAGCATCTCCTGCCACCCAGAGCCTGCCAACCGCCCGGATCCCACGCACCGAGCGTCCTCAGCGGAGCGGCCCACGCAGGGAAGATGCCCACGGAGGGGTGAGTGAGCCGGAGGCGCTGCGGGGTGTTGAGCCGTTAAGGTTAAGGGAGGCCGGTGGGTTCCCCAGCTCGGGCAGGGCAGCCGCTAGAGGGCGCTGTGATCCCAGCGAACGCGGCCGGCACCGGCACCCCCCCTGCACCGGGAGAGAGCGGCGGCGAGGGCTGTGCCCCATACTTCCTGATCTTAGATGGCGTTTATTTATATTTACCTTAACATTCTATTCAGCAGAACAGGCTCACTCATTTCAAATTTTGTATTTTGAGCCATTTTAGGAAGGGCGGTGGTGCCGCGGGCCTCACAGCATCAGTTTGCCCCCAGCGCTAGCGCCGGATGTGGCTACAAAAGAAGAGGCGTAGATTTTACACGACACGGAATAGCATCTCCTGCCACCCAGAGCCTGCCAACCGCCCGGATCCCACGCACCGAGCGTCCTCAGCGGAGCGGCCCACGCAGGGAAGATGCCCACGGAGGGGTGAGTGAGCCGGAGGCGCTGCGGGGTGTTGAGCCGTTAAGGTTAAGGGAGGCCGGTGGGTTCCCCAGCTCGGGCAGGGCAGCCGCTAGAGGGCGCTGTGATCCCAGCGAACGCGGCCGGCACCGGGAGAGAGCGGCGGCGAGGGCTGCGCCCCTCTCCTTGTACCCATGAACGGCCTTTCCCAAACCACAACCATAAACTAAAGGTCGTCTGTACTCAGAATGAAAAGCTAAATGGAAGTAGCTTTAAGATGCAGTTAAGCTCTTACTTACTTTTAACTTGCATCACCACTGGGAAGAGCCCAGATTTTTCCAAGTGCTGCATCAGATGACTAATTACAAGGTACATTTTTTTCATATCGGACCATACAAAAGATGCTCTTTGGCAGCAACTTAATATATCAGTTTTCTGCCATCAGAAGCCATCATGAACAGTATCACCCACGGAGCTACTCTGGCTTCAGCTGCAAAAAATTTCCATGAAGATGCCGGGCAAGAGGGGAGCTCCTGGATGTGAGCAACCACTTCAACCTAAATGCATCTCCCTTCTTTTTGGAGAGGTGCCCAGGCAGGGCAGCACCCTGAGGGGCACTGGAGCCCTGCCTCCCCCGTGCTGCAGCACGTCCTGGCACCCTGCTGGAGCACACCAGGGGGTAATTTCTGGCTACGGTGTCTGGCAGCTCTATCAGATGTAGGATATATTATTAAGGCAGTGGAGGATCAGACCCTAGATTGTTTAGGTTGCATAAGCAGTATGTACATTAAATCTTGTCATACAGCTGTATGGATCACGACAGAATTTGGCACAGACAGCATTTGGTGACTGGGAAGTGATGAATGTCTAGAACTGGGTAACTTAGGAGACCTCTAGCAGGGGTTATAGGTAGGCACTGGGCATGTATGTGGAAGACTGCACAAAGCCTCTCATCTCACAGACTCCATTAGTCCTTCATATTTAAATATAAAGTAGCTGTAACTAGCTTTTTACAGTAATTAAAATGAAAAGTCAACCTTACCAGAGATCATTGGCATGAATGTCTTTGGCCAGGACAGGGAGCCGCTAGAAAGGTGGGAGTGTTGCAGAGAAAACTGAAGGTGCTAAAACAACTGTTGTTGCAACTGCAGACACTTGAAGGTTGAAGCAGGGCTGATTGGGTACTGGCTGGCTGGGCCTGTGAGTGACGGAGTCACTGAATCCTGGAATAATCCCCCGGACAAGGCTGCAGGCAGCTGTGTGCTGCCCTGCACTGTGTGCACCATCCCGTGAGCCTGGCTCACCGCAGAGCCAGCCGCCCTCCCCCTGCCTCCTCACTGACCGGGGCTCTCTCCATGGGCACCCTTCCTGCCACCTCCTTTTTCTGTCCACCTCGAGCACCAGAGCAACCAGCCAGCCCTGCTCAGGAGGTCGGGCATCCCTCAGCTACACTCACTCACCTCCAGAACCTGAGCTGCCCCAAGCTTAGTGGCAGCCAAGAGCTTTTCACTCCAGTGGCCTTAGTCTATAATGGGGGTGTTTTTTTTGAGCTGACCATTCTTCCAGTTCCAGCTTCTCAAGTGCCTGTGAAGGATTAGAAGTGATGTCTCTGCCGTACGAGCGTCTCTCTGCTTTACAGTTCTGTGGGCTGCTGGGGCTAATTCTTCTTTTCGCTGGGCAGCTGTTTTGACAAACACCCAGGCAGTGTCCTACAAAGAAAAGCCAGCTCAAGGGAAACCTCATCTGTGAAGGAGAAAGGAAAGGCAAACACTACACGCACCGTGAGCTCTGCCTGGAGCACCCCTTCCATCCTGCTGCCGGGGCACTGCGAGAGCGCCGTGACGCGCTCCCACGAAAATATCACACCAGGTTTGCATTTCACAGCCTTCTGACCTCAAAGAGCTTTGCCAAATAAAGTGACTGAAGCGCTCTGCAATTATTAACATTTCCTGTTAGCTGCTCAATTTAACTGCGAAGTTGCATTTAAAATTCACTCAATGCACCGTTCAAGAGATTTAAGAAGTCGGAAACCTTCCATCGCGCGGGGAAGGGCCAGTGCAGGCCGGGTGCCTGCTGGTTTCTAGGCTCGCTCGTACTTCTGCTTTGCACTGGTCTGTTCCTCAGGGTGAAGGGGCTCTACCCAGCGCCTGGGCTGAGCAGAGGCTGCTAAAGGCTACACATACAAATTGAACAGCCACAGAGCCAATTAACAGTTGTGATTGTCTCCGAACAATCAGAGGAGGGAAGTTTGTTGGGGAACACAGGAACAAAAATGAAAAGACTAAGATGGGGATTCCTTCTCGAGCGGAAAGAAGAATTTGTGCTCTTTTTGGTTTTGTCTGGAGAGGCATCACACCCACTCAGCACAACCACATCACAGTGTTTTAGGGACCAGCCAGCCACCTGCCCAGAAACGCTACAGGTGGTTATGAGAAACAGGCAAAGTTAATGTCTAATATCCCTGATTGACCTTCAGGACCCAAATACTGACAACCTCCATCACCTTGAAGACAAGAGACTTCAGCAAATAGTCCAGGACCATGTTTTTGCGGGGAGGGAATCCCAAAGATTATGATGAGACCCGATCCAGGTCCAGCAGCCACCCAAAACACTGACCCCCAGCTCAGGCCCTGGCTCTGTCCCTCTCACACGCGACTGCCCTGTCACTCTGCTGCCACTGCCTCTCCATCACGAAGCAGTTATCAGATGTAGAGCAAACTCAGACTCATTGTTTAAACCTACAGTAGTCACAGATTCCAAAATACAATTAAATACTTAAAGTTAGACCTAAACGTATTTTTACCTAGATTTAACACAAGCTTTCCTCTCTACAGCGCAGCGACACTGCCTGGCATTCATACATTGTACCAAAAAAAGGGTTCTAAAGTGGTCTTCCCCTGGATTAACACCACTAATTAATCTGCAGTGGCACAAGGAAGTCTTTAATAAGCTTGACTTCCACCTAGGTAGCTCTAAGGAGTGCTCTGTTTTGATTAGCTTTCCAAACAGTCACTAACGAAATTAATTTAACCTTGCATTACTTTCTTTACACGCCTACGAGAAGTCCATGCCAAAAACCTAACGTCAGGGTGAGTCTGGGTGAGTGACAGACTTTCTTCTGTCACAGCAGAGCTATTTTTTGATACAGAAGGTGTCAGACCTCAGAGCATTTCGCCGGAGTTTAACATGGGTTGGTTGGAATACAATATGGCATAGAAGAAATGTTATTAGAGTAATGCACAGACTGCACCAACGTGTGGCTGCGGGTAATTCAGTAATTACACCTCATCACATGCTCGGCGGGGATTTATTTCAGGAGGGGGGGGAGGATAACAAAGCGAGAGAGCCGGTTCCGTGGCAGCAGGCTAACAGCTGCCTCCTCCTCCTCCTTCCTATCAACAACAGGCCAATTACCGCAAACCTTTTTCTGTACAACCTCATCACTGCAGATGAAAAAAGAAAGGAGATGAGAAACACGAGAGCATCTTTTCTGAAGAGTCCCACCCCCGGGTGAAAAGCAGCATCTTTCCTCTCACCTGCTGCCCAGCCCCGACCCTGCCCTGCGCCCCACGGAACCTCCGCCCATCACAAACCAGAGGTGAGGAACCCAACGAGACGTCCACAGAGGATTTGTAAAAGAAAATTGTGCAATGGAAGGTTACAGTTAGTTTATCTAAGGAGCAGCAAGGTCACGGGAGACAGGTACATGTGAACAAACTTAATTCTTATCATCACTCAGAATGTATTTGTTGTATTGCTGCTTTTGTTAAGCAAAGAACAAAGACCAGAGGGATCTGTTCCTTTTTGTGTAGAATCTTAACGGCATTTACTAGAGCTTTCTACTATGTTTAAAATGTAAGAGTTTGTTTGAAGTTCAGAGAGAGGCAGAGAACTGCCAGTAACTACTGTTCTTCTGTTTTGCTGCTATTCCTGAACTTCACCACCATCACTGTTATATTATCGGGACATCCTCTGTAAAAGGACTGTAGAACTATACTCTTTGCCCCAAAGTGTGGTTCATCCAAGCGTTCCTTGATGAATCGCACAGCTTCCTCGTTGCTGAAGGCATCCCACAGACCATCCGAGGCCAAGATCATGAACTCTGGCTGCAGTTTGTCCAGGTCAAAGGTAAGAATATCAGGGTCAGGAATGACAACGTTCAGGTTCTTCAGAGGGTAATCTCCTAAGGAGCGGGACATGGCCAGGATCCCCTGCACGCGCCAGGAGCCATTAAAGCTGATAAAACCACCTGGAGAGAAACACCAACACTTAAAGCAGGGCTTTTTAAAAAGTTAAAGCATTTCCCTGGCTTCCTGCCGGACCCACCCAAAAATTCAGGCTGCTCTCTCCTGGGGCACACAGATGTTACCTATCTCCAAAAGCAGGAGATGCCATAGGTAAATCCCAGAGGGTTGCAGGGAAGAGCTGGATTGTGCTGGTGAAAGAGCTGGAGCAGAGAAGTCGGGAACGGCTGTGCTCTCAAAAGAAGCAGCTTCAGGCTCTCTGCTCCCCCAGAGAGACCAACAACCTACCGACACCGGCACCCCTGGGCCCCACAGCTCACTGCTCAGAAAGCCTCATGGCAACAACACTGAGAGCAAATCTCAATCTTTTTGTGTGAGTAAACACCTCCTTTTCCTGTGTGGCTCACATTTTCCCCATTTCAGAAGATCTATGAAGGAAATGGCACCGAAACCACCCTGCAGCAGGACTCACATCTCACTTCTGAGGCGTAAGGCAAAGAAGCAAGTGCAAAAAACATTCATAGGCTCTTCTATCAAACTGCCTTCAGTGAGCTGTGTCAAAAAGGACCAAAAAAACTGCTGAGAACAAACCCGTCAGGAAATTTTACTTCAAGTCAGAAAAATGCAATGTGGGATCTGACTGATTTTACCGTCACCAGGATTAAAGCAACTTCTAGTTGAAAATATATTATTTAGGGCTTGCTTATAGTGAGGTAAGTTTTGCACTGAAATCGGTGACTCTGACAGAGCCAGCACCTGGCTGTGACTCGGTCTGGTTGTGCCAGGGAGGGAACTGCACGGTGTTCAAGGTCAAAAAGGGACATTTAGGCACCTTCAGTTCCTGTGCCTGCATCTGCCGGCCGCTGTCGGCACCGTGTCATAGCAATACTCCTGTCATCTCAATGTGAACGAAACATCACTTGAGGACAAATAATTTGCAAACATGGGACATTAAAATGTATGACAAAATGAGGTGAACTGTTGCCTTTTCTATCTGCAAGCTGTCTGCTTTGGTGTCCTTACAAATGGCTCTGTTCTTGGCAGTTATCAGGATGTTTTCAGCTCTGCACTTCAGCCTGTAGGGTATTTGTCAGTCACCTCAGTCTCATGAAAACATTTCCATTCCTGGTCGCCTGATCTAATCTGTAAATTCCTTCTGCTTCCAGGTGAAAACTAAATTTCATTTAATGATTCATTGGTGTTTAAAGCTTGAAAACTTCATTTGTGTTAAAACCAGCAGCAAGACAACTTTTTAGCTGGGTGTTTTCATGAATACTTCTAAGGGAGTCTCCATTATGAAGATGTTTCAGCCAAAAAAAGCAAGGACTGGTGACCCTACTGCAGCTCCTCTTCAGATGAACCATCAAACCAACCTCCTCCGGCCGCTGCTGGAGGTTCTGAGGGCTGAACGTTGCACAGACACCTACTCACCAACCCGGGGGGCTCCAGCAGCGATTAGCACTACGGTAACCAGGGTGTGATCTTGTGTGCATGTTGGAATGATGGAGGAAGCAGGGCTGAACGTTGCACAGACACCTACTCACCAGCCCGGGGGGCTCCAGCAGCGATTAGGACTATGGTAACCGGGGTGTGATCTTGTGTGCGTGTTGGAATGATGGGGGAAGCAAAATGCAGCTGAGAAGCAGCAGTTTGAAGCAGCCACGGCACACACAGTTAGAGGACAGTGATGCCTGCACGTCCCTGTGCTGGCAGAGCAGAGAAGCTGCTGCTGCTGCTGTGCTGACAACACGTACTGGCTCGGGTTGTGCTTACGTGCACTAAGTGACTGTTTGGTGCCATTCTCAAGTGGCACCCAGAACTGCCTACGGCACAAGTTGACTTCCTGGGGTTTGCTCAAGTGTCTGTTGGCACTTCCAATATTTTCTTTTATAAAGCCATCCGTACAGAATGCATAAAAACGCTCATGGAGAAGTGAACGTTCTGCAGCCCCGGCTGCCACTGGAGAAGAAAAGACATTAAAGAAATAGAAGGTTTTTGGCAACCGCACAAACACTGAGCATGTTAGTGAGAGCTGAGCTCAGAGGATTACCTTCAAGGTGAATGACTTAAATTTCTATCAGTGACAGTCACCTTGTGGGTCTATGACCGAGAGTTTCTTCACAAGCCAAACCCAGGGTTGTTTCAAGGCCACTGTCTTACTCTGGTAACATCACTCAAGCTCCTGATCGGAAGGAGATTCCTTGTTTTCTGAGGAAACCACCATCCTTGTGTCACAGGACACACATTCCCCTGTCCCACGGCAACAGGGCAGAGTGGTGGGACCCCAATCTCATTCAGCTGGGAGAGAGGTGGCACCACAGCACTGGTGAGCGTGTATCAGCTGAAAAGAACAGTTAGTCTTGACCTGTGCCCGCTGCTGCTCAGTGCCCGGCCGTGCCATGGAGTGGGTAATTCCACAGGATGCAGCACCTCGGCTTGAAATGTAGGGCCCTGCCCTGCTCTCTTTGCTGCTCTCCTTCCTTTTGGCACTCAGCTGCAGGCTTGGGGACCAGTGACCTCCCTCCCACTGCAGGAACTCCAACAAGAAACCTGAGCGGCATCTCCTGGGGCTTCAGCACAAGAGCTGCTCCAGCCACGTCAGACTGATAAATGGACATTTTATTTCAGGCTGTGGGTTGACTAAGACTTTGGACACAGTTGCTGGGAGTAGGGAAAAGAGAGGGACTGAAAAGAGAAGGACCTCCCCCTCTACTCTGCCCTGGTGAGGCCCCATCCGGAGCACTGTGTCCAGTTCTGGGCTCCCCAGTTCAAGAAGGACAGGGAACTGCTGGAGAGGGTACAGCAAAGGGCTACAGAGATGATGAGGGGCCTGGAACATCTCTTGTACGAGGAGAGGCTGAGGGACTTGGGTCTTTTTAGTCTAGAGAAGAGAAGGCTGAGGGGGGAACTGATCAATACTTATAAATTCTTAAAGGGTGGGTGTCAAGAGGACAGGGCTGGTCTTTTTTCAGTGGTGCCCAGGGACAGGACAAGAGGAAATGGGCACAAACTTGAATATAAGAAGTTCCACCTAAACATGAGGAGGAACTTCTTTACTGTGAGAGTGGCAGAGCCCTGGAAGAGGCTGCCCAGGGAGGTGGTGGAGTCTCCTTCTCTGGAGACATTCCAAACCCACCTGGAGATGTTCCTGTGCAACCTGCTCTGGGTGACCCTGCTTTGGCAGGGGGTTGGACTGGATCTCTGGTGGTCCCTTCCAACCCCGTGTGATTCTGTGATTCTGAATTCATTCCCCACCCACTGCGGGCTGACAGCAGCAAGTGGTGGGGCTCCTTAACATCCACCGTGGCAGCAAAAAATGAGGGATTAGTTTAGACTTGTCATCCCAATGTCAACGCCCCGCTGAAACGCACAGGGCAAGGCACGCTCTCCTCTGAGCTGCTGTTTCAGGCTGCCTCAAATTGATTTATATCAGACGGAGGTTTGAAGGGTATTTTCTCAACCGTGGCTGTATGGATTTCACTTTCAAATGAAATCTAATCCTACTAACACAAACGCGCAGTCGTTTTATAACTACCCACAGGGCACTGGGCACTGCACCTGATGGTGCAATGTAAAGGTGGGAAACTGAAATGTAAGCTAATGATGTAGTTATTGTTGCTTTCTCCTGCTCCACGTGGAAAGAGAATATCTAGATGGTGGGAGAAAGGCAGGTGCTTTTGTCACAGTAGCAATGGAGGCTGCATAATTCTGTTTGGGCACCTTGCTTCAGTTTTACACTTACTGTGTGTAAAGAAGGGATTTTCCAAAATGCAAAAGTACCCAGCAGTGGTATGAACCGGAGTGTGTGTTTTTAACAGCTCTATGAGGCTGTATCAATCCTGAGAACACAACGGGGCAAGAGGTACCAGAGAAGCAAATTCCTTAAGTCACCAGGATAGACGGAACATTCCTTGTTTAGCTGCAGATGGTTAGAACATTTCCCTGTCCATTAAAATAATTTCTTCCAAAGTTGGAAACTCCTGCAAAAATCCAGGTTCATTTTTCACATTGTTATCTTATAAAGACTCACTTCTACCCAAAATACCCACTTTTTTTTTTTCTCTTAAGTGAAGGCCTTCTTTAAATGAACGATAGCACAGAGGCCCTGGACTTGGCCAAGAGGGAAGTAATTTTACAGAAAAATCTCCAGATTTTATTGATTCTTCCCCCAAGTACAGAGTTGAGGCAAAGTGAGACCAAGATTTTCCTGTTCCTCCTTAGGATCTGTGTACTTCTTCTTCCCCTTTGGGGACACGTTTGTGACCTCTGCTCTCTGCCTGGCAGCAGGAAGGATCCCCACTGCTCTTACGCCTCCTCGGCAATAAAATGACAACCTGTAGGTTTTTAAAATGGTTTCTACTCAGTGAAAAACTTGTTATTTCCACTTTACAGACGAAGATGCGGAGGCAACGCATCTCTGGAGGCAGTGCCCTTTGGTAGGTTTAACACAAACAAAGGGGAACTTCTTTCCTTCATCAAATAATTTGCTGCTGCGGGAGCCAAACCAGAAATGGGTTCAAAAGAGACTTTGACAAATTCATGAAGAATTGGCTATTAAACTTGATGATCCAAACGTAACGTCTAGCCCAGGAGGTCGCTAAACTGACAAGTGATGAAAGGGAGAAAGATTGACTGTGGAAAGGTTTGTGTTTCTTAGGTTCTTTCCCTGTTACCCCTGCTACAATTGCTGTGTTTGTGCTCATTAGCAGTCACTCGATAGGAACAAAAAATAGCTTTGATGAATTAGATTCCTGCTCTGCTTATTTTGGGAACTAAACCTCCCTGGGCTGCAGAGCCAGCCTCTCGCATAAAGGCTGCGACACGGTTCGGGGTGAGGCAGCTCCTGTTTATTAATTTGCTCCCTGCAGAGATCAGAGGGAAACCGGCCGGGACGCTCAACTGGCTGGTGAGGATGAAGCTGCTCTTCTTACCCCGACACGGGCTCGTTAAGGGATAGGTCCTTCTGCTTCCACTTCTCTGTCTGCCCCATCGCATCCCGCTGAAAAGTGCTGTATTAATAATGGAAGATTTTATCTGCTGATGCCTCAGTCTAGTACTTTTCAGTCTCTCTCAGGGGAAAAGTCTACATTATTGACAGAGTAGAGAAGAAAAAAAGATGAAGCTTCAATCCAAAGCAAAAACGTTACGACTCACCAGCTCTCTTAATCCTCTTCCTCTCTTTCAGTTGGTAGGGCTTGTGGTCGTGTGACAAGGGGATGGCGTTTCCGTCCTTGTCACACAAGACGCCTCGCGAATCACCAACGTTGGCCACGGTGAGTTCTTTATCCGACAACAGCGCGATCAAGCAAGTTGTACCTGCAAAAAACAGAAGGGAATGGGAAGCAAAACAAAATTTACGGGGGGGTGTGTATAAATATAGATAGAAAACAAAATAATTAGCAGGAAAATGTTCCTCCTATTATGGAAGAGTGGGAGGAGTGCATTCCAGGCTCTGTCTAAGAGCCGGCTCTTCCTAATCATAGAATCATAGAATGGTTTGGGTTGGAAGGGACCTCAAAGATCATCGAGTTCCAACCTCCCTGCCATGGGCAGGGACACCTCCCACTAAACCAGGTTGCTCAATGGCCAAGGAAAATAGTAAGAGAAAAGTACAAATTAGCCCCAGAGCCCATCTGCAGCTCCTGTGAGCAGGAACTGCTGCCCCGCACCGTGCTTGGGTAAAAGAGAGCTCTCCCCCCTCTTCCCCTCAAGAACTGAAGTCAGGGGGTTTGATTCTTTTCTTGACCAGAGGAAAACATTTGACATCTTTAATTACTTCAACCTTTAAATACACAGAAAATGTAATTAGTCACTGACCACCATATCCAGCAGGTATGGTTTGTTAAGGTGGCAGGAAAATACTGGAAAAACTGGCTGTTTTTCAAGTGTGAACACTATAGTTTTTATTTTCCTCATTTAATTGATGTGGAGTGGAATGAATGTTGAGCAAAGCAGATCCCATTCAGTCCGTGCCTTTTCTCTATTTCCCCCTTCCAGCCAGCGTGAGCTGTATCCGTAAGAACTCCAGCTCTTTCAAATATTCCTTGCACGGGCTTTGGACCAGATGCCACAATTTCATTTGTATTTTAGAACAGAAAGATGGCAAGTCAGTTTTTAGAGCTACACTAACAAACAGTAAAAGGGAACGTGTCTGGCTCTCAGTGTAGCTTGCAAACACTGCTAAAATGGTTACAAAAGGCACTCCAGTATCCTTCAACAGTAAATAAAATTAACTTCATGGCTTTCTTTTCCTTTTAGGTAGACCAGAGAAGCACACGGTTGGGTTTTCACCTCTGTTGTTAATTAGTACCTGATTATTCATTAATAAAAAATGGTTCATCCACTGCTGGGGTGTTCTGGAAGGAGCACTGGGCATCACCCTGCCTGACGAAGGGCCCCGGCCACGAAACTCAACCACTGGTGGTGTTTCAAAGCCACGCATCCCTGCTTGTACCTTCTAATTAGAGTGTTTTAATGAAAATGCCAGCAAGGGGGCATTCCAGCCCTGCCTGCCCTCAGTGGCGTCCTGAGCCCTGGTTGTGCTCCTGGGGAGCTATCTTAGGGTTTGGGTCTATGTTCTTACAGCTACATTCTCCCAGCTGCCACTCGCTGCCTCGCTGTCCAAACCCAGAATTCAAAACCATGTTTTGCTGTTCCCATGTCAGTCGTTGAATATCCCATGACTGGTATAAATAAAATAGCCAGTAATAAACAATTTATGTTTAGATGCACTGTGTTCTGAAGATTTATTTTTAACTTAATGGTCTGTCTTGCACAGCTCCAATCTAGAGCTATTTTTTCAAAAGACAGGCATATACACATATATATATTTATTTTTTTTTTGCAATTGCAAAATACATTGCAGACCTCAATGGAGATTCTTTCCCATTTGTTGCTCAAAACCCCTGGAAACTGCACCACTTAGTGGCTCTCCTAACGACAGGGCATGCACTTGTTGGCTGGGTGCTCCCCTGTTCGGATGCAGGTGTCCAGCCTCGGTGAACACACCTGCTCTAACACCACAGAACTCGGTAATTAAAATATCAGTCTCCAAAACACAAAGTCAGCAAGATCATAATGAGGCACGGACTGCTGTAGTGGGGTGCAGCTGGTCACTTAAGCAGAACAAACTGGGATTTAGCATTTGAGGTCACCTCATTCTCTACCTGAACAAAAGCTATTAACTCTGTGAACGCATAAAGCTCTGCTTCAATAAAAAAATTATAGCAATAAACGGCAACCTCCTTTGCTTTTATTCATGAAACTTCCCTTAACAAACATTGAAGCTGACAATCTGTGCGAGACCAGAGGGCTGGTACCTGCTGAAGCTGGGCTGACATCCCATCTAGACTTCAGAGAGAGAAAGAAGAGCTGCCTTTGCAATCTGGGCTGAAACCAAAACCTGCGAGACGTAAAACGGGGGCAAAAGTGGAATCCCTCCTGGATGGGACTATGGAGCCAAAACCAGCTCCAGAAGGACCCTGAGGAGCTGCACGTGAGGCTGTGGAGCTGTGTCACCCACCACCCAACTGATGGGAGCTGTGGCTTCTCCTCCAGCTGCCGCCTTGGCCTGACATTAGTAAATTTTTGTAAATTTTTGTAAATTTGTTTGTAAATTCCCCCCGACTCTCCCACATGCGAGACCCCCCCGCTGCTCCGCAGACTGCCTGCCCCTGCCCCCGCCCGCAGCTCCAGCACAGCCTGTACTTTTCCTACAGGCAGCAGTAAAAATCATACGCTTCTTAGGAAGGAAAATACTGCAAATAACATCCTATAGCCCTGGCATTTAGCAAGTAAAATGCTTCACAAATACAGTCATTATTACCCCAATTTATATAAAAATGAGAACTTTGAACACAGTCTTCTGGGTTAGATGATCTGTGTGAATGGAAGAGAACGAGCGCCTGCCACAGAAGATCATTTCCAGAGCGATTTAGGAAGGATCAGTCGTTCCGCGGTCCCTGACTGATGGCTGGGCTGTCGCTAAGTCCCTGACCTCACGCTACTGCCTGCCATTACACCAGCAAGCAAACTTATTTTACTTTGTTTTCTTTTCCATCTATTTTTATTTCAGTCATTTAACCTTGTGTAGAGTTAGAAAACATCGTGCTCTTGTCAGCCGCCTCAGATTTAATGCGATTGCACAATGGAAAATTCCCAACATAAAGGGTCCAAAATTGAGAACACATGTTATATTAGTCCCTCGATGCAGCTGCCTGAATAATACCCTGCTGAGCAGTTTACAAAGAAAATCACCAGAAAATTTAAAACCTGTACTATGCTGGCTGCAGAGATAGGGGTTTTTTGTTGTTTCTTGTTTCTTTTTTTTTTTATCCGTCGGGTAAGATTATTGGTGGTGTATATTAGTATCAGACAAGGCACCTTGTAAAAGTCAAGACTGCACTGGCTCCACCAGTTTTTAGAAAATCACTTTATCGAAAGGAGGAGAAGGCACCAGAGTGCCAACAGGGCCTGATTAATACATGAAAAGGCACTAGAGAGCCCAGGCAGGATCCAGCTCCCCCTCCAGCCCCTGCAGATCTCGTGCTTCGCGTGTGGCATCACAAAATCCTGCGGGCACCTGGCTCCAAACCCCCACTGGCGGGGCAGCTCGGGATGAGGACCAGAGCTCCTGTGCTCCCGATGGCCCATGTTGGCTGAAATCCCCCCAGTGCCCTCGTTTCACAGAATCACAGAATCACAGAATCTTCTAGGTTGGAAGGGACCTCAAAGATCATCTTGTCCAACTGTCAACCTAACTGACAAAAATAGACACCCGCACAACAAACAAGAAGCATCCCCATCACTAAACCATACCTCCCAGCACTACATCAACCTGTCTTTTGAACACCTCCAGGGATGGTGCCTCAACCACCTCCCTGGGCAGCCCATTCCAATGGCTGATGACCCTTTCAGTGAAAAAATTTTTCCTAATATCCAGCCTGACCCTCCCCTGGTGTAACTTGAGGCCATTTCCTCTCATCCTGTCGCCTGTGACTTGGGAGAAGAGACCGACCCCCACCTCTCTACACCCTCCTTTCATCGTAATCCATTAGCGAAAGCACAATTAATCTCACCTGGTGCTCACCACGTTGCTTCCTTTCTCCCTCTGCCAAGTTTTCCTTCCATTTACCAAGTCTCTCATGCCCCACGGATTTCAGGTCATCAGCACAGGGAACCTCTTCCCTCCTCCTTCCCCCCCATCACTCTCCTCCACCCTGAGCTTTGTTCCATCCCTTGGTGAGGAATCACACCTTCACCCTGTCCTCACTTCAGGCTCCTCAGCAGCAGAAGTCTCCGGCCAAGGCTCTTTCTCCTGAACAACTGTCCTCCCCACACCTGCCTTCTCA
Organism: Calidris pugnax; assembly: GCF_001431845.1. Classification (NCBI taxonomy): domain Eukaryota; kingdom Metazoa; phylum Chordata; class Aves; order Charadriiformes; family Scolopacidae; genus Calidris; species Calidris pugnax. Next base: position 1,104,146 of record NW_015090872.1, on the reverse strand, counting down.
CTGCTTTTCCCAGTCCTCCCACACCTTCTCCCTGGCTCTGTGCGCAGAGACTCTCTCTCAGGCAAAACTAAGAAATGAGACTTCCCCCTCCTACATTTCAACCATTTCTTCCCCGTTTGCACACCATGTGCCGAGGTTGCTCGTGTGCTGCCTCCCATCCACCCGTCTTCCTACTCTACTGACTTCATTTTAACATTTGTAACTCGTTATTGCCTCATCTCTGCCCTTCTCT
>NW_015090872.1:1015675-1103904 GCF_001431845.1 Calidris pugnax | reverse complement strand
CTCCTCTCCTCTCCCTTCTCATCTAAAAGCTTGTTTTCTTTGTAGAAATTCCTCCCAACGTTTTCAGTGACCAGCTCCCACAGCTCATTTCGGATGGGACGACCTCAGAAACAGAGACCATCATCATTATTTTCAGAGAGACCAACACTGTCCCCTTAGCATTTGGCCTAAAAGCATTAAACCCCAAGGGGCTAAAAGCTACATTAATTCCCACAGAGGTAGGGCTGGTGAGAGCTCGTCTCTATTAAACAAAAATCTGCGCAAAAGGAAATTAAGCTTAATCCCATCTCTGGAAACAAAGCAAAGTCACGAGAGAAAGAAAAAATCCAAATATAATCAATATTCATTTTTAGAGAGGGACCGAGAGACATGCAAAGAAACCAGGATACGATAAGGCAGGGAGTGGAAGTGCCCAAAGCTTCACAGGAGAAGGATGCGCAGCCTTTGGGCTGGGCTGCAGAAGGTGGAGCTGGGCTGCACCAGCTGGGACCACTGTGAAGCTGCAGGGAAGAAGATCCCCAGAAACCTCACTTGGAAAGGGAATATCCCGGGTGCCTGGACCCGCACCACGCTCGGATGGACACAGCCTTCACAGTCTGCGTTTTGCAGGGTCAAATATAGAGCTGGGGAAAATTTCTGTGTCAACAGCCTGAGCCCCTGCACTGACGACATCTTTGGAAACAGCAGTGGGTGTGAAGCAGCCAGATCCCTCATCCAGGGATTGAACTGACAATGGAACAACAGCTTGGACCAGTCCAGCCTTATGGGGGACTCCTGGTCAGGTGGGAGGGACGTTAAATCACCCCACACCACTGCTTTTGGTAAGTCTGGATCCCCTTCCACAAACTAGTGGTGCACAACAGCAGCCCTCTGGTCTCTGACCAATGGAGCAGAGAGGTCCACCATGCCCTCCGAGCAGAAATGCATTCAGAGCCACTGCAGGTCAAGAAATTTGGTACTTGCTTGGCTGGACGGATTAAAAAACAACTCAAAAAACCCCTTGCCATCTTTTTTCAACAGTGCTCAAGCTTGAATTCACACAATAATTAAGCAAGCTCTAGTATTTTTGGGCTTCAATAGTGTCCAGAAGGAAACAGAATTACTCAGAACGGAGCAAAAAGCAGGACCAAAAAAAAAAAAAAAAAGATTTAAATTTACTCTCCACTAGCAATTCACGCTGCATGCAGCTTCTTTCTCATTTATAGACCATGCATTTCCACTTGCCTTACAGGGACTTTAAATCCTAAACAATAAGACTCCAGTAGTTTTCAGGGCAGATAGTGACGTTTTTATCATTAATATAGCTGTCCTCTGCGCCCATCTGCCTCAGCATCTCCCGCTGAGACCAGCCATGTGTCTCCTGAATTTCTATTTTACATGCTCTGCACATACCCCTCAGGCAATGCAAATAAAACTTTGATTATAGCCTGTGGAATAAGCAAGACTGAGACTGTAAGTAAGTATATGAGGGAGAGTACAGGAGTATCTTGCTTTCCAGTCGCCAAGAACATGGATACAAAGCGGTGGGGAGGGAGAAGATGTGTTATCAGAGCATCAAGATCATGAAATGCCCTGCATGCCCTCCAAATGACCCACCGATTCTAATCCAAAGCCATAAAAATAAATCTAATTATCCTCTGCTTATCTATAAGATAAGCAACGATAAAACCACAGAGCAGACATTCACTTTTCCTTCACGCTATGGCCACGAGGGGAACCGCAGGGGCTGAAGCCCTTTCCTTGCTCTGATGCTCCCCAAACCACCGGTCTGGGAGGGAAGAGGGGACAAATTAGGTACAACAGTTCTCCCAACTGATAAAAATGACCTCAACAACCCGAAATCACCTGCGAATTCCAGTGGGACTCCTGTAAAACCTTTTGCTGGGATGGACCTTCTTCTGGATCGCAACGATCCGCACGCTGCCTCCTTGGCTGGTTTCTAATCCAAGGCTCCATTTATCACTTGCATTTTCAATGACATCAAGCCTTCATCAAAGATTTTGTGAAAGGCCGAGCTAATTGTGCTCATTAGCACTTCTTCGTCCTTTACTCCTTTATAAGTTATTGAAATGTTTAAATAGCTACACCATTTCTTTTAGCAGAGGCTACACAATGAGAAAATGCTATTATAATCTCCAAAATATACAATTTTGGCAAATGACTGGGCTAACTACCTGTGAATGAAATAAACTGCTGATCACTCCCAACACCTGTCAAAAATACGTGTGCCTTTTTAAAGCACCCACCTCCTTTTCCTCAAATGCCTTCCAAGGTAGATGGGACGGAACAGCCTATTTGTCATCCAGGCGTTGGGCCCTGAATCCCCTCAGGGCCGGTGTTTCCTACAAATGAGCTGCACCTGCCCCCTTTTTTAGCAAAATTCTTCTGCAAAAGTCAGTTCTGTAGAGCACAAACCTAAAAATAACCATTCTGAAAATTCAAGGTCTCATAATTCTTTAATCATCTCAACATAAATGGTTTTTTCCACTTAAAATTAAAAGAACACCTTATTTTAAAATAGATTAAAAGAAACATAGGATCTTATAAATATATAAAAACTACTTCAAATCTTTCTAAGATGGTAGCTAAATTTCCACCACGAAACAATTCCTACCTGCCTGAATGCAGCACTATTTTAAGATTTTATATCTGAAACGGAGAACCGTATTGTATTTCTATTTAGATTGATCCTATTTCAATCAGAAATCAATGAGTATGTTTATACAACTCAATTCTGTTCATTGATCATATTATATTCACCATATACAGTAATTTGGGATATACGTACAGACGAACAGATTCGTGCAGATGAAGCTCCGTAAAAAAATACCTAAAAGTGTTTTTCCAGGCAGGAAAACAAAAGCTGGAAGGAAGTTTTGTGCATCAGGTAACAAAAAGTTAATTACTGAAAAACGGAAACCGTTTTGGGCAGCCTCTCCATCTTGCAGACTGCTCTGACACTGCCTCATCAATACTGGAGCAGAAACGGGGAGCGCTCCCACCTTGGCGCTCTCCTACCACCGCCTGATTAATTTCTCCTCCTTATGAAAAATAATCTTAATACAAAGGGAATCTCCATCTCCGTTCAACAGTCGATTTCTTGGCGTTGCTCCCATATTCAGTTTCACCTGAGCACCCCGCTCAGCCAGAAAATATGTTGAAAACGGTTTATTTTTTTTTTCTGGTTAGAAATGTCTGTATTTAGTCACCTAATTAAAGGTGACTAAATAAAGTACAGAAAACTGCATGTGCAACCTCTTTTGCGGATGGGCTCAGGCGTCCTGCAGCCACTAAACCTCCCCGTGCAGCCTTGCAGCGGCGCAACAAGAGAAAATGCCTCCACCAAGGTCTGTATATGAGAGGAAAAGAAACCTCTTGGTGACATTTCCCCGTGAGCCTGCCTTACCCACGGGCTGAAACACGGGCTGTGAGGTCAGAGCAACACAAGCACCTGCACACCAGCTGCAAAGTCTGAATTCTTCTGGTTGTAACAGCTCCTTGAAGCACTGGACACCAAAATGACTGTAGACAACCATGCAATATAGTGTATGTACAGACAGGGATCCTGATATCGCTTTTCCAAACCATATTCCCACAACAGCCACTAACAGTTTTACAGTGAGATTGGTGTCATCTGCTTTGTTAAAGGTTTGTCCCAAATCCTGGGATCTTTAAGACAGATCTTCCATGGATCTGCTAGAAATCGCCTACAGCTCTGCGCTTCCCGTTACGGACACATGTATCAAATCTCAGCGTAAACCACGTTCTGCAGAACTGACCACACCAAAAAAGTAGTAAAAAAGAAGGGATTCCATCCTCTTATTAATTTCAGACAAATGAACCCCTCCACAATAAAGTGCCAAAGATATTAAAGATGTTACGTTTATGACAATAACTGGCTTCAAGGGGGTCAGTTTGGTCCCGACCTGCTGCAGGATCTGCCCTGTATTTTAAGCAAAGCAGAAGTTTGCTGGTGGTGGCACAGGGACAGCCAGTGCTCGGTGATTTTAAGCATCAGCAATGAGGTCAGCAATGAGGTCAGCAATGCCACTGCTCCACACGCTGCCCCACAGGACACATAAGAGCACGACTGACCATATCTAGTCACAAAATGTTATGCTTAGATGCTCGACAGGCTTTTATGAGTGACATTCAGTGGTAACAATCCCTGTCATCACATGGAAAAAATAGGAGCAAAATGAAAATCCCACTTCAAACACCCCACCACCAAAATAATTGAAAGCATCCAATTTGTGCCAAGTCCTGCAACACCTCTGGCTTTATCCCAGTCCTGCCTAAAGGATCAAGGCTGCAAAATTTCATCTGAACCCTGGGAATTGACCTGCACTTTCCTGAGGTGCCTGAGCCATAAATACCAGACTTAAAGCAGCAGCTATAAATAAGGTATCAGCGGGTAGGCACTAAACTGAACTCAAGGCATATCATTAGCAAATCCTTCACAAACAGAGTAACCAATGGCTTGCTTACAGATGCTGTGCACATCCCCACATCCCTCAGCCTTCACGGGGCTGTTCCGAAAACCCCGTGGCGGCCAGCAGTGGTACCCCCCAAATGGGTCTGACTGGGACTGCACCAGCCCTCGGCCCCTGCGCTTGGCTCTCACCAAGGACTAACCCCCACTGTCAGCAGGACCCTCTGTTGGGCTGCAGCTGATTTCAGTGAGGACCACTCTAAGTACCTGCCACGCTCTCCAGCTGGCCCCGAGGCACTCGTGTGATGGATCACTCACCTTCGCTCCTGAACAAATACAGAACTTATTAGTATAGCTGCAGAGCTGTACAGCAAGGCGGTATTTAAGAGTTATTTATTCAGTGCCCAAGGCGTATCGCCAAATTACAAATACAAACACGCACCCTGGCCAAAGGGATTGTGATCTCCCTTTGGACGTGTACACCTGGAGTGCTGTGTCCAGCTCTAGAGTCCTCAGCACTGGAAGGACACGGACCTGTTGGAGCAGGTCCAGAGGAGGCCATAAAGATGATGTGAGGGCTGGAGCCCCTCTGCTGTGAGGCCAGGCTGAGAGAGTTGGGGTTGTTCAGCCTGGAGAATAGAAGGCTCCAGAGAGACCTTAGAGCCCCTTCCAGTCCCTAAAGGGGCTCCAGGAGAGATGGGGAGGGACTCTTGATCAGGGAGTGGAGCCATAGGACGAGGGGGAACAGTTTTAAAGTGAAAGAGTGGAGATCACTCTGTCCCCCATCCCCTCCACTATCCAACACACAAAATTTGCCGATGCAGATTTTACTGAGCTGTAAATTGAGGCTGGCTGGCCTGAGCATGGGGGGCAGCTTGAATCAAGCTGGTGACTTTTCCCCTTTTCACATTAAATCAAACTCAGGGGCTAATCATCTTCCAATGCCCAGCCAAAAGTCACCTCGGACTGTACTTTTTTCCTTCTATATTTTCCAGTTATACCTCCCAGTTCTCTGTACCAAACCCTACTTTGAAAATGCAAAAGCTCCCCATCTGCCAAAGGTCCGCTTTTGGCGGGGAGAGCTGTCACCTTGGAAATCATCCTCCCGGCACGAGGCTGAGTAAAAACAGCACAGTTTGGGGGGAACCAGTTTGGTTTTGGGACCAGCAAATCCAACTGGCAGATGGAGCTCAGGCAGACACCTTTCCAAAGACACAAGCCACTGGCAGACAGTGGCTGCAGCCCATAATGCCAGAGCCACCTGGAAGAGATGCACACAGAGGGAGGAAAAAGCAACGATACTGCCAAAACTCAGCAACTGCCACTGTCAGAAAGGTATTATAGTACAAGGAAGAGCCAGTTTTTCCTTGTTTACGACCAACTTCTTTACCTTAATGGGTTATTACAGATTATGGATAGGGTTTTTAAGAAAGCTTCACTTGAGAACAGAAAGCCTCCTTTTGTTCCCGCTCCTTTTTTCCTCCTCCATCTCCCCATGTATAATTCACATACTGGGAAATAATGGGAAAGGCTAACAGTGATGGATCGTGGCGTGCGACGCCGTCGTGCATGCAAAGCAGGGCTGAGCAGGAGCCCAGCGCTGCTGCAAGCGGGGAGAGCGCAAGGGCAGACGACACAAAGATGTGGGCAGGAGCCCGAGCCACCTCCAGAAACAACACAGCAGCGCCCCGAGATCATAAATCACAGCAGCACCCCGAGATCATCAATCACAGCAGCACCCCGAGATCATAAACCCCCCCGCACAGGCACGTTCCTGACATTATTACAATGCATTTCCTTCTCAATGATTTTCCTATTAAAATGTTTCCAGGAGAACTGCAAATATTAGCTTTTCGTACAAGATACGGCAAAACAAGGAGGGGTGAGATGGAAGATGCTCATTTCAATACTGAGATTTAGCAATTGTGGGTGTAATGAAGGGTTTTTGCAAAGGTGTAGCCAGTGCTGATGACTTTGTGCTGCTGCGCCCTGCTACGGCAACGCTGTTTCTGCTTGTCCGGGTAATGGTGCAGGACAATGTAATAAGGATCTCCAAACGCTCTGTCAGGTTTGTAGGAAGGACAAACTTTGCTGCCTTCTCTGCTGCTCACAGGACCCCTCAGGCATTTATCTCTGCAGCCACCAGCAGGTGACAAACCTTCGCTGAGATGGATGGCTTTCTTCCAGAGGCCTGGAACAGGTATTCTCTTTGCCCGCACTGAATTTCCAGTGAGCTGTGTCTTCAAATGCTATCTCTCTTTTATAAAGAATAAAAAAATTAAGATAAATCCATGCTTACATCCATCTACTTATGCAACATCTGTGTCTGAAATTGAGAGTGAACACTATGGTACTGACACTAACCAAATCTAAAAGTTTTCAAATGAAATCTAACGCAAACTCACACAAAATAAACCACAAATAGTGGTTTTAATTCTCCAGAGCTTACACACTTTCTAAGTCTTTCATCAGGCCAAAGATACAAACAGGGAGATGGCAACCAGGTGGTGATAAGGCAGCATCGCTGAAAAAACCCTTTTAAAAGCACTGTTGCAATGTGGAGGAGCATCCTTTCTCCAGTGCAGGAGACATCACACCACTCTTCTCCTGGGCACAAATCTGAACTGACTCTATTACAACTTCTGACTGAATTAAGGAAGCACCTTAAAATAAGTTTGTGCATTTAAGATGCTTTCCAGACTTAATCGATAAGTACACGCAAAGGAATTGGTCAGTTAGTAATAATTAGTATTAAAACTATTAAATGGTTTGAAAAACCTTTTCTATTACACTTCTGAATCTCAGCACTCTGGTTTCTTCTCTTTCTGCAGGACTTTGGTAATTGTAGAACTTTTAACTACTTTTTTTAATTGCTAGAAATGTATAAGTACAAAAATGAAGAGTGCACTGCATTTACACAGTAAGACTGAAAATAGTTACATCTGCTTGAGTAAGAACAGAAGACTTCATGTGATTGATTAATAAAAACAATCCCTAACTTAGTGATACAGCCCTGTAGAGCCACCACTGCACCTACACTGCACAGAGCTTTCACCAAATATATAAAAGAAGTATTATTAGTTTTACCAAATGTAGAAATATATTTACCAAATACCAACAACCAAGTACTGTCAGCATTTTCCTTGGTTCTGGAAAATCAACTGCTAGCTGACAAATTTAAATAGCTAAATACCTACTTCAAAAATCGATGAGGAAGTGAAGAATATTTCACAGGCAAGTAAGCACCTGTCAAAGCGCTATTTCTGCTCCGAGCTTCTGCTGAAAGGTTATAATTATATGAATGACAAAAATTTATTTTAATGGAGCAAAAGAATACAACACGCTTGGGCTGCCTTAGATATATGTCTGTTGTTTACAAACATTCCCGATATTTTAGACAGCTGGAAGACCACAACACAGGAAATTAGAGGCGCATGGTTTGTATTGAAGCTACACCCTGAAATGTAATTTAAATGTTTTTAAGTGTACACCTACAGACACACCTAAGCTGGCGTTCAGCTCCCAACTAGAGCTGCCCACCTGGATTTTACCTGTGAGCAAAAGCTAAATCACAGCCAACGGAAAAGAGCGGGCACATTTAGGACATGACTCTTCACATACTAAAGTAGATGCTTAAAATAAACCCGTGAATCAGACTGGCAGAGCTCACTCTTTCCGATGATTATTGAAGAGCTCTAGAAAAGTTGCCCAGAATTGGATGTCTATAACGTAGATATTGGAAGGTAAAAGAGACAAATTCCACCCTTGGTGACTGCCCCGTGATTTCTGCTGTAGGTTCTGATCCTCTGCAGAGAAACAGAGCACTGGTTCACAGTGACAAGTTTAACATGTAGTTTCAATGTGTAAAAGAAATTAAATATGGCAAAGAAAGTGTTGGATAGATGGCAGAGATTAAATAAAATCAGTAGTAATCATCTGAAAGATATACATAAATATATATATAAATATTCCTACTGTATTATTTGGAAAAAGCACAACACTGAGTTCTCACTGCAGCGACCAGAGAAGGGAATTGATTTAGATCATGTTCTTGACATCAAAAACCTAAAAATCATTTAAAAACCAAACCTGAGCTGGAGAGAAAGCCACCACAGGCAGTGGCCTGCAGGCCACCCTGGTTTTCTCCTTGCCAGGAGCCTCTGGCACAGCAAAAAATGTTGCCCAACACCTTGGAGCGCTGTTAGTTACACATCTGCTGTGTCAATGTTTGTGATATATCCAAAAATAAACGTAGGGGATTGCTACAGCCCTGCCAAAGGGTGTTCAACACGGCAGACACAAAAGGATTTTCCCCAGTGTTTTAAATTATAGGATATATTTCTGGTGCAATTTTACTGCTTTCATTTTCTCATTTTCTCCTTGTAGTCCCTTTCTCTGAGGGAAAACACCTGCCTGTGCTGCCCGAAAGAGAGCACTGCAACTGAAAAAGGGGCAGCATCGGCCCCTCGATGATTAAAGTGACTCTTTCCCCAGCGTGACCACAGGAGCACGGATGCTGGTGTGAAGCAGGCGGATTTGCCAGCCTCTTGGGCTGAAGTTTGATATTGGGTATTTTTCCTTTTCTGTACTTTTGCCAGCAACAGCAAATGCTCAGGGGACTGGATCTACACCGGGATGCAGTCCTGCGGTTGGAATGAAGGTCCGAGCCTCGGATTTACACTCGGAGCTGGTGTTCACAGCTGCAGCTACTGGAGAAACCAGACCTGGTCTTCTGTGAGACACAGAAATGCAGGCTGAATACCAGGAGTTGGTTTAATTCCTTCTCCATTCAGTGCATCCTAAATCGTGCCAGGAGGGAGGAGCAGGGGACGATGCCTCACCTGCTTTGAAGGACCAGGGGTGCCCAGCGAGAGCGCAGGACCTGGGCATGGCTGGGGAAGGCAGGGTACAGACCCCAACTCATCCACAGACAAACTGCAACACGTTGCAGTCCTGATCTCAGCACCCTTTATCTCAGCAGAAAACAAAATCTGTCACTAAAATCAGATTATTGAGGCAATTTGGGACATGGGCTGCAAGCACGAAAAGCTCACTTTAAGAAACACTACTGCACTGACAGTGCGTGTGTCAAGCAGTGGTGTACATCAACTGAATCTGCAGGTTTTTACATGAAATCTAACGCAAATGGGACCTGGGGGGAGAGACACGCAGGGTCCAGCTTTTGGTCCCTCCTGGGAGGACACATGGAGGAGCAGCCACCCGCCTTCCTTGCAGGTGGCTCCTGGAAACGCGGGGCACCCTGGCAAATATTAGCTGAGAAAACATGTTTGGGGCTGACATCTGGCTTTGGATGCGGTGCCTAAATATCAATACCTTTCATGATTGCTTCACGGCAGGGAAAAATGAAATTAATCTTTTTTGTCGCACAATAATGAAACTCAATTTCTACAGAACCCTGGGGGAGAGGGACCATCCATTAAAGAAAAACCTATTGACTACACTACAAAAACACCACCGGAATCTCCTAGCAGGCTTTAGCTACCTGGCACACCAGAATTAAATGCCAAAGTGCATTCAAGTATCCTAAACTTGTATTTTTATGGAGTAGTCACTGACCACCCCCGATGTTTAGAGATACTATAAATCAAAGGAATAGGATTAGCATCCAATAAAGCTTCAGCGGGAAGAAATATTCTTGCACAAAATTAACCCAGCCTTAGCTAGTCAAGAATGCCACTTTTTAAACTACGGGATTTAAAGATTATGAGAGGATTTGTACCCATCTGTCACTTTTGGCCTCCTTTCATTTTATAAAGCTTCCTTAGTCAAACTTCACTAAAAATCTTGTCAACATTTGACTATTTTTAGATGAACTCATTTTATTCGGTAGCTCTGATATACCGATTTCCTAAAGGGAAAGATTTACAAAAAGAAGCACTAGGACATTGAGTCCATCGAAGCTGCACGTTATTAATATTGCATGCTGCTGGAAAGGCCAAATTAAATTGCAGAATTGTACCAGTAGCCCAAGCCATCTTGGTGCAGTTCTGTTTTATTCTGGAAAATGGATGCAGCTGAATTGTAGCCGTTTCAGGAGACACCCCCGGGGTGAGGGGAGTTAGCTGGGATGAGACAATGCAAACCATCTGAAAATGACCCTTCCAAGAGGGATGGGAAAGGTTTACTGGATGGAGAAGGTCTGCCCCTACATGCAGCACCCTGCTACAGTTGGCTACTGACCCCTCGGATCACGTACCTTAAAACATCTCACTTTCTAGTTTCCGTGGTCAGCGTGTAGCAGAACTCCAACTGCTCGGGATTGCAGAAATTAAACCCTTGACAGTGCTCTCTGGGATGGGTTTTGCTGATGTCTCACGTACCCTCCTGCCAGACAAAGCTGTTATTTTCCCCTTACATCACAATCGCTTTTATTGTCACCATTTTGATTTTTAAAGATTGGTTTCTTCACTTTGTACATACCACCAGCAGCTCGATCTTCTCATTAAATTGACTTGGGGATGGAAAAGCACTAATAAAAGAAAAACGTCACCAACACAACCGCTCAAGAGCTGAATAGCTGGAGCGCTTGGGATCACGAGCAGCTGCTGCAATTATATTTAGCTGCCCATTTTCTGTGCTTTGCTCACAATCAGATCCTACTTCAAGAGCAGGTAGCATCATTTCTGCTTTTGTAGTAAACAAGTGACATGATTGGAATGATGAGCGGGCTCCATCTCCGTGTTTTAATCTCTAAAGGTCCCTACCTAGTGGGGAAGCTGAAATTCTGGCTTTTTATCTACAGCAAGCTGCACTCTCTCTCCGTTCTGAATGTGTGTATATGCTGGGACTTTTCTAAACTAGTTATTTATGTAGCTTCTCGTTTCTACATGATTGTTTTATTGCATTATATAAATCCCCAAATGCGTGTTTCAAGCAGTTTTTATCTTTATTTTCTCTGTACAAACACGCAGTTTTCAATAAAGGAAAATGCTTGCTTTCTCCTCTGTCAGGAGTCAGTATTTTCCTCCACTGCATTTTTTCCTCCCTAACAAACTTCTATCAATCAAAATGACTGGGGAGATGAAGTGACCAAACCAAGGAAAAAGATCTACATGATTCATTGGACTGGTAAATTCTGCATTAAAAAAAGATAAACAGGAGCAAGAGAAAGCAACAACTTTTGAAGCTTATTTTTTATGCATCATTAAAAACAGGCCATATGTGATTAAGCAAATGTCCCGCGACCTCATTTTAATTCTGTTGTCCTTTGAGAACTCATATGACTCCTTAAGTATGTGACATGTCGTCTGCAAACAGCCCTGTACGGGGCTCGAGAGCATTGAAGATCAAAGCAGTTTAAGAGAATCAGGCTTATTTACTGGGTGAGCGTGTGAATATAATTGATAAAGTAATAGAGCATTGTAATTACTTGAAGTTACTAAAGCTCACAGCCCTTTAAGTACCCGGAACGCACAGTCTGCAAATGGCATTTTAAGTTGCTCGAGCGCTTTTGAGATCAAAGTAGCTTAAGAGAATCGTATTGCTAGTGAGTGGGAGTCTGAGTAGGAGTCTGAACAAAGTTGATAAGTAGTTGGAGCATTTTAAGTAGTTCAGGGCACTGCAGCATGAGTACAAAGTAATAGGACAAAATAACACCAGTTCTCAGTGCTTAGTTTTCCGGAGCTGGAAAGAAAGAAACTTCCACTGACAAGAAACTCTGAAGATGGTAGAGTGCCATCTAACCAGGTCCAACCACTCAGGATGGTGTCTGGAAAACACTATCTAAATGGGATGAAAAATCCAGTTACGAGGTCTATGCTTCTGTCTAAAACAGCTGGAAGGAAAGCCTGGAGATGAGCTCAGTTCCCCGAGGGCACCACCGTGCCAGGTACAGTCAGCGGAGTAACAGAACAAGAAAGTGCCACCAAGGATTAAGGAAAACCCCAAAACGAGGACATACTAAGTATAAACTCCCTTTTTGTACTACAAGGCTGCCCGAGGCTGGTTGGTAGAACTGCAGATGAAAGGAGATGGTGTGTTGCAGCTCTCCACCACGAGTGGTTTAAGTTAACTGGAGAGGCAGAGAGCAGTGTCTTCACTGTCACTGGCCCAGGAGTGCAGTGAGCCAGGCGTGCACACACCTGGGGTGGGAAACACACGGCTGGTCTGTATGGACCACTGTCTGCCATGGATACTAACTCCACAGTAAAATAGTGATCTGTTCTCTTTGTTTGATTCCTTCTTGACAAAGCTGCACCGTTAATTTCAGTTTATCGAAACACAGAGAAACTTGGTAAGATTGAGGGGAGTAGACAAATAGCAGATATTGGTGGCTATTTTAAAATATCAGCGAAAAACATCAACAGCTTCTCATTTTTTCTCTGTAATTGTAAAGGCCACCATGCATCAGGAGAACTCTGTGAAGAATCCAAAAGCTGGAAGACATTTCTAACTACTTTAAAACAAAAGGCTAGTAAAAAGTATAAGCTATAACTAAGAAAATTTCCATATTATTAAGACACAAATATCAAAACCGAAACCCTCTGTAACTGCACCATTAAAAAGCCTCCAATACTCTACAAATGATCTGGTTTTGGCTATCCACATGCATCATGTCACATTTAAAAATCAGATTCCGTGACTATCTGGTACAGTCTTAGCTAAGTGAGCCCCAAAAAGAAGTTAGCAGTGAAGGAGGAAGCAGCAGAAACCAGGTCACACCACTGGCAGAGACAATAAAGAGCCAGGGGTAGATCAATCAACATCAGTGCACTACAAAGGACAAAGTGCTGTTAGAAAAATAACTGTCCTTTCGGCTAGTTAGTATTCAATCACTGAAGGGGAAAATTTTCTACCTCAGCTTGATTTCAGGGGAAAGAAATGTTTCACTGACTCACTTCATACCTTTGAGGACAAAGTTCAATTTTCAGCACAAGCACTAGTATTTGGGAGGAAGATTGAAAGTGAACAATTTTTTTTTCAGTAAAATGTAACTTAGAAAGAAATGTAAACATACCTGCTTCATCATAGGATACAGTCAATTTTTCCAGCATTTCTCGATCGATTGATAAAATCTGCTGTTCCAGGATGGTTTGGTAAGACAGCACACTGTTCTCCTTGTCCTTCTCATAGTCTTGAAGATGTTGTTTTAGGACTTCAGGCAGGCGGGACTTCACATATTCTGCTGCAGACTATGGAGAAAAGAGGCAAAGGTTTAATTAATACATTTTCTTTTAAAAAGCTTTACGTATATCCATAGCAATTATTTTTTTAAAAAATGTAAAGCATTCTCAAATGTGACACCTCACAATAAAACACTCTTAATGCTACTAACTCCATGGTGCAAAATCCAAAGGTCATTTCTCTGCCCAAATGATCCCTGCCTGCCTCAAACTTCCCAGGAGTTGGGGACAAAATTCCCCAGAGTTGAGGTATAACCCACACTTCAGCAGGGAGTTTATGGCAGTCCAGAAAGCCCATGCTAGACTAGCCACACACCACAATAGCTCAACTTCTTCATTGCTAACATATTTTGAAACTAAGTTATGAAATATAATCTCTTTATTCTAAATTTTCAAGTACAAAGTGATCGAATGGAATGACTTCTCCTGCTATTGGTACACAACCAGGCTCAGACTGGGAGGCAGAAGGGACTCTTTAACAGCATCAAAAAATGACATATATACATGCATCCACACACACAAAATTCTTTTCAAGTTTTTTTCTCTGACTGCTCAAGGCCATAAGAAAACAGAAGTTAACACAAGGTGGCATGGTTGTACCGATGTTATGGAGCCTTGAGCAAACACGTAAATGGGAGTAATTAATAAGAGCATCTGCCCTGGAGAGGTGTCGGTCCCCCCCGAATCCCTGCCACCACCAAACACCTCTCTCCCTCGGGGGCTTGGGCTCAGGCTCCTTGCTGTGGTCCAAATACAAAGCAGCTTCTGGTTTTTAAGTGTTAACATCCCTCTCCTGCAAGTCTTACACTCCCACTATAAGAGGGAATAGAAAGTCCCTCTTTTTGGCATGGGTTTGGTGGGGCTTTTTTTGCTTTCCATCTCTGATATAAACACAACTGGAAAAGGAAGGTGTAGCAAAGGCTGCTGCCCAGTGCTCCAGCTTTCCTGCCAATGTCAAGACAAAAGAGAAAAATAAATGATAACAAGGTTATATTATTTCAGGCCTGAAACTGACCAAAAGTTACTTTTACTCAGCAACAGGCTCTTCCTGGGTTTATATTTAGTTTCCCAAAGTCAATTGCCTATTAAATTGCAACCTTAAAATATCACTGAAGTTGCGTTCAATTTTTTTTGCAAGCTAAGCCATGTGAGACGAATGAAATTATTCTAGGAAAACTAAAAGAGCTCTCCACACAAGTACAGCATATTTAATGTTACATTTTAATAGCGGTTTTCTTCCAAGGGAAGGCCAAAAGATACACTGTACACTAATCATTTTAGTCCAAGTTCAGGAGTTTGTGTTTGATGTTCCCTTTGAGAAGAGCTTTTACTCTGCAGGGGAGTATTTTTGTGCTCTCCCTAACACAGCAATTCTGAACAGCAGAAAACAAAAGAAGGATTTATACATATTCTTCTGAAATACATCTTCTGCCAGCCGAGAGAATATTTGAATATTACTGGCTGTGCACACATAAGAAAAAATGCCCATCCTGTCCCAAAGATCTTGCCACCCAAGGAAGACTGAAGAGACAGATGGGTACAGGCAGATGGAAGGCCCATCAGGACCATCGGTGGTCGGCTGATGGATGGCTGTCCCCAGTCACCTGCAGCTCCATTGTCAAGTTTTTCCATGGGCATCAGGGTGAGGAATACACCGATTTCAAGTGTGATCTCACAAGTGGGGTTTTTCCCCCCCTTGGTGAGAAGCAAAACCCAACACTCTTGCTTAGTCCCCTGCCTTTCACATTATGTCTAGATGTCATTAAAGATTTAAACCGTAAAGCAATGATGGAACCGAGACAAACTCCTCTCCTTTTGTAGCAAGAAAGGTGATCAGCGACATCTGAGTAATTACATCCCTTGCTGCACTGCAGTGATGAGATACTATATTCTATCCACTACAAAAGTAATTTTATCTTGGTTTTAAAAAGTCATATGGTTGGATGGGGCTTTGAGCAACCTGGTTTAGTGGATGGTCTAGTGGGAGGTGTCCCTGCCCAGGGCAGAGGGGTTGGAACTAGATGATCTTTAAGGTGACCTTGTAACTCTAACCATTCTATGATAATATTGATAAAGTGTGAGGGTGTGAGTGCATGTTTTTATGCACATGCTTGGTATTAAAGAAACCAAGAGGCTACTGGGTGAACAAAATTGAGGAAAAAAAAAAAACATTTTACTACTTTAAGGCTTCAAAATAGCTTTATCCTCTTCCCCTCTGTACAGTCCCTCTTACTCCTGCAGGAAAGAATTACAAACATAGTTGCTCCTCAGCCATTAGTTATAGGTACAACTAATTGCACACCATTTGCTGGTGAGTCTTCCTCACCACCACCCCCAGGAGAAAGCAACTTGGAGCCATAGGCACTCTAGCAGGGAGAAATGCAAAGAAAGGGTGGTCACTGCTTCAACACAACCACGTAACAGAAATGCATGCTGCTGAACTCTTACTCCTCTTGTCCACAATAACCTCCTATTTTCTGGAACTTATCCCTTTCCCTTATACAATTGAAACTGCAGCATCCCCTGTGAATGTGTTTTCAGTCTGAAGCATCCTTCTCCAAATTGAATAAAGGATTGACTTTAATACCTTAATTGACTTTAGGGTATTTCATCCCACTATGGAAAACTAGTATTTCATATATATAGTATAAATTTAAAAATATCTACATATAATGAAATTTACTTGCAGAGCTTATTCACAAAAAATCACATTTTTCTCTATTCACTAAAAACAAAAACCCCCTACACAAAAATCACATCAGGAAATACTGAAATCCCTCAGCTGTGTGGTTACCTGAGCCTTGAATGCAGCCAGTATCCTTCTGTAACTACCAAATTTGCCCACATCTTTTCACTGATGAGAAACACATACCCAAAGTAAATTTTCCTTGTTTAAATTATGCTAACCGCCTGCTAAAATTTGCTCTGCTGTTTCTGAAGTGTATCCTTCTGGGAGCTCCCTTGTATGTGGGGAAGTAAAGGTCTAAAACGGTTAATTAAAGGCTTCTGTATGAAGCTACTTCAAAAGTCAAGCGGTGGCTTGTCAAAGCCATCTCCTTACAGAGTTATACTGGGTGATTTCGGAAAGGCTTTCAACACACAGCAGAGTATGGAAGACCCACAACCCTTAAGAGACAATTGCATCCCTGTTCATCTTTATCACATTCTGCAGCAGTTCATCAGTTCATCTGATGAACACCAAACAGTGGAAAACCCTCTCCAAGGGGTGATGCCCTGGGAATCCACTCGCTGTTGGTAGGGTTGGACAGAAGCAGGAGGGCAGAGCACTGGGGCCAGCTCCCGAATCACACAGCTCTCCATGCAAATGCTTGCACACAGGGAAGATACACCTTCACGGGCACACGTGTAAACACAGAAGAAGTGACCCGAGTACTCTATGACAAAATGTGTTAATTAAGACGGCAAGTGTTAAGCAGCTCCACGACCCCGTGAAAAACGAGGACGGCAAACAAGAGCTACAGTAAGATCAGCACACTGACACATAAAGCAGCTGAAGGATCTAATTAGCTGGAACAGCCATTATTTATAAACACAGATTTCCAATTTAAAAAATGGAAGACGGACACTTTATTGCCTCAGACCCACACTCTGCACTGACTTCTGTGATTTACAGGGAGAGGAGGGAAACCACAAATTTATGATGTTAATATTCTCGAGACCATTCACTCTGCCTGCCCGGCTACTGCAAACATCTGGAGACCACGGGGAAAATACCAGATCCATGTTAGTGTGGTATGGCTGGTGTAGCACCGACACCAATGAAGGATTTAAAAAACCATCCAGATTCCTCTATGGTGTCTTGTTGCCTCTCCTTTCCACGTGTTTCCCTCCCCTTCAAAGACACAGGGGTCACTACAAGAAGTTTCCTTCTTCAGAGATGATACACTATATGCTACTGGGCAAGAATAGAGTTTACCTTATGAAAAAGAGGTATTTCAACTTTATTCACTTCCTGATTTATTTCAGGGAAATAATTTTTAAGTAGGAACAAGTCAGTTTGACAAATAAATATCTGAGGTGGGTACAAACAAGGGAACAAGGGTGTAAACCCTGGGGGAAGAGCCTGTTGGCTGTGATAACCTCATGGGAAAGAAACATAATGAAGAGCAAAGTGGGAATGGTCTGTGGACCCTATTAGACATCTCCGTAAGAATTGTGGAGAATACACAGAAGGAGCTGGAAGGGAATTAGTACAGTATCAAAACTATAATATAACCGGGTGGTAAGCGAGGCTTGGTAAATAATTCACAAGACTAGACTGTTAATAGAGACGATATACCTTACTGAGAAAGGAGGCTATGGAAATAAAGAAATGCCCTGCACATCAAGAGAGAGAGTAGTTGCTCTTCTAGGTCCAGTCTGCAAAAGGGAGACAGACCTGCTGAAAGTCATCACGTAACAGATGAGAAGCAGAGGGCACTACCATAGTGCAGGTCCACCCGATGCCAAAGAAAAAGGCTGCAGACAAATTGGGGTTTTTTAACCAGGAACTGGAATAATCAACCAAAGGATGAGGTGTAATGAGGTACTGCAACTACTCAGATATGTTAGAGGAAACATATTTATCCAGCATCCCTGGAGTGCATTGGTGATGAAAGTAGTGAAGACCATGGTTTGGCTGTGAGATGTCCCAACACTGAGAAGCCCCTGGCACAAGGAAGGCAAAAGACAGCTTCCGTGAAGGTGACGATTAAACAACAGTTCATGGTCCTTCAGGAGGAAAACAGGACAACAACATAATAAAGACAGAGGACTTTAAAAGAAGGACACTTGAAGATCTCCCATGCTTGACCAGAAGACCAACAGCTGCAAGTGAAAGGAGAAAAGAAGGTATGGGGAGCAAACATTTCCTTAGAGAAATGACGCAAGTGAAAAACATCCCAATGTAGAAAAAATCTAGCAATTAACCTGGCTGTCATAAGGTGCTCAGTGATCTCAAGCTCAAGGACACATATACCCAGTCAGAATACCTTCTGAGTATAAAAGAATAAGAAACACTGAGAAACAAATGGAGACTAAAGCAAAAAAAAAATGACTTAGAGCTAGCAAATGTAGCAAGAAAAGGTTCTACAAGTCCATTTGTAAGAAGAAAAAGAACACAGGCAAAATGTTGCTCTACTGCTCAGCAGAGTAGAAAAGCTATTGACAGATGATGCCATAAAAGCTGAAGTATTTAATGTCTTTTTTTGCTACAGTACTCACTATCTTTATCTTGCTGCATTCAACCGGCAGCTAATATCAGAGGCAAATAACCAAAATCTTCAGAGAGAATAGGGAAAGAACATGTTGGAAAGTGCTTATAAAGATTAGATATTTTCCATCTGGCTGGGCCAGATGAAATTCGTTCAGGTATACACAGGTAACAGGCTGAAACAATCTCTTTAACGACCTCTGCCTTTGAAAATTCACAGAGCGATGGTGAAACGCTATTTGGAAAGGGCAAATGTCGAGGCTACTTTTAAAATAGTATAAAGGGAGAGAAACAAAATTACAGACTAGTCAGTTTAACTTTGATGCCTAAAAAATGAGATAAAAGATCAAATGACTTCTACGCAGAAGAAAGCACCAAGGTTTGTGAGGCGCAGAGAGCAAAGGGGTTCTCTCAGGGTGCAAGGAGACCTGCTCCTTCAGTTCCTCCCAGCTGCAGCCTGCGGAGAAAACGCTCCCTCACTCACTTATTCCTGCAAACGTGCCCGTGCTTAAAAGCCTTAGTACCACTGATCACATCAGCAGCACCAACAAATCTTCCATGCTATCCTCTTAAGCCTTAGGGGATGCCAGAGAAATAGCCTTCCACGTAAATTAGGATGCTGAGTCCCAACGCAGATTAAGCATTTCAGAGAATCTTCCAGGATTAAGACGCATCTCCAGAGCCCCCTTTGGTTTGGTGCTCCCTGGAAGGTGACACGGGGAGTGGGAGCCTGTCCCCGCCATCATCCTTCCTCATTTCAGCACGCACAGAAAAGATTTCAACTGGAGGTGCTGTTTGAAATAATATATAATGATCCCATTTGGAATTTCACATTCCACATTTCAGACTTGCACTCCGTAGCAAAAACACTTTTATGTACAGGTTTCTGGACTCTCATCTTTAAAAAAATAAAAACCCAAAAAGCCACCCACACAATTCATTATCCTAGAACAGTGCACTTAACTTATTAGGTATCTCCCAATAGGATGGTAAAAAACATGGCATAATAAGGGTGGACAAGAAATGTATTCTAGAGAGATGTTAGTGATTTTCTTTGTAGCAATGCTATAAGTCTTTCCTGTTTATTTCCAAATAGTACAGTACAAAAAAAAATATATATATTTACATATATATAAAAAAATCAGATTGCTAGGTTAAAGAAATCACATCTCAGATTAAATAAAAGACCTGAAAGTCAACCTCCCCCTGACCCACTTCATGCTGATAGAGATGTCCCTGCTTCCAGGGGAGAATTGGGACAACTTTATGACCACATTCCCCCGGTCCAGCCACACTGTTTTCAAACACGGTTCAGCATCGGGAGTATTTCCTCCTTTTTTACTGTCATTTCAAAAGTCCTTTCTTGGCATCCTGATGCTCTGTTGGGTGCTTACAATAGGAAGGAAACGCTTAAAGAATATTCTTTGGGCTCCTGCCTTCCCGAGAGCTAAACTCTCTGCAGCCAAACCACCTTCTCAACCTATTCACACTGAAGCAGGTACCAGAATGGTACCTCCAGGCCCACAGGTGCCACCTCAACTGATTTCAGAGAACTCCCCGTCCATCAGCCCCGACTCTCACATCCCGCACTCCGTTTTTGGATCAGATGCCTCTCCTTCATCAGCACGAGCCACGAATAACTCCACTGAAGTCAGTGGGATTTTGCTGAGGCAAACCTCTTGGAATAAGGACATGAAGCTATGAATAGTTATTTGAAAGGAAAACATATGATAGCAAAACATAATCTACTCTCAAGAGGATAATACAAGATCCACAAATGGCACCAAGACATTTTGCCCTCTAAAGCAAGGAACTATTTAAAGAACAAAATGCCAGCAGAAACCTGTTAGTAGAGTTTTCCTGTACGAACTTTTGCTACACTTTTCCTATTATTTCTATTAAAAAGTTTATTTTCTCCAAAATAAATATTCCCGTAAATAATTTACTATTGATCAATATGTATCCTAGGAAAGCCAAACTCACAATTTAAAACAAGGGTATTAGCAAAAGCATGATATCTAAAAATGTTTGGAGAATAGAGAAATTATCTCCTAGGACTTTCAACAAGACTGAACACTGAAAACACCACTATTATTTTGCAATCCATGCACAATTTATTTCCATAGCAGGAAAAATATTAGCCTCACAAACATCTTTAGTTAATCAGAAGCTATATAATCATGAGAAAATTAACCTGATTCCAAGGAGATGTATAAAGTTCAAATTAGTATTCACACTGGATTGTCAGAGATATATTAAATCCATAATTACAGTAATCCACAGCTGCTTCAACTGTAGAAAATAATGAATTGCCCAGTGAGAACTGGTGTCCATGAAATGGAAAGAAAAGGCCATCTGTTGTGGAGCTTTGCTCTGACTTTATGCTTTGAGCACAGAGAGCTTGATCTTCTTTGACACAGTCTATATGTGGATTTATGGCTACGAGCAATCCAAATAACCGTATCACCAAACAGAAAGGATAAAAATAAAAAATGATGATGATTTATGGCTTTAAATTGCGCACTTTAGTTCCTTCCCTAAGACAGCACTTGTCACTCACTTTTTAAATAGGCTTATTTAAATGTCCTAGAATGAGAAGCAAGTAAGTCAACAAAATTTGTAATGTAAAAATTACATGTTCTGTTCTCCCTCCCACTCCCCCCAACATTAGTCATATAGAAACGTGTGACATTGCAGCGAGCACACACGCCGGTGTTGGCATGGCACTCGGTTGTTGGCATGGTACTTGGTTGATCCAGGACATGGAGCAGCACAAGTGAGAATAAACGCAAAACAATTATTTTCCATCTTCCAGGGAGGGAGTGGATAGTGAAATACTTGTACAACTATTATTTTTTTTTAGTAAGTTATTTTAATTAATTAATTAAAATTAACAAAAACACGCTCCATGTGATACAGCCAAGCAGCCACTCATTCTACAGATGAGGAAACAAAGCACAGAGACTGATTTGTCAGAGATTTCAGTTGGCAGAGCTACAAGGAGTGCTCTGGAATCTGGACATCTAATTAAAGGATTAATTTTGTCAAGTAAAGGGGGAGCATTATGATTATCTTCTCTGGTATCTTGACTCAGGACCACAGGACTTCCCTGTCTCATTGTTTGAATGAATAAGTCATTTTGAAAAATATTTGAGTGTTTCAGAGACAGAGACTCTTCCACAGCCCTTGGAAGTTAATTATCCTTACTGTTAGGGGATAAATTCACATGCCACAGAAAATGTTCACATTATTTCCAACCTGAATCTGCTATTATCTGTGACTTTCAACCACTGAATCAAGTAAAATGTCTGCTCACCTACAGTCCTCTTTCTCATGTAAATACATGCAAATTGATCAAATCACCCCATTATCTTCTCATTGATAAACTCAATAGATGGAGCTCATTGTAAGGCACATTATTACATGTCACATTATTACATGTCACATTATCGTGCACCCTTTCTAATCTCTTCAAGCATTCATATGGTTCTCTTTTGAACACTCCTATTTTCCAACTTTGTTCTTTCAGGGTAATCATCTCAGCACGGCAACACACCACGGAGGAAGACTTACTAATATCAAACCCATTTCCTTACTTTTATTAACCACCTGGATCATGCTTATTGGCTCACCATTGCCTTGAGATCTCATGTACTGGATCATGCTTATTGGCTCACCATTGCCTCGAGATCTCAGTTCAAGCAGCCCCTAAATCTTTTATGACCTACACTGTGCAACATTAGACAAAGAGACTTACAGCTGATTAAACTGAAATGCATATGAATATAGCCACTCAACAATTTCTGTTTCAAATTATCCTGAACTCTGTCTCTTTATTAAACTCAAGTTTAATCCCTTTAATATACAGTGTATTAATTTGAAACTATTCAAAATAGCATGTATGTCTACTCAAAACACATGTTCTTCTTGTAAGTTTTTGCTAACTATATTAAAATTGTTATTATTGATGAAAACAATCAAATGCTTCGATTCATACAGCCATGAAGTGGAACCCTACTCACAAGGAAATCAAGTATATTCTCACCAGTGCACTTGGGTGATGGGACAGATTGCACCCTCAGAAACTTTGCAGATGATACAAAACTAGGAGGAGCACTTGATACACCAGATGGATGTGCTGCCAGTTTGAGGGATCTGGACATGCTGGACAAATGGGCCAATGGGAACCTCAGGAAGTTCAACAAAGGGAACTGCAAAGTCCTGCTCCCGGGCAGGAACAATTCCATGCACCAGTTCACACTGGGGGCTAACCAGCTGGAAGCTGGTTGAAGAAGGACCTGGGGGTCTGGTGGGCGAGAAGGTGACCATGAGCCAGTGATATGACCCAGCAGCGAAGAGGGCAAACAGCACACTGGGCTGCATTAGGCAGAGTGTTGCCAGCAGGTCGAGGGGTGATCCCTCCCTTCTGCTCAGCACTGGTGGAATGCATCTGGAGTGTTGGTCCAGTGCTGGGCTCCCCAGCACAACAGAGACAGGGGCTTACTGGAGTGAGTCCAGTGAAGGGACACGAAGATGATTATGAGATTGAAGCATCCGTTGTACAAGGAGAGACTAAGCGAGCTGGGACTGTTCCACCCAATGAAGAGAAGGCTCAGGGGGATTTTATCCATGTGTACAAACACAAATGATGGACCAGGCTCCTCCCAGCAGTGCCCAGTGAATGGCCAAGACGCTATGGGCGCAAACTGAAACAAAGGAAATTCCATTTAAACCTAAGAAACAAACTTACAAACACAAATGATGGACCAGGCTCCTCCCAGCAGTGCCCAGTGAATGGCCAAGACGCTATGGGCGCAAACTGAAACAAAGGAAATTCCATTTAAACCTAAGAAACAAACTTTTTTTTAATGGTGAGGGTGGTCAAACACTGAAGGGCTGCATTAGGCAGAGTGTTGCCAGCAGGTTGAGGGGTGATCCCTCCCTTCTGCTCAGCAGTGGTGAAATGCATCTGGAGTGCTGGGTCCAGTGCTGGGCTCCCCAGCACAACAGAGACAGGGGCTTACTGGAGTGAGTCCAGTGAAGGGACACGAAGATGATTATGAGATTGAAGCATCCGTTGTACAAGGAGAGACTAAGCGAGCTGGGACTGTTCCACCCAATGAAGAGAAGGCTCAGGGGGATTTTATCCATGTGTACAAACACAAATGATGGACCAGGCTCCTCCCAGCAGTGCCCAGTGAATGGCCAAGACGCTATGGGCGCAAACTGAAACAAAGGAAATTCCATTTAAACCTAAGAAACAAACTTTTTTTTAATGGTGAGGGTGGTCAAACACTGAAGCAGGTTGCCCAGAGAGGCTGTGGAGTCTCCTTCCTTGGAGACAGTCAAAGCCCAACTGGACACGTCCATGAGCAACCTGCTCCAGCTGTCCCCTCTCCAGCAGAGGTTGGACTGGATGGTCTCCAGAGGCACCTCCAACCTCAGCCCCTCTGTGACTCTGTATAAATATCATTAGGATGGCTACTCCACCCAGTTCATCTATTCTGGTTGTTTAGACAACTGCATATATGCATGAAAAAATCTTTAGTAAATACATTAAGAATAATGAGAACAAGAGGAATTATTACCCTAATAAAAGGAAATGCATTAGCACTTAAATTGCATATGCACAGACACAAACTCTGAATCTTAATTGTGCTAGGAAGCCAATTACTATTCATGCCCTTTTTAGGAGGAGAATTAAGATTAGTGGGTAAATTAAACTGAAAATTAGCCACAGACAAAGCACTTATTTTATAACAGTCCTGTTAGTTTTAACAAATAAGAAGTTGAAGTTTATTGCAAAGGTGATGTATTTCATAAATCCCAGGAGACACAAGCAGAGACACAAAAGACAAGCAATAATTAAGACTACCATGTCCACATGGCCGTATCTAAAGGACATTAATATCTGGTGTATGAGATTAATATTTCTATTTGCCAAAAGGCAAGATTTAGCTAATGGAACAAAGTAAAATATGTTTGAATGAATTACTAAAAAAAAATAGGTATGTCCAGATTTAACCCAATTTTTAGGTTAATTAGTTGTAACTATTAAGGTAGATGAGTTGAATATTAAATTAGGAAATGGTTAAAAAAGATTTAAAAATGCATGAAAATACTTACCCATTACCAGTTAACAGTGCAGAAAAATCTGGGTCCCAAATTACAATTTATGGTCGCAAGTGATTACTAAATATAAATGCCTATACAGCTACACCAGCAGGGATTGCAGTTGCTGAAGCCCTGCCAGAAAAATTTCACCCAACCAGGAAGAACTGAAACATTTTCTTATATTACTATTATCAAATCTAAGCAATGGGAGATCCTTTTTTTTTCATATATTGGCATAAAAAAATAAAAGCAAGAGAAAGAGAAGTAACACTGAAAATCACGGTTAAAATGTTATAAAAAGAAGGAACTTTACAGGAGTATTGAACTGCTCATTTTTCAAGCCAGGCATCAAACATTTTTGATACAGAAAAACACTGGCTTTTGTATTTCACCGAGCTCATCAAATTCAACATAGAAGGTGAAAAGAAACAGTTTTGCAAAATGATTGCAACTTCGTGAATTCCCTGAGAAAATGATGTTTAAAACTGTGACTCTAACCTTCCATCACTGCCCATCCTGAAATAAAAGCCTTCCTCAGCAATTAAAGTGCCTTAAACCCACTCCAGGGGATTTCTACAGGTGATTCTGTGCAGATGCTTTTCCAAATAGCACCGGGATACAAGATGGTTTATGAAGAATCAGTTTTACCTTTCGTTCTGCTACTTTAGTTGAGGCAAAAATGTATTTATAGCCTATTAGACTCAATTAAATAGCAAGAAGCTTTCTTCTTTCTTTGCCATTGTTCTCTCTCCAAGCAAAGAAAGAGTGAGTATAGTGGAATATTTTAGTCTAAATGGTCTCTCCTGATTTAGAGACATCACTTTCTGCCAAGCAGAAATCATCACAAGAACTAGAAAGATTCAGTCTGGGCTGAAACACTCTAAGAATTAGTTTGTTATGCAGGAGACCAAGACAACTCTATTTTCACATGCTTAGAATTTTATTCTAAAATTCAACCATCTGGTCAGAAACTTTTATTCTGTTTTAGACTTTTATTCTGGTTCTAAAATTCAACCATCTGGTCAGAAACTTGTATTCTGTTTTAGACTTTTATTCTGGGGAAAAAAAAAAGTAGTCCAAATAATTTAATTTATCTAGAGAATGAAGTTAAGGAACAAGGAATTGCTTTTCCTGTTGTAAAAGTCACAGTTTTGGCAAACACTTCCTAAATAGCTTCAGCTTGATACCTCCTCGGTCACAGGGAGCAGGGGACTGCACACGCAGGATGCTCCTACTTATTGGGAAGTCTCCAGGATGGAGCAAGGCGTTGCTCTCAGGTGATGGATGGAGAGAGCAGCACACAAGACACCTTACATACAGCTGAGAATTTTCATTTCCTACAGTGCCCAGCGCAGAAACACAGCAGTGTTGCTCATGCCCTCTTTAGTACCCACCATCTGACAGCGCAGCGTGAAGCGTGCCCAGAGGAACACTGGTCAGGACTGGTGGACCAAGACTTTCTGCAGTCCTGACCATTACTTTCAGCTGAAGCAATTTGTACAGATGGCTCACCCGGAGCTGGTCTGTATTCACAGGCTCCCATGCAGAAAGGCAGGTGCACAGACACTGATCTGTAAGTCACTGCTCAGGGCTTAGGTCACAGCACAAGGTAGATGAAAGTCCTGCCCTTCTGCATTATGTTTTCCTAACTGTGGGTGGAAGACAGATATGGCTCATTCTAAAAAGCAACTGTATAAGGGTTTTTTTTTTGTATGGACTTAAAAGAATAGGGGAAGCACAGTATCAGATGTACACTGATTCCCACCCTGCTGCGCTGGGGACGTTGTCCCCCATAAATTTAAGTACCAGCAAGGCTCCACTGCTCCTTTTCCCAATACTGACTCCAGTGCTCCTAAACAAAACATTTCTGTAAATGATGCCAGTACAATTTCAAAACCCCAGAAAGCTTCAGAAGGAGAAAATGGAGAAGAATTTTCAAATAATTCCAGAGTGTCAACATATAAAGTACTATTATTTTGCCTTCCACAGTCATTTATGACCTGCACACCCTAGAGACCCAGCACACCCGAATACTGCAGCAGAACATCACCTACTTCTTTTTTGGAGCAGGAGCTTTGAGCAGACATTGTCCCCTAACATTGTCCCCTAATTGGAGCAGGAGCTTTGAGCAGACATTGTCCCCTGGAGCCCAACAGCCAAGTCCTGTCCTGGTAAGATTTTTACCTAACAGGATATGTCTAATGCTGGAAGCAGTTTTTAAGCTTTCCTTTAGGTCCCTGTTTCTCTTACAAGTGACCTTATAAAAAATCTGTATTACAAAATCACATTAATAATTAGCCCCATGTTACATCTGATGCTGTGACGAGAAGGAGATGAGAATCGAGATAAAACACTTCAGCATGAGAAAGGAAGTACGTGAAGCTGCAGGTCCTCGAGGGCATTCCAAGAAGTTCTGCTGTGCTGTTCGCTCCGAGGAGCTGGAGGGATTAATGAATAGATGACACAACCACAATTTGTTCCAGCCCTATTTACCGGAGTCCCCCGCTGTCTCTTCAAAAGCTGGAACAAACCCTGCACACAAACAGTTAATGAGGAAAATGTGGCCGTGTAGTCCTTCAAACAATTTTCCGCAGGGGCCTGATGACATTTTCCTTTAGCGATGTATATGGAAATTAAAATTTGTGAAGATAACGACTTTGAGATTCAACGAGCTCCGTTTAAATGCAATTATGGCCCTTTTGCTTAGGTCCCCTCCTCGTTTCAGATGTGAAAAGGCCACTGTATCGACCCACGTTGCAAATAATGAGCCGGGAGCTAGTGAGGAAAGCGCCACGTCCACAGTTTATGTAAAACTAATCCAATGCCACTCAAGAATAAAGTGAACTTTTGTCTCCTCTCCGTGTGTGCTACTGTAACACCAGGCTGCCAGGAAAAAAGATTTTTCTTGCCCGTCAGACTTTGTAATCATGTGGGTGATAAGCAGCTGCAACATAAGATTATGGTATGACATAGTGTTTAAAAAGGCTACTGGAATCCTAAGATGTATAAATAGAGGAATAATAACGATTGATTGTAGTGAAGTTATTATGGAATTCCTAATGGAAAACTGTCTGGTTCTTATATCTGAAATTTGAGAATCAAGAGAACATCTGAGGGTTCAAGAAAACCACAAAACGGGAAAACAATTAACGCCAAAGGTGACAGCAGGAGAAGCAAGATCTGTCTCAATTTACCAAAGCTAAGGTCAAGTGGAAAAACTGGAGGTGCATCTTCCACACAGGGATCTCTGTTTAGTCAGAAGGAATCTGTCACCCATAAACTCTCGTGGAGAACTAGGTTTTTCTGAAATCTCTACTCTGTCTCCAAAGTAACTGCTGCTGAGCAGGAAACCTTCCCTCCGATGAGGAATGCACATTAAGGAGTCAAAGAGGTAAGGAAGGATGCAGAGAAGGTTCTGAAGCAAGAGATGCTTTAGTGACTCCACTGCTACAAACGACCTTACACAAGCAGCTGTTGAGAGCATGAGGAGGTACTACCTGAATGTAAAGAACACCAGACCTTTCATGAACCCAAAATATCTCCAGGATTATAGCAAGGAGCGAGCCAGGCTAGCTATTCTGCCAAGAGCACACAGATGTTGTCTGTACTGACACAGAGGTTGAATCACAGCTCCTCTTCCAAAAAACAGGAGGAATAAGAGTAAATTTTGGTACAGTGGTAACTGAGGAGGAAAAAAAAGGCTTTAGCAGCACCTCACCCCACTCAACTCAGTCCACCCTGCTACAGATGTCTTTACCCTGAGATTCTGCATTTTTGTGTGCTGTTTTGTCTCCCAAGTTGAAGGAATTACAAACCAGCATTAAATAAAACACCTTCTTCAGTAAGAAAACACAAACATTCCAGAGTGGACAGAGTTGATGACAGAGAGTAATTATACGAACCACTTAATTAAATAGCACAGACTCAAAGACAGGGACTTCATTAAATAGAAAAGCAGCCAATTCGAATCCATAAATAGTTTCCCAAAGCATGTTCATTTTCTAGTGCCATTTCACTACATAAACACCGAGAGCAGTACCCTTGAGAGAAGGAGAGGCATAAATCAGGCCTCCAGTTAGGATAAACACCAATGCCTGGATGTTATTATTTCTTCCCTCTAAAAACGTACATAGTTAAAGAATAAAAAAAAAGAATTTATCTTGCCTGTGGGATCAACACATCTTTGCTTGTTGAGCCCGAATGCCGGTAAGCACACGGGGATGAAGAGGGGGGAGAGAAACCTAGAGTTTGGCACCAGCCAAATTGCACCAAATTAAAAAAGAAACAAAAATAAGAAGGAAAGAGACAGATGTAGGAAAAAAGAACAGAGGGATACTAATTAAAGGGAGAAGGAATAAGTAACGGGGAATTAAGTTAGAAAAGGAAAGTTGAAACTAATGCCAAGGAAATATAAGTTATCATTTAAACTACAGTTTCTTGAAACACAGTTTAACTAAATATGGTAGTACACAGTAATTTTGTTTCTCTAGCTCATTAGGAGAAGGGGTTGTTAATCACACTTATTAACAAGGCAGAAGGTCAAGTAGATTTCAGGCTATTTTCATCATTGAATAGATGGAGAAAAGGGGTGAGCAAGGAAATTATTCAGCCAAATGACTTGTTGCTGGAACCCTGTGGCTGGGATTAGGATCCAGTGGTTCAGCAAACACCTCTTTCCCCATGTTAGCTGCCAGGGTTTAATGCCATTGCAGAACAAAACCACCACACACAAAACTAGAAAACCAAACACTTACAGGAAAAAAAAACAACCCTCAAACATGAGAAGAATAATGTCAGTGCAACTTTGAATGCATTTACCTAAGGGGAGAAATGTAACTTTATGACAGGCTGATTTACAGAAGTGAATAAGCAGCTGCTCTGCTACAAGCCAAGACTTCTGCCGGGGACACGCTGCCTCTCCATCAACTCTAAACACAAATGCACGCTCTGAGTCTTAGGATAACATTAAAGAATATGTTGTAGTCATCACTTTAGGTTTTTTTCTATCTCTATACACCATCACACGGTGCTACACCTAAACTGGGATATTTCAGCAGCGTCAGACTTAAAGTTACAGCCGTGACCAGGTTTACTCCATGCTGGGACAGAACCAGCAGACTCTATCAAGTGAGACTGATTAAATGTTGAAACGGCGTCTTTTCCTTACTGCTTCACTTTGCAATTTCTCACTATTTTTAAGAGCAGCCGCAGCACGGATTAAATGTCCATGATATCCCACTAAAAAAAAACTTCAAAGACACAACTCGAAGTTATTCTGCTTCTGCATTAGAACCTCCTTGAAAAAGCTCCTGGTCTGAAGAGATAACGGCACGGCTTTGATTTTAAGCCTTTTGTATTGCTTCGTGTGTTTGTATATTAAAGTGACACAGCCTGAAGTTTTCAGATTTCACGGTGAGCCTTGAGACGACAAAAAGCACATACCTTTTTATCAGGAGTATGTAGCGAAGCAACTTATGCAACAGAGCTTAGTATTTTGGAAAGCTCCCAAAAATATTCAACCTCTAACTTCCAGGGGTTTAAACAGAAATTTAAGCAAACCTGAGCCAACATTTCTGAAGAGAAACAGCTTTGAAATTCAGAGAAACCCAATATATCATAAAGGCTGGTCGTGCTTTCATTTCATGGGGAGATTGCTGTTTTGCAGAACGGCAAGTTCCAGCAGTGCTCCAGGACCTGGACCACTGCTTTAAACCCATCAACCTCAGGCCCATGAACCCAAACCCTTCCACTTGGAAGAGAAGTTTGGAGAGAAGTTTGGAGAACTGCTTTCAACGTGCCGGGAATATTAACTTTCTCAAAATACGTCAAGCACATGCCTCGACTGAAGATAAAGGAGCCATCCTGTGTGTCCCATCCCCAGAAATAAATTCTCAGGCACCGAAAAAGTAAGTGTTTTGACCGAGGTTGCTCAGCACATTGGTAGAGGAGCGAAGAAGTCAGACCCCCCAACTCATAACCATCACCCCATGGCTCCTCGGTGAGTGCAGGGCCACTTCCAGGCTTATTTGCAATGGAGTTATTCTTACAAAGCGTGTGATGTGTACCCTGCAGTCACCAGCTCAGGAACAGTTGCGCATCCTTTGCTCCAGGGAACTCGCATCATCTTGTGGATCATCTCTTTTCAGCACTCCAGCACACAAAGCATCTTGTGAGAGGAATAATATTGCTCAGATTTTCATCAAAAGCAACTGCAAAGTATAATATGGTTGGTCCCTATGAACCAGATTAACACGGCTAACAAGCAGCTTATCTTACAGCCTTCACTTTCAAAAACTCATTGAAATACCTGCCTCTTGTGAATAAATTACTCATGTTTTTCTGATTCAGTTAGCTGACAGCCTCTGAGGTACGTAGTTGGAAGTTGGTGAGATCAAGATTATTTTCTCAGCAAAAAGGGCTGGTAGCAAATCTTTCTTTTGCTGTCACTCAGGTTTTTGATTTATTATTTTCTGCATTCATTAATTTTTTTTCTCCAAACTCTTAGGCACTTGGTCTCTTTGGAAGATGTTATGCTCTGTCTTTCAGCCTGGTGCTGTGCCCAAACTTCAGTATTATCCCCTGAGGATGGACAACCTCTGGGTTTCCCTCTTCATTACCTGTACTCCACCTGCACAAACACTCTTTTTTCCCCTGTTGTTTTTTCCATGCCACAAAACCGATGGAAGATACAATAGCTTAAAGCATACTGAGCTGGACACAGGTACCACAAATAATAGGCTCCACTGATAAGAGTCTGGACTGCTACCAGGGGCAAATACACCGAACGTGCAACGAATACCGTCTGCTGTCCCGAGGCTTTACAAATCCCACCTCTCCTGCCGTGCACTTCCTTGCTGTTATACACTTCTAAGTCCTTGTAAAATAAACAACTCTTTTCCCCCTGCAGAATGCTTGTATTAAGCCAACACATTCCTTCTGGATAGACCCTACGTCCAAGCTTGTACCGTGTCTCATACAGTTTGAGGCAGAAGAAACCATGCACAGATTGTGCAGCACAAACACATTTGCTGAGAGGCATGAACAAGCAGACGTATTTCAAGGTAAAATTTCAAAACATGCTGGTGCCATCAAAGAAAACAGAGCCTGGAACAAAAGAGGCAGATGAGCGGCGTAACTGGGGATGACTCCTAGATAATATCATACGGGCTGAGGTATCTACCAACGCGTTTCCAGACACCTCTATCCACCTCACTGTCAGTAACTTCACCACCACTGACAGTATCGCTTTCTTGAAATTTTGCCTGCTTTAATACCACTCTTTCTTTTTTTTTTTTTCCCTGCTGCTAATTATTCCATCTGGGTCTTTTTCACAGGATTATTCCCATCCCACCTGTTATGTTCCATGAGAGATTCGTCCCGGTTGTCCAAGGCAAGAATCATGGCTGAGTCCTACTCATAGAAACCAAATCAGCTGAAAACTTTATACTCATGATGCAAATCTACGTTGACTCTCCAGAGCTTTCTGAACCAAAATCCAACTCAGACAGCTTTAACGTTTACTTGGGAATATTCACACAGTGGTGCAAGATAAAACAGTGGAAGCACAGCTTTTAATCTTGTTCCGCAACTCCTCCTCTCATCCTCTTATCCCAGAGACCAGGAGAACCCCAGAATTATTCTTACAAGGATGTATCCAAGGTGTTATCTCTGACTTGGCTCTGTTTACTATATTTGATAACTAAACCATGTCTAAACCTTCCCCACTCTTCCAGCAAATCCTTTAAAAATGCAGTTGCTTTTAAACCCATCTAGGGAACACGTTCCTCTCAGGCATTGCACGATCTCAGCTACTGGATCACCCGTCACGGTGCCATCTACCTTCACTTCCAGCCATTCAAAAAGCTGCTGCAATTCTTCTTGGCCAACGCCACTGTGAACTCTCTACTTTGAGCAGAAGTACATACTAAAGGGGTGAACCATGGTGAAACCAAAAGAGAAGAGCAGAGTGGAAAAATATGCTACTCAAAGTGTCTCAACAGACCAGGACAAAAATGTGAGAAAATAATTTAGAGCAGGAAACTGCCGGAGTCAAGGCTTTCTGCACCAAAAAAGTAGGCTGTTTCTTGGCGACTGAAGTTGGGACACAAACAGAGATTGAGAAAACAACATCTGAAAGAATCCCAGTGTCGTGAGTATGGCTGAAAGAAATGGTGCCAACACTGAGAGAAAAAAAGGATAAAACAGGATTTAGGAATGTTGGGGGTGTGACAGAAACAAATCTAAATAGAGAAAAATAAAATACCAACAGGAAATGTTAGAGGGGGGGAAACCTGGCAGACACACAGTGCATAGAAGACTGAGAAACCAATTTTGGAGCCAACATATTGGTACAGTACTGCAGCCAAAGAATAATGAGATTACTTCAGGAGAAAGTATATGCAGGGAGGAAAGGGCAGACAAAAAGGAAGCCCAACCACCAAAAAGCTTGTTAGAGAAAAGAGCAATTTTACATAGCTTCCATGAAGAAGTTAAAAGAAGTCAGAGGGGCGGGAGACGTTTGGTAAATCAGAGAACATCATCAATCCTCTACACACAGATACACCTGACTGCTCAACAGTCATTCAATACAATGCCTTTCAGGGAGATGGGTATCCAGAAATCGACGCACCAGGCTACAGTTACACACAAAACATCACCCCGTTTCCCCAAAGAGGAAGAAAATCAGAGTTTAGAAGCTAAAGTTGCTGCTAAGAGCATCACCAACTACTGGGAGGCTTTCTGCAGGCAAGTCCCCAGGTTCTGGCATTATTCAGTGCTCTGACAGGTATTAAGTCACTACATAAACTTAGAGTCTATCGATTCCCTGTTTTCTGAGAAAAGCCTATTTGGTTGGGATGAGCACTGATAAGAGCACTAAGCTGGACTTCACTCAAAAAGCAACTTGCAGTTGAAGGTAGCTCTGCCAGCTGTGAAGCAACATCAAAAGCCCTGTGCCAAGCCCTCTCTCGGTGTAGATGCCAGCTCAGTAGTTCAAAACCAGATTAGTTTGCCTTGCTTGGCCTTTTGATTGAATCTTGGCTATTTTTAATCCATCCCATTATAGAAAGGAGAAAATCCCCTGCAAAATAAATACTGAGAAAGAGCCTTACCTTAAAGAACTACGGATACTTATATATAAAACCAAAAATACCCTAGAATGAAAATGCATGAATCTGAGAGGAAATTACTCTAATGATTAAACTGAACGCACGTGTTGCTTTTGCAGGCAAAAGGGCTGCTTTAAGGAAACATTTCATTTCGTTTCCCACCTAAGAGGCTCCACAAAATGTCAGAATAAAACATACAAGCAAAAAGCCCAAGAAAAATTAATCAGGGCTACTTTTGAACTTCTTATCTCAATTTCTGAGTCCATAAATTCCCTTTCCCTTACAAGCAGATGCAATATTTTCAAAAAAGCATTTTAGTGAACCAGTAAATCAAATTTGCAAGAGCAACAACTGTAGGAAATCATGATAAAATGCTCAGCGTTTCCTGACACTTAAAAAAATGTTCTGTTTTAACAAAATCTGGTTTTCCAAAGTTTTGCAATAAACTCCACTGTTGGAAATAAGGTAGAAATCAAAGTGGATGAATGAATTCCAATACAAAATTATGTAATGAACATCTTCACTAGATACAATTATGAGAAATTATACTTTTAAAGAACTGCAGATTAAACTACCTGAAAGTGAAATCTTTAATCCCAGCAACTAAAGTAGTAAAGAAACAAAACTAAATTTGGCTTGATTTTATTCCATTGGGTAAAAAGCTATTTCACAAGGAAATAATTCCATTACCTACATCCATACGTAGGTGTTCTGGAGAGCTTGCAAGTAAATATCTTGGATTTCTCTTCCATGAATGCTATTTTGGTCGCTGTTCAAGTTTCACATAGACATGAGGAACTACAGGCTATTTTTTGGTAGCAGTATGATCTTTATCCTGCTATTTTTACTTCTCATTGCCATGCTTTTGCCCTTGGCCTCCTTGCACAGCTTTCTCACTTTCATTTCTCCTGCAACTCTCAGTTAATTTGGCATCCTTTCTTAAAGCATCTAGTTTTATTCTCCTTAAACTCCTTCAATTCTCTAACAACTTAGAATTTATGGGCTCAACTTTTCAACATAGCGTAGACACTGCGTTACTCAACCTCGTGTTTCCACTGTATATTTTTTGCATAACTAGACATTTTGGATATTAAAATCTGTTTCATAGATTATCTGTGGCAAGGGCTATATGATATGCCAGATATTATATTGAACACACAGAGAATAAATAGAAGAGTAAACCGCAGCTGTATCTGAAAACCAAACAACGTGCACTCTTCAAGAACCACATTTAGGTCATCTGACTGGAGTGCTATTAAAACATTTTAAAATCATTTCAGATGGTACTTTATGCTATTAAAACATTTTAAAATCATTTCAGACGGTACACATCAGCAAGATGCTCTTTTACTGGTAGATACAAGAAAAGGGATAGACTGGTGGGACTCTGAAACAGTAGCATGACTCAACTCCAGGTTCTGACTGGACTGAAAAACCAGGTTTATAAGCAGGAACACTTCAGCCAGTTCCCTAAAGAGCTTCAGCTCCTCAGGGGCAAGAGAAAAGGCATCACAGCCCATAGGCTAAACCGGTATTATTATTACACGGACCACCATTAAGCCGAACGCAGACTTCTCCAGCCTAGGGAGGCAGCAGGGGATGACCAGAAAGGAAAGGCTTGTACATGCTTGTCAGATGCCTTCAACATGAGGAAACCTTGCACCCTCTGGCCCACAGTGCCAATAGATGCTCTGTTATCGTCAACAGGCCACCACTGGCTGTGCTAATGAATGGACATGGCCATGCCGGCCTGAGCTCTAGCATGTGGACATGATGTTGCATCTTCCCCCAAGGCCAGTGACGCCAGTCTCACAGGCTCTTTGAGTAGGTCTGCCCCCCAAGAGAAGAGCAGACGTAGAGGCCAGCCAGGACAGTGAGATGCTTTAGAAAGGTTTCCCTCTGCAGCTGCTGGTGGCACCATCCTGCCAGAGCCGCCCTGTGAATTGAGTGTTGTCACCTACCAATTGAGGAGAGCATCTACACACTCTAAACTGTCACCTGCTGAAATCAAGTCTCACACATCCTGAAACCAAGTCCAGCCACCCAGCGCTACGGACCACAGGCATTATGTAAAATAAAATACAAAACTACAGGGTCAACCAAAAAAGCTGTTGAAATATTTTCATAGTTATGTGTCCAAGAAATCTGACTTTCACTTAACAACCAAATTAGAAACCCATTCATTCAAATAATGTCTCTCAGTGGTTTAGTATCATGTACTTTTTGTAATGAAATCAATTACAAGAAAAACCTGTGCTCTGCTATTCTCTTACCAAATATTGCCAAAATAACATGCAGATTGTTTCTTTCCAAAAGGACTAACACTTACTTTAACTTTGAAAGGGACCTAATAAAATAATTTCCATGCAACTTTATCTGAGTATTCATCTAGAAAATGACTTGACGAATAAATATGACAGGGAATTCAGGGTAAATCACATCTTTAACGTTTTGCTCTCCAGCAGTCCTGTGACTGTTTTCCTTTTCATTAAAGGTGTCTAGTGCAAAAACATATGTCAGATTTGGCATTTTGACTTTTTAATAAAATACCAAATGTTATAACCGTGAAGAAGGGAAGCAAAAGTTTACCTTAATTATTTCTGTAACTTTGTTGAACCTTCTCATAGTTTTTGGTACCTCTTGATCAACTTTAGCAATCAGAGGTGACAGAGGGGACACCCAGTGCAGGCAATCCTGCCTCTGGCTGTGCATCTAAACCTTCTGCATCACGGGAAACCGAGAGATGGAACAAGAGAGGTTTCTCCTGGTGCAATGAGACCACCAGTTTCCCCCAGAGCCCGCCAGTGGAAACTAAACAAATGCGATGACAGCTAAAAATCTGTACAATTGCATTCTGTATTAATATGCAGAAATAATTTCATACCCCCAGTCAGCAGCTCCTTTGCAGCACAGACCTGTTCCTTTGCAGCAAACAAACAAGCCAACGAAGAAACTAAAAAGTGATTTTTCCGAGAAATGGGTAAGTAACTGGAAAAAAACAAAGAATTCCCACTTTCAGGCCTAAATCTCTGCAAAAGTCACAGTAGCTGTGTATCTCCAAAAAAAAAGCCTCAACTTTGCACCGCTGGCATAAATAAAATACATTTTGTGCTGATCCCACTGCCTTTTCTGACCGGAATAAATACTTCAAAGAATTATCTTGGATTTAAAAATAGAGTATTTTGGCCTGCCTGAAGGCTATGTGGCATCATTATATGTTGCAGTGTAAAACCCTGCTTTGAGCTTTATTGCTGGTTTACCTCATTCTGAGGAATTAAAGAGCTTAATCAGGTCACAGAAAGACAAAACCAAGGACGTACTTAAATCATAGTCGCCATTTGTACAGAAGTTTCCTGGTAAAAATGCAGTGGCCGTAAATAAAAAACTCTTGTAATTGAAGGAATATTGATTATGGGCAGCTACAGAGCAATGGTCTGAACAGAACAAAATATCTGACATATTCCTAAACCTCAATAAATTGAGAAAACAATCTCATTATCCTGCATGAACACGATAAACAAACCAGAACATCATTATGGGGGCAATTCACATATAGCTTCCAAATAAAGTGTTTGGAGCGTCCCCTTCTTGGAGGTGTCACATTCCAAGGGACATTGTAATAATTACGGGCAGCATAATTTCATTAATTTTTTCACAACTGCATATATGCAGGCTGTAGCAGGTAGGTGTAGAACTGAAGGAAGAGAAAGTAGCCAGTCAGTCTACCTTAACTATCATTCATAAATCAAAATAAAACCCACTGTATTTAAACTGCTGGAACAGAAAAAGCTTTATAAATAGACAAACCCCCCTAAGTTTACAGGTCCTCTATCAACAAGGAAGCGACGCAAAACATTATTAATACCAACATCCTATCCAGGACTTTGTTTGCAGGTTTATTTTAGATGGGGGGAAAATTTTTACAAGGTTCCTCTTTGATGTATCCCTTTCCATATTATCTTAAGAGACGTTTTTTGGAAGTAGCGTTCATCACAGAAGTGGACAGGATGTTTGTACATTTTGTATTTGAAAATGGAATTATTGTATCCTGGAACAAATAGCAGTGCCTGATGTTCAAAACACATGCTTTTCATGGTAGCTGCCAGAATAAAATTTGGAATAGCATTAAACCCATGACCGGGGGAAAAAAACATTCCTGGTCCAAAATCCACCCTCTGGTAGGTTTTCATAGTCCCACTGACATCAACTGTCTACAAGCACACAGAGTCCCAAGGCTGCACCCTTGGGAAGCATGCACGGCATACGGTAAAAAAAGCAACGCTGATATAAGATTGGAACAGAAGGAGATACAAATAATTGCAACCCCCCCTTCCCCGCAAGAACCTCTTAAAATGTAGGTGGTTTGGGAGAAGAAAGGACATGGAGTCCTGACTCCATGAGTCCTGCAGAAAGGCCATGGAGTGTGACCACCACCGCATTTGCCACTGACAGAACACCAAGAAAAGTCCCGTGGCCAGGCTTTTGTTGCAGCAGCAAAAATGCTTCTTTGCCATGCCTTTTTTTCCATGTAGATGCAAGACATGCTTGATTTAACAGTGAGTTATCATCAAAAGGGACAGGCCTGCTCTCTCCCACCACCAGGCACACATTCCCACGTCACTTACATTACATCCAGCAAAAAAAGCAGCCAAGGATGGTGTTCGGATCAGTCAACTGATCTGACCGAAAGCTAACTGGGGAAAAAAAAGAACTGGCACGAGATCTTCAGTCACACAAGTGACCTGGTAACAGGCTAAACCTGAGGCCACACACCACCAGGGGACTAGTGTACCCACCACTGCCTCTTGGGCTGTCACTCCACCCGAGGCCATCGGTAGTGTCTATCACACTGCCATCCAGGAGAGACAGCACGGGGTCGTGACTCTCACCTTAAATTTCTCACTACGGTTATAAAATTGACTGCCAAAAAATGCAGAAAAAAATAGATGTGCAAATAGTGAATTCTAAGTCTGCATAACTAAAGGAAAATAACTTCACATGCTACACATTAATTAGTTTCACAAACTTCATCTTCTTCCCTCCCTCCCTCTTGCCCTTCTCCTACTCAGCTTGGCCTTTCCTGACAATTTCAGAAACTTTCTGATGCAGAGCATCTTGGGCTGCCAATCAGGGTAATAAGCAAGTTTGGTTGGTTGTTTGTTTTGAATCTCACATGTAATTTATTTATCTCTGGAAGAATTTTGAATATGTTCCCCGCTTTCTTTCGGTAATATAGCAGTGGCAAATATCGATCCTGTGTTAATTTCATTCTGTATTAATAAGTTCTTCATTACCTCTTCTTATGATGGAACTGCTGAAAAGTCTGTGTTAATAAATCCCGTGTTATCTCTACTGCTCCTCATATTACAACATCTCTGCAAGCACTAAGGAATATTCTTTCCAGCTTTGTTTCCCTTGCCACTGAATCCAAACATCTCATAATGAGCAGTTCTCTCTAATAATAATATTTACTAGGAAGGAACTTGGCAGCTTTTAGGAAGAGTCCTTATTTTTCTGTAGCTAGCCACCAGCAAATTTATAACACTTAAACCTTTTCATCATCATTGCTCGTGTCAGTTTTGTCCAAGAAAGCCTCCAAATGACTATTAGCTGGACTGAAATGCTGGATTGCTCTCCGGTACTTTTTCAAGATATTAAATTTACTGAGTACGCCTGAAATACAAAGCTTCGTTGTGTGTTGTAATAAACTGTATTATTTCTCAACTGCATTAGATGTTACATGCTTTCAACGTCCAATATATAGCATAAGATGAAAACAATATAATAGAAAATCAACGTAAGTGAACAGTATATACAAGTTATCTTTACTTTCCTTTCAGTGCAACCTCAAGGATTTGGAAGGAAATGTGAAGAAAGAAACACAGAAAAGCAAGTTTGCCCAAAGGGACTGAAGTGAGCAGGAATGCAGCTAAGTCGTGTGAGATTGGCAAAATATTCTTGACAGAGCGAGCAGCATAAGAAGAAATCACAGATTTATTTCACAAGTCTCAGCAGGAAAGGACTAGGAGAGTGGAGAGAGAGTACCCCAGCTACAGTTTGCAGAGAGTATATATACCTGCACAGAATATACATATGGATACAGACTTTTCTACTAGTACAGTGCATTCACAAAGCTGGTCTCTACTCACTACTGTCTCTCCTTCATGAAGGACAAGAAAAGCAAAGTCCAAATATAAACCAAACGTTCAGTAGACCAGTGCTAATATAAAAATTGTAGCATTTCTCCTAAATAAAGAAGCAGAGAGCAGAGATCTTAAATGAGGGAGATACATCTATATATAGAGAAATATATATGAAGAGCTCAGCAGGTGTTAACAAAAAGTTATCTCGCTAACTGGAAGGATTTCAGGGGTAGTGACACTGGTATACTTCAAATAACTGCTGACAGCTGTAAAATAAAACACTGCGCTAGGAAAAAAAGCAGAAGAGGGAAAAAAAGTCTGATAAAAGAATAGGAAATGATTTATGAGTAAGTGAACAAAAAGTCATCTGGTGCAGTTAGGAAGGTCACTACATAGAAGAAGAGATAAAGGCACAGCCAGTTAACTCGCTGCACTTGAAGAACCAACAAAGGAAAATGAGAGGAGGAGATGTAAGAACAACCTGGCTCAGCAGCAGGGATGTGAGATCTGAAGGAACAGCAAGACTAGGTAC
The DNA here is from genome assembly GCF_001431845.1 of Calidris pugnax. Classification (NCBI taxonomy): domain Eukaryota; kingdom Metazoa; phylum Chordata; class Aves; order Charadriiformes; family Scolopacidae; genus Calidris; species Calidris pugnax. The sequence continues at coordinate 1,063,221 of NW_015090872.1, read as the reverse complement.
AGCAACAAGAAGAGCAGGGAGCTGGACTGCAGTCCTCCAGACAGAACTCTGCAAGGCCTTCAAAACCATGCCTGGAAGTGTTCAAGGCCAGGCTGGATGAGGCTTTGAGCAACCTACTCTAGTGGGAGGCGTCCCTGCCCACGGCAGGGGGGTTGGAAGTAGACGATCATTAAGGTTTCTTCCAACTCTAATTATTCTATGATTCTATGATAACACCAGCAAGAGAAAAGGGAGGTTGAAAGTGGGGAGGACAGGTCTCACTGTCTGGCACAAAACCATGGCCTTCTGTGACTGCTGCTGGAGATCTGGAGGTCTGGTGGAGGACAACCGGGCCGTCAACTGCGACTCTGAAGGCAGATGTTATTGGCCTCCTTCAGACAAGGGGATGTGGTGATACTTCTTAAGAGTTTCAGAAGGTTCATGCTTGAGTAAAATACCTGATTTAATAACTTTATTGCTGTGTAAAAGCCATCAAGTTTCTAACCAAGAACAAAGAAAATTAAAAGCTGTTACAAGAAGGTCTCATGTACAGGCTGCTTCCCAAGTTTTACAACAAAAAGCTTCAGGGAATTCAAAAGTATAAAAAGCCTGTGTAGTAATGACAAGCTGAGAAGGAAATTATCACATAAAGCATCAGAAAGCTACCAGTAAGAGTCAATATTTAAGACTAAAGTCCTACTGACATTTTATTACTGAGCAGGCTCTCAATTTACTTACGGTTCCTTGCACTGGAAAATAGGTTTGTTCTCCATTTCAGTTATAATGCATGTGATGAGCGGGAATCCAGTTTTAACTCAGGTTAGCATCTTAAATTACTTCCTTGTTATTTTAACCCATTTTAGCTAATTCAGGCTAATTGAAAGAAATTGCCCTCCAAGCATGGCCGTCTGCAGAACTCGCATACAAACGGCAGCGTTTTGGGAAAAGCTAGAACATTATTAATAATAAAGGATGAAAATAAGAAGGATAAAGAAACTTCTATTTAAAAATAAATGAATGCAAGTAACTACCTCCACATGTCTACATTGTTATTCCCCTCATGAACAGCTTTTCACAGCTTATTGAAATTCACATATTGTCTCTGCGGTAGATGTAGCATCGGAAAAATAATTACAGAAGATGACAAATGAAGTAAATTATACCCAAACTGTGGCTATAAAACAAAAAAAAAAAAACCCCTGTCTGCTTCATGTCTGATGTTTTGAGGTATTTTTAAGACTAAAAAGTTCAGAGGTTAATCCAATAAATATAATGGTATTCGTCAGTTTCAGAACCCATGCAACATCATTCCTAAATATACCACAACCCACAGCATCTACAGAGAAATGTAATTTATCCCGGCAAAGGGAAAATCCTGCTCAAAGCCCTTCTAGAAAAAGACTGCACAAGTTAAAATTTAATGAACTGACTGCAGAAAAAGGATTTTGAATTTATTAGAAGTCCAGACTTGCTTAAATGAAATAGCTGTTTAATTCTGAGTTCTTGGATACCGGGTTCCAAGTTAGAAGATTAGAATCTTGAGAAAGAGGCAACGTCAAGTTTGGACCAAAGGAGGCTCCTCAGAGCAGCAGAGATGACTGTTTGGTGATGATGATGCAGGTATCGATTCTGGTCATGTTATAAACATCTCAGACCAGCTTCTGGCTAATCACAGGAATGATGGCACTAATGTACTAAAAAGCAATTACACCTTCTGCTTCCAACGGGCAGATCTGCACACAGTTGGTATTTATTACTTACTCTCCACTTCATTAAATATGGGTTATTATAGAAAGGAAACAACAGCGGTGTAACTATTGTTTACATCTAACCCAGAACTAGTTTTATGTACCAGAGGGAACAGAAGTAAAATCCCTAGAATTATGGAAATTAAAATACAAACTGCTTGGCACAAGGTATTACTTACCATAGGCAAAGGTCAGCGTTACTGTCTCCTTTACCGGCACACCTAAAGGCTGAACCCCAGGCAAAATAGGGAAATAAATTGTGACTTGGGAAGGGAGAGTATCTCTACTTAGAGATTTCCTCTCAGGGGGAGAAGGGCAAGGGCACAGCACTGTCCCATCACTGTCCTTGGACATCCTCCCTCCTGCCTTCAACAGATCGGCAACTTTAAAAGTCTCCTTCAGGAGGAGGGAGCCGCAGATGATACCACAACCATGCATTTTAATTTAATCAGATGAATTTTTTCTTTTCTGCTGTTAATGTGAAATTAGCATCACATTGTACCTTAAACTGTCACCAGGAAAGAAAGAAAAAAAAAAAAAAAAGATAAAGATACAAATCTAAAGCGACAGCTAATAGCATAGAAACTGAGCGCATGGGAGGAGCGCGATACACACTACAAGGACCAGAAATGTAACCCCAGCATTTTTGAATTTAGAGGATTACAACCTAAAGAATGTTCTTTTAATGCTGTTCTGTTTACAAAAGTGTGTGCTTTTGTAAACATCCTTAAAACAGTTAAAGCAAAATAGTAGATTAAGTGGCATTTTCCTGCACTCGCTGTGTTTGTGAGTGCATAGACCTCTTTGCAGTTGCACCGTTTATTGAGCATATACTGTACAAAGCATAAAAATTGTTAATCGGGGAGGGGGGGTTTATTCTTGACAAAAGCTTAAGTGGCCAAATTGCTGCTGACATGTGGCTCACATGTCAGGTTTTTCTCCCTAAATTTACGATGACATAAACATTTAATAAATAAATTTCAGAAACATAATGAAAACCTTAGTGCAGAACTGAAGGGCGCTGTAATAGAGTTAAGATTTGAATTTCAGATGTAATTTTTGCTTCAGACATGAATGCAAAAACATGTATGAATACAGAATTGAGTATTTTGAATACATAAGCAATATCTCTAAATGTGAATAAACTATAAACAGAGACCAAAGGCTACGCTGTTGATACTCCTGTAAAGTGCTGCCTATACAGAGCAAAGAATCGACCACATAACTATTATTTCAGCTGCTGCTAACGTGCAGAATTATTTTTAAAAATCTGCAAGATTTGCTTCCACTTCAGAAATCCTTCATGCTAAAGAAATTCCTCCCAGTCATGCTGTCACCCTTTGTTAGCTATGGTGAAATCGATTTACACATCAGAATAACGGGTAAAATTGTGTACTGGCCTTCTGAAGCCCATTTCAGATTTTTTTTTTTTTCTGAAATTATGATAACAGTTCTGCTCTGAAAGTTAAAAAGAAACATCCAGGAAGGAGAGGCTGGACTGGTCCCCAAAGGCGACATCAAGGCAGTGGGGCAGGGTGGGAGTAGAGACCTTCTTCCACGTCTTATGCTGGTGGAGCAAGCAGGATGGTCACCCTTCCAGCCATCAGCTACATAAAGGCTACCCCAAGTAAGGGGAGCTACACAAGGTCTGCCAAAGGACAATGAAACCAGTACCTCAAGCACAACCTACTGAAATCAAACAATAATGCTACACTGCTATTAACTGAGAAATTCCAAAATAAAACCTGGAAATGCCGTTGCAACAGGATTAATGCAGACTGTGAAATCAGTCTTGCTGTACTATGGGTTTGCTGTGTCTGGGTTATTATTCAAGTCTAACCTTGAATGCTACAATAATATATGTTGTCTCCATTTAATACAAAATAATTACAGGAGAGTGAAAAGAAGATTTTTGTCTTGGCTTTTAAATTTTTATTTAGTGTTCCCTGCTGTAAGGCTGCTGCATTAACATCAGTCATGGATTTCCTAGATTAAGAAAGACCTAACATTAAGGCATTTCAGAAAGAGAAGAACAACTTGCATCTTTTGCCACGCTCACGATGACAGCTTGCTACTTCTCTAGTGCTACTTTTGCAATGCAATGTTTAAAAACCAGCGATGAAATTTTCCCGTCTATAAATCACTCTGAAAATGAAGAAAGCGAAAAGTGGAAGAAAAAGTCTGGACTCTAGTTCCAAGCATGAAAAACCCTGGATTCAGCAACCCCTCTCATAGCCCTCTCTAGCTCATGGCCCTTCCTACTGCATCCACAAAGCACTGGTCACTGCTCCAGAAATGCCAAAAAAAGAGAACAAATGATGCATGTGCAGCAGAGCTAAAGCACAGGTGAAGGCATTGCTTCGGGAGCTTCCTGCCCCAAATGTGGGTTTTCTCCACCTATCCATGCACAAGCACCAACAACAGCATTTGGTGACAAAGGCTGCAGGGGGGTTACTGTGGAATAGGCTCAGAAGTGACCTCTTGAAGATCCTTCTGATAGTAACATCTCACCTTGGGACCAGCAGAGTGATGATGCTCTCAGGATCTCCGACATACATATAAATTACATTTTCAGCCTATATACTGCTAGGCAAGTACTACACAGTTCTTGCTTTATATACATTGCAAGAAAATGTATCTTTCAAAAGCTGTCATCTCTTTAAACTAAAAAGCCAAGTCAGAGAAAAGAATAACTTTAAAGATAAATGATGCACAGCCATTTCCAGAAAAGCCAGAGGAGGAGATAAAGGAAGATGCTCTTCTTTCTATTGTGAGAAACCCAAACAGTTTTCTTTGTTGTTTTTGACACAACAGTAGTAGTAAAAAGGGGATGATTTGTTTGGGAAAGTCGGAGCTGGGGGCTGTTGTGTTTTTTGAAGACTTGATGATCTGCCATCCTTGCAGGCGGATGCAAACCTGAAGCCTGGAAATGGCACAAAGAAGACATGATTTGTTATCACAAGAACAACATTCATTCTTAAATGTTGCCAGAATCACTCGGAAAAAGACAATTTTCTTTGCTGCATTTGTCCATCTTTTTTGTGATGACGTATGTACAATCACTGTTTATGTCTGCACTGAACTTGTCTTTGATGGGACCAAGAGAAACACTCTGCACTGAGAGGCTTTAATCGCCCCAAGTACATTTACAGAGACTGTGTGACATTATTACTGCGAAACCAAAATAATGGGCTTAAATACAGTTGCTGAAGTCAGTACACTGAATATAAACATGACAACCCTTCTGTATACAAAATCACATCCACAATAAACCCACATTAATACCATAGGTTCTAATAAATTCTTTATCAGTGCGAGTCTGGCATTGGGCTTTATTATCTCATTATTCAAGATATGCATACAAATTAAACCAGCTTCATAATCCTCGTCTTCAGCTTTACACTAATTATTGATATGAGTCCACCATTTCAACCCTCAGGGTGGAAAACATTACCAATTACTTAGGCAAAATGAAACACTACCCAAATGGACAAAGGTAAACTTTGCAGATACATGCTTTCTATCATCCCTGATCAGCAGTTACAAAGAAAATCCACCCCAAAATTGAAGGGTATTGCAAAACTCCCCCCCCAGGGTGTGCTACTTTCATGTACATCCTCTTACAGAGACAAAACAACAATTTGGACTAGATGATCTTAAAGATGCCTTCCAACCTAGACAATTCAATGACTTTTGAAGCCTCCAGTGAACAAGGAAAGCCTACCAAAGCAAACACTGTGCTGCACAAATAAGTTCCCACCTGAAAACACGATACAAAGAAAAACGAGCGATGTTATGTACCTTAACACGACCCAGCTACACTTCAACCAGGACAAGTAGTACTGGAACTTGTAAGGCATGAAATATGTGTGCACACAGGCTGCACAGCTTAGAAAAACACTCTTTGAATAGTCTGAATACCAACAATCAATGCCAAGAAGACTACAAGTTCTGGAGGAATACTGCTGAAGTGACACTTGCTCCAAAACAGGAGATCTACGTTCCCATAAAACTCCAGGATTCAGCCAGGCTCCTCACGTCTTCCTTCATCTTACACTTCGTAGGCTTTCAGCTGCTTTTGTGTTATGAAAAGCATTTCAGCAGCAGAGAGACCTGTTTCACACTGGTACCGCTTAGTCACTGTAGCGTAGACAAGCAAGATGCATTTTTCAGTGACAACTACCACCGTAATCGCTGACAGCAGCAAGCTGATGATTTGCCAAGAGCAAAAAAAAAAAATTGTGTCACTTCTTTAAGCCACTTTTTATAAACTTTAAAACCTCAATAATGTACTCCTACCTTCCCATCTGAAGCGTGTTGATCAGCAGCTCCCATTCCAGTGGGAAGCTGTCCTTCCAGGAGGAAGCTGTCAGACTGATTAATTTGAATGTAAAATTACACTATTAATACTACCCAAGGGCAGATTTTTGCTGAATATAAACTGTCATAGCTGCTCCACTGAATTTTAGACTGCAAACTGCCATAAACTGTATCAATAAAGAGATGCTCATCTTCCATTTTCAGGAGCCAGGAGAAATGCTGAGGCAGGCAGGGGATGCAGGGAAGTGTTGGCACCAGAGAAAAGAGGAAAGGAGAGCACCAGAGAGGCAGTGGCTTGGAGCAGATCTACCTCTTCCCTTGCTGGGAAAACAGGGAGAATAAGCGCTGCCCTCCCTCGCTGTGACAGCATGGCTGAGAAGTGGTGTCAGAAGGAAAGAAGCCTGGGACAGGATGATTCTAGCAAAGGTGATCTCATGCCAACATAAATTTCATGCATTACATCCAAGTTCCACTTATCCAGGCGGCCCATGATATGAACCTTGGTATTTCTACTGCAGAAGGTCAAAAAGTCAACTTAGAGATATATATACACGTGTGTACCATAGCAGTCTCTCAGCAGCCATTCATAAAGAATAACCAGGAGAACTAAAATAATAATTAAAAGGCCAAAATAAGAGGATATAATAATTTCAGTGAAGTCTGGAGATTTTTAAGACACTTTTGTGAATTTTAAGTTTTGGCAGTACTCTGCTGACTCTGGTTTTCTAGCTCCTCCCGCTTAAGGACACGTCTACAGATTATTATATATTAGTGTATTCAGTATAGTACAATAAATCTCATCCATCACAGTCAACTTGACAAGACATATTTTCCTGCAAAACGGGCATGAAAGATAAGGGACAGTTATGAATAACTGTTTTATGGTTACACCTCCTGAAAGCACCTTTAATAATGTGCTATATTTTGGTCTTCACCAAAGACTTCCAACTCAGTTGTGAATGCAAAGCGTGTTTTGTATTTATGACCTGCAAGAAACTTTGTGACAGACCTCCACTGAAAATAGGAACTGAAATAGTTCTCCTCAAAAACCCATAAAGCAAAGCACCCACTTCATTTCAAGGTACTCACTGGACCCTACTCAATATTGTTGCCAGGAGGTTGGAGCTAACAAAGAGAAGAGGAATTTCTGCTTTAATCTAGCAGTCAGTTCTGGTCAGTGCATATAAGAAAAATTTACTCTATATATATCCACACAAATGGTCTTCAAAGAAACAGCTTTAGCTGCAAATTAACCGTGACGTTCATCAAGAACAGATAGTCTAGCAATCAACTATAAGCTATTTCAAGAGCCAAATTCTTCTACAAACTCAACGCAGGGTTGAATTTGTAACCCTTCAGCCGGGTTAGAGCTCAAACATAAATCTGGCCGTGCATTTGGTGCTGGGAAGAAAGTTGCCAGACAGATACTTTCTTCCCCAGCCCCTGCCCTCCTAAGACCTGGATATGAACGGTCATTAGGCTGAGCAGAAGCCATGTCACAGCTTTTACTGCAGTGAAAGCCATTAACACAAATGCTTCCCTGAAGAGCACAAAAATAGAAATATATTTCTATTATTAAAAGAGATGCATCTTGCATGGTCAGCAAACACTTTCAGGTATTCTTCTGTCTCACCTCCAGACTAATGGACTGATACCAAAGCACTTTCCCTTTCTGCCTTCTCAGCTCCTCCAAGATAAATATTAATGGCAAAGTACGGAGTAAACACTCAAATGGTTCCTCTGCAGCTACTTCAAACCGAATAAGCGCTTTAAAGTATTTTTTTCCACTGAGTCTTTTCCTCTGAATATTTTCTGGGCTTTGCTTGGGTATCTCCCTCAGTGACATTTAAAGTCTCATATGAAAATGGGTTTGATGTTTGTGCAAAGCTGCCAGGCATGGGGACAGTGGCTCTGCGACCTCCATGGCAAGTGCATTCTGGGGAAGTAAACTGCAGTTTGTCTGAAACCTCTCTCTTGGGAAAAAAATGCCCTTTGAGGGGTGGGTTTGCAAGGGGGGTTGCATCTCTGAGGGTTCAGTCTCTGGGCTCTGATGTCTGCCATCACAGCCTGTGCACCACCAGCAATCTTAAGCCATGGGTAAAGGCATTTAGAAGAGCATTTACAGTGGACGTGTGTCCTATGTGCTTGTACAGGGGAAATATAGGTAATATGTTCAAGGAACAGCTCTGTTAAGTATCTCTTTGCAATCACTAGGCTTATGCTTTCAATATGGGATGAAGGCAATACAGAAGCCTGTCTATCTGAATGGAACATCTACCAGCAATCATTCGAACTGCAACGATGTGCACTCACCCCCACCCACCACTGTGGAGCTTCTGTTCTTTCATTGAGGCTTTTAAGGTTATGTCTTTCTTTCCTATAATAAGTAGAAAATTAATTAAGTTGACTAAGGCAGCATCTCTGTCCTTCCATAACATACAAGATACCTGTACGGTTTGAAAACAGCAGCGAGGCACAGTATTTTCTACTTTCCTCCTCCTCTGAGAGGATAAGACATTTTAACAGAGAACTCACTCCGTGTTACAGTATAAAATAGAGTCTAAATCCCCAAGTAAATGTAAAATGAATAGTCTCTAGTCTGCACATTCTAAAAATAGCTCACATGTACATTATGTTATGAATAATTCCACAGTTTAGGAATAGTGAAGTGCCTTTTAAAATTTAGACCGCATAGTCTGCAATTTGGACAAACGATATTGCTAGGGGCACTTCTATTTAGAAAGGGTAAGCCTGTATAATTTTCTCTTAATAGCATTGTTGCCAGTGCTCCATTTTTCAGGATAATTTGCTTTCGTTGATACAATACTTTACACATCCATATTCATGGAGAATACCAAGGGGGTGTTTTCCATTCATAACTCACAGGTATCTTTATGCTCGCCAATTACCGTACCCTAAATCAACAGAGAAGAGGATAATCTCGCACCTTCAGTCTGTCCATAAGGGATGGGGGGGATTGAGCTGCCAAGGCCAGCTGAGACCAGTGTAATGGAGAAGGAGGAGCTGTGAGAGGAGGAGAAAGCAGTAGCAGCTGCTTCCATCAGCATGGGTCACCCTCTGCTGTCCCTGTACCCCCCCCGACCCTGCCAGCAAGCAGCCCACCTCCCCAGCAAATCCAGCCCCAACCACCATTCCTCGCTCAGGGGTCATGCAGATCCCTGTGGTGCTCAGAGACCGGCCCTGTGGAACCCCTCTGCTCTGTCCAACGTTGGCCACCAAAGCCCTGCCATCCCCAGCCATCGCAAACACCCTGCAGCTTCCCAGCTACCTCCACACAGCTGGGACTGCCTCTGCCTCCCAGCCCCTCAAAGCCAGCAGAGACACTCAAAGCCAGCAGAGACACCCAACCCCGTCTTTCCCAACAGCTGCAGCCTGGAGGCACAACCCTCCTGTCACTCCCAGACTTCATCAATCCCCTGTGACATGTCTGGTATGGGACCTGAGCATGAGGTTTTGGAAGCCAACATTGATGGCTTCTCAATATCTGTGTTTTGCAGATCATCCACTCGAGCCAGTACAGCTTCATCTGCGAAGATACAAAGAGTTCACAACTTCATTTGAAATAAAAATAAAATTTAAAAATCAGTGAAATCTGCAGCCACTACATTCTTGGGCTTTAGATGTCTCAAACAGGACATCAAAAATGTTTGCGTATTTGATCTGACCATTAAGCTGCATGGGCAAACAGATTTTTTTAGAAGACTTCAATAAAAGAGAGCTAGGTAAATATGTATTCAGATGTAAACCGTATCATTTTGTAGATGTATAAACAGAAAATAAAATAACTGTTTTAGTATAAGATAGACAAAGAATCCTTGAAAAACTGATTTAAACACGATAGAAATAAACCTGGACGTCTATTTGATTCACCAAGTTAATTAGGAACTTGTTTTACTTGCAATAATTGCATATTGATCATAGCAATTACTGCTGATGAAGCTGGAGAGATGGTTTAAACATGTGCCAGGCACTGCTGCTAACAGATTTTGTCTCACAGAGGCTGACCGCTATGGAAACAGAAGCCTTTTTAAGATGAAACTCTGCTGTTACTTGCTGAATTTCTCATCTTGATGAACTTAACTCACAGTTACTTAGAAGCAATTTATGAAGAGTCATGCTTTAATTGACAGCTAATTGCCCAAAGGCTTAATTGCTTCCTAACATGTGAAGTCGGACAGGGGAAAAAAGAATCTTAGACTATGTCATTTAAAACAGAACTTTGTGGCTCAAAGAATATCGGTTTATAAATATTAAGAAGAAATGTCGTGCAGCGCTGCCAATGCAACACAGCCCCGGGCAAACGCACCCGACTTGGGGCGAGCAAATGGACAGACACTTCAGCAGCTGAAAAATCCACCACAGGAGCTCCCGGGGAACCTGTGTCTTCGGGTCTGGCAACCAAAAACCCAAACTCAGTGGGCACTTTTACTGAAGAAAGCAGTATCGAAGTCGCAAGCGGTGACACCTCTTCGGGCTGATGTACTACTGAGCATTCAAGCTGTCGGTGAACATTAACAAGTCAGATTATTCAACTCGTAACAAATTAAAGAATAGTGAGCATTTATACAATAGATGCACCAAAAAGGACTATAAAAGTAATGTTGCTTCCCACAGTCTTTGCATAATAACAGTCTTAAAAAGCCATTCTCTTTTCATTTATTCTTTTCTTCTGAAAGGCACAATTATTCCAACAACTCAACATGCTATGCCCTAGCAATTTGTAAATGAAAAACTGAAATTCCGTTCATCAAGACAAGCAAATTAAAACAGCCTATATTTATCACGCTGTTTGTAGAAAGTGAAGGCAAACTGTTTACCTCCCTGAACAGAACTAAAGCAGACCTAAGGCTGTAACTTCAGCTGCTTCTGGAAGTTATTCACAGCAGCTCCTGTCAAACAACTTTTTAAAGCTTTTACCCATTTTTAAAAATTGTAAACTCAATACAAAAAAAAGCCCATAATCTTAGAACTACCATTTTTCCTACAAGATGTTGCACTTACATGGCTAAACTTTCATTAAAATGTTACACACGTGACTCTAAACAAATAAATCACTCTCCATTTCAGGCCACAGAAAAATAAAATCAAGCGTGTACAACTAATTGGGACACGGCACAGACAAATCAAAGCAGTGAGAGAAAGCACACGATGCCGAGGAGGATGACAGCTGGGATTTGGGGCTCTTCAGGGAAACAGCTCTAAAACAGGACCTGTGTCTCCTTGAATACATAGTTCTGATAATTAATTCCTGGTGGTGATGGTAGAGGAGAAATAACTTTATCCCACTCTGCCGGTGACTTTTTTTTATTCTTGCCCTATAATCACACACTTCAACATCACTTCTGAGTACCTAATAAAAACACACATAAATTCAAAGAGACGGATTACAGACAGATCAAACAATATTAATCCATAATCTCTTTTCTCACTGCATATCCAGGATCAGAAGAACTTATCTGGCACGTATCTGTGGTTTTGTTATAAGAGAAAAGCACGTCAAGAGAAAGGTTTAAGTTTCTTCTGAAATAGTAGGACTTACAGAGTATACAGTTTTTCCTGGCAGAAAATTCTATAGTAAATAATTAGCCATTTACTGGCTGAAGTAAACAGATGAAAACCTAACACAATATGGCTAATTACTGTAGCTGAACAATAGCACCAAGGAACTTGGGAGTGCCCTGAGCAGTTGGGCTGTGGAGGAACCAGGAAATAGGGAACACCAGCAACCAGCAAATGAGACCAGTGGTATGGCCTGGACCACAGCGTGCAGCCCCGAACGCATCTGAACTTGGCTTTAAAATTGCATAGCATGAGCTGAGCAGAAAGGTGTTGCTAAAAGGACATGGACCTGTTGGAGCAGGTCCAGAGGAGAGCCATGAAGATGATCAGAGGGCTGGAGCTCCTCTGCTGTGAGGACAAGCTGAGAGAGTTGGGGTTGTTCAGCCTGGAGAAGAGAAGGCTCCAGAGAGACCTTAGAGCCCCTTCCAGTCCCTAAAGGGGCTCCAGGAGAGATGGGGAAGGACTCTTGATCAGGGAGTGGAGCAACAGGACGAGGGGGAACAGTTTTAAAGTGAAAGAGGGGAGATTTAGATTAGATATTAGGGAAGAAATTCTTGACTGTGAGGGTGGTGAGTCACTGGAACAACAGAGAAGCTGCGGATGCCCCAATCCCAGAGGCGTTCAAGGCCAGGCTGGATGGGGCTTTGAGGGAGGTGTCCCTGCCAATGGCAGGGGGGTTAAAACTAGATGGTCTTTAAGATCCCTTCCAACCCAAGGCTATTTTATGATTCTAAAAGGGTTTGGAGTGCATGCTTAACAGATGCAAAAAATACATGTAATGGGAAAAGCATCTCAAGGTGCACAGTCAAAGATGACAGCCAAACACGAGCGCATGGTATAATGTATGAAAAACTTACTAAATTAGCACAAAGAAGGAATGTACAGTGAAAGAGCTGAACAATGAAGAACTGCAGCAGGTTTTCATGCTGAGATTTGGACACGTGTTTTGGGATGTCTTACGTCATTTCCAGCAGGTACAGGCAGCCTCACTCCAGCATTTATTCTCTACCTTGGCAGGTAACTACCAGGACACAACCAGGACAGCCGTCCTCCGGGTGAAAGAATAGGGTCATAGTTCTGAAACAGACGGCTGCCCGTGGGACACACGGGAGTCTTGTAAGCTGTCTAGTTAATGGCTTTCATATTTGCATATATATGTGTCCACAGATTATAGCATGCCACAGTTAGAGATGTTACCCAGCTACCATGACTAATTAATTCTCCTCAGTCGGCTGCCCCTGCTCCACAGAGGAGACAGTACTTTTTCTAATAAAATGAAAATCTTTCCCTCGCCCATCCTGGGTATTTTGCCTTAGCATCCAAAAAATGGCTTTGTAATACCCCAAAAATCTGTTGGTTTAGTTGCTAATGTTTCTGCTGACCTAGATCTATTCAGAACTCAATTAAACCATAATCAAAATTGAAAGCAATAACAGGGCTTGTCCCCTCCTATACAAATCTACATAAGAAGTTAAAATGGGCATATTTTAAATCCTTTAGGTGATACACTAAGTTTAAAATTAAAGCACCTCTTTGAAATCTGAAACTATTGTTTTTCAGTTTGGTCAAATTCTCTGGAAGAAAAGCAACAATTATCAACTACCACTCCCTACAAACCTTGGAAAGGCCTGTTCTATTCTTCTGCATTTGAAAGATGAGAAGGCAAAAAACACCTCTTGCATGCAAGACTGCCCAAAAAAATCTCAAACCTGTAGAAAAGATGTAACATTTCTTAGGCACGAGAACGTTTAGCCAGTTTTTCTTGTTACTATTGTACATGAAGACCACTTAGGCACTTAGGAATGTATGATAAAGCATAGATAAACATAATATGTCCCAAAATGTGCTGTCTGATCCTGGCCCTGGTGCCTGTAACCCAAAACAGTGCGAGACAAGTTCCTGATCCTGCCAGATCCCAATTCCGAGCCCACGGAGGTTATGCTGACACCTTCCCAGTATCTACACCTCAGGGACTTGCAGCACAGCCTACTTTCCTCTTTTTAAATGACAGGGAACTCAGCTGGGCCACCCCCCAAGTGCGCAGTGACATAGATGGCTCTGCCCAGAATAGATGCGAACGGGGCTGGGGAGCAGGGTGCCAACAGCCGGGAGGGATTCACGACCAACGCGGGCTCTGCAACACGAATGCAGGGCACGCAGGGAGAGAGTCAGCAAGTGCTGGAAATTAGGTCTTCACTTGCAAATAAATTGCACGTGCGGTTATCGTAAAACCAGCCATTTTGCAACAGGGATCAGCCCGTTCCCCGATTCAAGCCAAAAGTCGGCTGCAATGCAAATCAACGCAAATTTTCTTTATTTATATGTATTCCCTTACAAGAAAAATTAAACCCACCCAAATTTTAAGTAATGAAAACTACTGGGTTGCATAGTAATATTTTTTTAATAATTTCATTAAGATTATTCTTAAGCTACCTGGCAGAGAGTACAGCTGCAATGGTGATGGTAAGGGACGGTCGCTCCTCCAGGCCATGGTGGGGAAACCCATGAAAGCCAGGTGGCCCTCCCTGGGGAGAAGGTGCATCATCCCTGTTCCCCACCTCACCTCTACTCTACGCTTTTCCAAATTTAAAAAATATTTTTTAAAGGTGATATGTCATTACAGTCAGGTGGGGGAAGTTAATATGTCAGCTGGGGTAAGAATTCACTCACATGACACTTCTTCATTTGTTGTTAGGATAATGACAAAGATGGAATGCAGTCCTACCTTAAGACTTGCGGTACTGAGGGATATGGTGTAGGGGAAGACTTTGTAGAGTAGGGTAGATGGTTGGACTCGATGATCCCAAGGGTCTCTTCCAACCTCAATGATTCTATGAACTTTAATTTTTTGACTCAAAACTTGTTCAATCACCAGTTATTACATGTGATTAAAGATGGCTCTAATGGCTCATAGTTTTAGAAAGCTTGATTCTTGACTGACGGTTTAAGCCTTTGTACAACCTGCTGATACTGTGTCATAATTTTATGCACTTTTGTTTACTAAATGGATCCAAAAGATACCCCTCTGAGGTCCTCCAAGATCACCATGGCAATAGGGTAGGAACAAACTTCACTGCAGCAAACAGGAGGGTGCAAAGGCCAGAGGATTTCACAAATGCAATTAAAACTCAAGAAAGCCACTTACAGCTACATTTTGAGCCGAATATTGTCATTGATGGGCTGTATCTGCAATTAGACCCAAAGTTTTGCTATTTATCCTTCCCCTCAGTGTAGAAGAATGGACCATCTGGGCTGCTTTGTGCAGATAAACTGTAGATTGAAGAAGACAATTTCCAGGCCATTGATTAAGTAAGGGAGTTATTCTCAAAAACTTCATTTCTATGTGGAAGAAAACATTATTTAGTGTTAGGAGGAAAGGAATTAGGAATTTTAGATCCTGTAATGCTCTGCATGAGGCACTAAATAAGGAAATCAGACAGTGCCAGATATTTTTAAAATTTCCGGTTCTAAAAGATATATATCGGCGACTGGCAGAAACTTGCAGTGCCCAAGTACCTCAACCCTGTTTACCTTAAAGTAAATACACTCACTCTGTGAAAATCTCAGAAAACAACTAGCAGCAGGCTGTATAAATGCCCGAAATATTTTGTCATTAATTTATCTGTTCCACAGTCTAGCTTTATGTTCACCATACCTGCTGGGGTAGATATTTGCTTTGCATTAATTAATAGACATAGCTTCCAATTAAAAAAAACTGCAATAGAAAATTTATTGCGCTCTCATTTGTCATTTGATTTGGCTGTAGTTAACAATATGAATTCATCTTTTTAAATCACTCCCCAGTTACTTATGGGAACACATGCAACCCACGGTACAAACCACCGGGCAACACAGGTGTTAACATCCAAAAAGGTACTAAGCCGAGGAGCCAAATTCAAAGTTACAGCTCCCTCCAGCCATTGAACACTTGACATGCATTAAGAAGAATATCTCCAACTGCTCTCATGGAAAAATTAATACAGCTTCAGTTCAGCAGCCTAAAACCAAGCGCCCCCACAGGAAAACAAACTTCCAAGTTGATATCGAAATGAATTTCATTAAGTCTAATGAGACCAATTGTACAGTTAACTACATAAAAACAACCCTTATTTTGGATTAGTCATTGAAAAAATTGTTTGCTTAAAAGGCACATATTTTTTTGTGATAAGTAGTGCCCTTGTTTTAACCCAGACCGTAGTATCTACAGGCCTCACGATGTTTGGTGTATTTGTATTCAGACATTTGGAATGGTAGGAAGAGTTTTTCTCCCTGCTTCACAGATGGGGAAATGAAGCACACAAAAGTTAAATAATTACCCAAGGTCACACAGGAAAAGGCCGGCTGGTAGTGTAATTACTGAGCCAGTCTGTCTCTCTGGTGTATCCAATAAAGGCACTAACAATAGGCTTGTAAAGTTAACGTAAGAATGAATTTATTTGGGGGAAAATACCCCATGTAACATGATCAGAAATTAGAGTATTTTCTTAAAATGGTCTAATTCTTCATTCTGAATAATTGCTTTGTGTACTTCTCTTACATGTAACATGGTCCTGAACAAATACAAAGTTTGCCGTTTAATCATCACAGTAAATGTTTTAAGACAAACAAAAGTAGGAATAATGATGTAACCAAAAGCCACCGACAGCAAAAGCCCGGGGATGGTGCAGTCGTGCACCCCAGGCTTTCTGACTCCCTCCACTCACCCGCAGGAAGTCACCTTCCACCACACTCCACCACCGTGTCAGCTCCAAAGGAATGCATTAAAAGCCCTCTCGCCTTCACATGGCAGGTTAGAAAACACTTGAGATGGTTTCAGATTCCTCCTAAGAGGAGCCTGCACTCACAGGTGAAACTGTGACTTTCTGAACATATTGAAGAGGTTGAAATACTAAGCCTTTTAAAATAAGTGGGAAGAAACATAATTACAAGAGGCATCAATTTAGGAAAGGCCGCGTGGAGCCTTGTGTTAGATTTACTACACAGAGGCAAACTTTTATCCTAATATATCTTTTATATGTTTATATGAAGTAATTTACTTTTGAGCTTGTTACCTACTGAAAGTTATACTCCTGCATCTGTGGAGCTGAGGTATTGCCTTTTAAGAGAAGGGTTTTTCCAGATTGCCCTTTTTCGGCAAAGTATTGCCAGATTCTCAACAGCCAGAAAACTCTTTAACAGAAAAGCAAAGAAATGAAGCAGGCAGTAGTGTTTATGTTATTCATTTGTAAGATTACAAAAAGAAAAACTTTTGACAATAATATAATTATTTAATTAAGCAAATAATTATATTGATTTAATATTAATGTTATCTAGGAATATTTACTCCCAGATAGCGATTCCTTCAGCTTAACAGAACGAAAGGAAACTAGCTGATATGTAAATATGAAAACATTTCAGCAGGAACAAGCATGCCAGGAGGAAATGTAGATTTTCATTAGGCAACAGGAAACAGTGAAGACAGAGACTACCTTGCTAATCCATGCTGACGCCCTTCAGAAGCTGCTCAACTATGACTACACGGTGTTTAGCTTTGAGCGACAAGAGTTAAACACAAAGTGTTTTGTGCTCACAAGACAGACCTTGTTAAGGAAGGAAAGCTGAAATTGATACAATTGTGGAGAGCGCCATGGTTCTGTGATCATTTATTTCAAATTTCTAGTGGTTCCTAGGGAACTGTCTACATCACAGGCAAAGGATTTTATATTCTCTAAATAAAAAGAACCCACATCCAAGAGGAAAGCCATGAAAGGATTCATTCCCAGATTGGGAATAAAGTCTTGTAGTTATTATGGAGCTTTATTTCCCTGTATCAGCCCAAAAGTGTTTGCTCGTCACATCGTGAAGCCACTCACATTACAATTAAATGTCACTGGGTAGTTTTCTGCTCCTCATATTTTACTGCCAATGGCAGAGCTAGTTTTTAATATTTTGTATCATTAAACATTTAGCTAGACACTTACATAGTCCTCAACCCTGTGATATCTAATTTGTGCCCATCTGTCTTGAAATGATTAGAGCCTAATCTAGTGAATTCATTGGGCTTGTATTAGACTCCTTCTGAATTATAATGATCACGAACATCAGCAAAAATCCCTGGAAGATGCTACATGTTGTTGTGAGAGATGCTGATCCCCATAACGGAGACCTGCAAGAGGCAGACACACGGATCTGATGAAAGGAGTAGCAGCTTTGGCTCAACTGTGCAAAATTCACTACAGTTATCTGGCACTGGCTGAATTTTTAAATATTTCTTTTTCTCCTAGTTCTGAAACACTGCAAATATGTCACTATAGGCTTACCTCTCCTCAAAGCTCACCAGACAGTATTAACCTATACAGGGATGTTAACTAAAACGTACCACTGGACCGAGTTACTCTGCAACAAAAAGTAACGCCAAGAAGAATTTACTCTCCTCTTCTCTAAATACCAAGGTAAAAAACAGTTTTTAAAGAAGGTATCTAACAACCAAAGCCCATTTCTGAATACTAATAATTAAATAAAAAGCTCTTTTGTCAAAACAGCCAAGCCTGCCTCTGAGTGGGCTGACATTCCAGCAACAAAATAAGGAGGCGAAGAGAGCAAAAGCTTTGCAAGAACAATTGCCTTCTATGAAGACACCACACAAGGCAGGCAGATTTTGGGTTTTTTTTGCTATTTTTTGTTTCACACACATAATGCATTGTTGTTCTTCGCTTTCTTTCCTTTTACTCACTGCACCCAATCACAACTGCTGTTTGCTGGGGAAGTGACTGTGGTTTCTGCAAAGAGATACATCTATTTAACTAACCGTGGGCCCAGAACTTCATCAAATTAGCAAAGTGCTACTTTTAGCTGATGGCTCTATCTGGGTGATCTAATTAGAAATCCACAAAGTGTCAAAGCACTGTACAAGAATCTCACTCTTCCCATGTGAGAACTATTGAACGTGAAACAGCTGAATGCACAGTACAAGTAGATCTCCTATATGCAGAAAACTTTATGAATAGCTACGAAATAAGGAATTTATTCATTTGGCGTTACATATAACAAATTTAACTACACTTCTTACCCCTCTCCCTGTGTTTCTCATTTGCATTACTAAGTGATGAATTAGTATAGTAAATCTAGCCAGGCAATGAATAACGACTTTTCCAGCAAAGGAATAAATCAAGACTCAATAAGCAAAGTCAGATGTTGCTACGACAGTGAGAAGTTAATGTGCAAAGCTGACAAAAAAAGCAAAATATTTGAATATGTTTTGCAGTTGCTTTTAGAAGATATTTTATTATATTAGAACCTATTTCTGTATCAGACCCTGTTCTCTAAACTGCCTCGAGCTCCTCTGTTAGGCCACACACTCATCCTAAAAAAAAATCACAGACCACAAATCACTTGAATAAAACCAGAAAATCTCCTCCCAAACCCACACAATTTGTGTATAAATACTGCACAGAGATAAGAACAAGGCAATGGGAATCCAGGACTCTTTCCCAGCAGGAAAAGAAAAGCAGGACAGTACCGCATACAAGACGTGACCTGGATCCGAGCGTAGATTTAAGACTGACAGTCTAAGGAGCTCAACCAGAGAGTAGGAGAACTCAGTGTTAATACCATGTCTGGAAAAACAGTGGAGCCAAGATTGCATTAACGACTGGGAACAGACTGGAGAAAGTGCCTCATTATTTAGTTTGAAGCAGCCATACTTATTAATCTGCTGGGAAACACCACCACAAAAAAAGACAAACCCCACCAAGTCCAAGGAAATTGATGAGCGCGTCAAGGTATTGCAAAATTTAGCCCTCAGATATATAGGCTGTCAGTCAAGGAAATTATAATAGTAACAGTGATAGATGATCAGGACTTGGCCACGAACACTGACATTTTAGCTCAGAGTGAAAAGAGGGTGAAATTTGCACGTTTTACCTTTAGCTGTAAAAGAAGAAAAAGAAAGGCCAAGAGGAGAGCTTCCAGAGAATCTGCCAGGACTTGGGAAGAGAAAGATTAAGCAAAAGCAAAAAAAAAACCAAACTGCTGAAAAAGAAGTATGAAAGAGGAAGAAGACAACCCAGGGCCCAGGAAAAGCCAAGACGTAAAAGCACCATGAGGTCTAAACTCGAATTAGATCCCTGGAAGTGTGCTGTGAAACCTTAGGAGTAGCACCTGGACATCTGTTGAGACACAGAAGTTAGAGAACGTGGAGTATCGTTGACTCAGGTGTGATAGAATAGTGTCAAAATAAAAATAGTGAAAGAAACCCAAAAAATGTTTCCAAGGACTGCTCATGCCTTTGGACAACTCTCCAGGTGCTCCAGTAGTATTGGCATCTACCTGCTTGGCACACATGGACCTGCTCTAATGAGGCAGATGTGTCAAAAAACTGTTTTAGACAGTGTTGGGGTGGGACAAGATACGCTTGCAAGGGGCAGCACTCCACTTTGACTGCCTTAGCTCCGCCGGAAGAATGAACTTGTATCTATCAGATCAGGGCTTTCTTTTAAGCTGTTCCCCAGCACGAGAACGCTATAGCTCCAAGGAGACCTGGAAAAGCCACCAGGCTGTCACATCAAATGAGCATTTAAATTCCAAGCATTAGGACTTTCACCTCTTCCAGAGGACAGCATGCTCCACCCATGCTACAGCAGCAAATGGATGACAAATACATACATCTAGATACAGCACTAGAAACAGTTTCTTCTCTACTGAAATTTTAATATACAATTATAGCCCTCGGGATTTTTTTGAAACTATTAAAACAGTTTTCATAAATGTAATTAAGTTCCTATGCCTACAGTCTCTGTTTCATTACTGGTGCTCTAGCAACATGGTTTAATCCCTCACTCTCCAAGTTCTTTATAAAACAATACGCTTATAACACATTATAATCCTTATTGACAAACAAACCTATTAAAAGCAAGATTATATTCCCAGAAGGGAATATATGAGAGAAAAAAAAAAAAAAAGTTTCTTTAAGTTCTGGAAAGAAAACTTAGAAAACTACAATAATAACACCACACTATTATTTCTCGAATGGTGGACTTTGAAGTGTAATTGATTTTGCAGGGAATCAATTGTAAAATTAGAGGTTCATTATCATAACCTCTCCAAAATGTTGGCTTCATATCAGGTTGAATGATTTCTAAGAAAATAGCAGCGCTAATTTAAAATATCTCTTTAAGTCTTTATAAATGTAAAGCATTTATAATTTTCACCTCTCAAATTTGTCATCTGGAGCCGTTTTCAGCGTGTACAGGGATTCTTATCAAGTTGTTTATCTATTTCTCCCTTACTAACAGCTTGACTGCCTTATGTCATACAACACAGATTGAACACAAAGACACCTCTTTTGTGGCTGGTACTCAACAGATGGAAGTATAAAGTCATTTTTATTGTGTTCACTGCTATTTCCACAAGCTCTTCTACAATTTAAATGGTGATAGTGATACTCCTATGCTATGGTACAGGCAGGTCTGTCTGCAAGTTTTTTTTAAAAACTGTGAGAAGATACATTCACCTTTATTTTTATAAACATAATAAGCAACTTTTTTTCCCTTTCAAAGATAAATTAACACTTATTTGTGGACTGGCAGTGATCTGTGCTGGACCTAGCACGCTCCCTATGCTAAATATTTACAATGTAGATAGACAGTGCAATGTATTTTGGAGAAAAATGGTTTAGCCTCCAAAACTTGATGCATCAATGTCATCGCTGGTTTAAAATTGTCAGCACTGTCTTAAAGAGACTTTCTGGAGTGCAGATGAGGCAGATAAACAAACCCAGCAAATACTGTGCTCTGAAGTGGGAATAACGTAGCGTGTTAAGAAATCCATCTGCTGAACTGTTTATGAGCTTTTCACCATACACTTTTGCCATGTCTGGCAGGATTAGCAACCACACTTCTCTTAAGATATGCAGAGGAAAAATATTATTTATGTAACTCATGATGATTTTCAAGTGAACTTGTTAGATGTGAAGCATTTCTTTTCCTGGCTGAATTTCTGAACTGAGACTGCCAAACAGGCAAGCGCTTTTACGGAGACATAAATCTTAACCTTGACCCAACCGCCGTTGCTCTGGGATGCCGCAACTGTCGCTAACAACACTCCGAGGCCCTCAACAAAAGAGGGAAATTTCTCCTATCGTCAGGACCTCTGTGATTTGAACCCAGGAAGATGAACATTCACCTTACACTACAGCAAATAGTATTTTTAAAGTAGTTTGCAAACACGGCTACTCTTCAGCCAGTTTGTGAATTTTAATTTTTTTTATTCATTTTTTGAACTTCCATTTAAACGCATCAGTAAAGCAGAAATTGAGAACAGCCTGCACTTTCTCCGTGGAAGTACCATATAATTTACAAATAGAATAATCTTAACTGCATTGCCTTTTCTTATTATTATTACTGTTATTTTTAAAAATTGAATTATTTCCCTTCTATTTCGCTCTGCCTGATTTTAGCCACAGTTCTGAAGCAATCAGGAATCTTTAGAATCGGTTACTAAACCATCATTGCTCATCCACATAACTCAGACTGATTCCACTGAAGGGACAGACCACATTCACCACACTTAAATAGATAAAAATACACTTTACAAAGACCCAGCCTAGACAATTACTCAATTTAAAAATAAACAAACCCTAAACTAATCATTGAATAGCTTTAGTCCCTTGGGTCTGAAACTCATCAGATCAGAGCTGATTGCCACCTACCACTCAGTTCCCTTTGCAATACAGGAGTAAAACTAATTAACCCACCTTTATTACTACAAGAAAATGCAACATTGAAGGCGTTATTTATAAAACTTACAGCTATTAATAGATAATCTTTGACTTTTGTCTCTAATTTTTGCTATGCTGAAAACACAAAGAAAACATCAAACTGAATTCCTTTTATATCAAAGAAATTCAAAATTAATAAATATGGCTGAGATGATGCCGAACAGGTTAAGATGCATGAAAGCCCATTTGGAATCACACACATCTTCAATTACAAAATGAAAATAAACCGAGAATCTGTGAAATGCAATCAATGAGGCCAAGAGAACAAAAGCTTACTAAACAAACATAACACTATGTCATTTCAGTAAGACTGAAATATACTGATATTGGCTTTAATGGAGGCAGCACCTAAGCTCTAGCTTCAACTTCTAACTAAACTTATAGCAACTTAAATCACATTCAGGTAAACAAGAAAAGGAGCAGTATCTATATACAGTATGGGATACTATGTATTTTGCAACTAGATCATGTAAAAGTGATGGAATAATATGGTACAGATATTATTTATTGATTATTTGGGATTTTATCCCCATCACCTTGCTTTAGGGCTGAACCAGATTAGCAGTGGCCCAGCACAGAAGAAACACCATCAGTTCCTTCATCCTCTGCTGCATGGAGCTCATTTATCCCCAGCAACTCCTATTCCAACCATTGGTGTGGAGACAGTCCCTTTTCTCTCCTAGTGACACCGTTTTTCTAGGAACACGCTGCCCCATTTTAGCCACCTCCTGTCAGTAAAAGGCTACTGCTTACTTCACAAGCCCATCGCTAAGAATAAACCATTTGTTAACATTAAGAACGCTGCACAAATTCAAAGATGCATACACAGAGAACAGCTTTCTTTTAACCTTCAGTGTCTAAGATTTAGTTTAATACAGGAGACACACACACATCGAGGGAAGTATTTCACAGGGAAGCCGTTCTGCAAGCCGCTTTTAAGAGACTCCAGAACTGCCAGGTTATGGCACATCACTTGAGTTTCTATGGGCTTCACGACAAGTTGCCTAGAGCCAGTGCCAGGAGACCTGTGTATCTTTTCCAACTCAATTTATGGAGCTCAAAATATAAAGGCTTTGCAATGCTATATTTTACTTGCCTTTTAATGGTTAGAAGGAGAGAAGCGCTGTTACTCCTGCTGCCAAGATTCTCCAGCTCCAAAAGTGCAGCAGCTACTTTTAGATCAGAGAGTCCTCAGATTCAACACCCACAAAGTTTCTTCTCTATATATTATGTCTGTTTTGCAGCGTTGTAATGCTGTTAACTCTGTAATGAATATTAATATAGCCTTTGGGGAGATTTGCTCTGTCTCTACTATGCCTCACGTATTATGAAGCACTTTTAAATCTGCAATAACAGTTTATCATATCAGAGACAAGTAATTCATTGTACCCCAGCACAATGGATGCACACACAAACCCATGCACTCAAAACACCACCTTAATTACCTCTCCTGCCTTCTTCCCACAAAATATATTCTTTCGCAAGACATGAACTATGGCTGGCTTCTGCTGCTGTAGTTTAAGAAAAGCATGCAGGAAAGCAACACTGCTAGTCTCCCACACCTCTATAACCTTTCTAAAGAATCAATTACTCCTCCTAGAGCTTCCCAGACTGACTCAAAACTACAAGCAGTTTAACATCCAAAAGTAGACACACAAATTAAAAAAAAAGAATAGAGCAAGGGATGAACAGCAAACACTTGTAACACCAAGGCCACAGGAGCTAAGGTAATCTTCAGAGGCAATGAAGAGTGTGAAAAGGAACAGGAGAAAATTTCTAACGAGACACAGGTGTAAAAACCACACGGAACGATTAGGGAGGAGTAAGAAACAGCAGAGAGTGAGTCACAGAAATACCTGAAGATTGCCCCAAGGAGCCAAACCTGAGGCACTGCCCTTACAAGGAAAAACAGGTTTTTTATGACGTTTGTACAGAAAAAACAATGTTTGTGCATTGAAACCCAGCTAAGTGGTGGTCCTGCCCTATGCCCCCTCTCCTCCCTTCACACTGGCTCCGGGGTGAGATCACACCTGTAGATACCAGCTGGAAAAAACCCAGCTTCTGCCAGTTTAGCTTTCTGAAGCAGCTCTTGACAGTAAGTCAACTGTTGGGGCAGGAGGAAGGCAAGATGGGGGCAGCAGCGAGGGGAAATGGCCTCTTTCAGATAAGCTTGACACTCTGAACCCACATCCTGGTGCCTTCTGCTGAGCAACTTACTGTTGAGCAGACGAGCTGTGATACACGTGCCTCGACGAGAAGTAAAAACCACTTTTGCAGTCTCAGTCCTCCCCCTGGAACAAATTAGTGTATTTTTTACTTTAGAGCACAAGCAGCTGTGAGCACAGGCACAGCTGGGTGCTGTGACCGAGGAGGGAACCTGCCAACCGGTGGAGGGATCCCCAATAACGTTCAACCTGGGGTCAGATCTCAGGGAGCACTGGCTGGTAGCTTGGAACTAGTTGGTTGCCTTTAGCTAATTTCAACCGCATAGAACACACAGCTTGGCACAAAAAGTTAACTCTCATCTCGGTGGAGAAGCTCTGCGGGGTTTTATTTCGCTTGCTTGTTTGTTTGCTATTGACATAGCAGGCTATAAACAACAAAAGCAAACGCCGCAAAACCACCCGTCTTTTGGCTTAGTGAGGCATGGCCAACCTGGCTGCATAAAACAACCTCATTTCAATTCAGTCGGCTGACAGGGCGCTGAGTTTTTATTAGGACAGTACCTAGGGGGGGACTGTGGAATTAGGAATGCCCCCTTTTTTTTGGTAGCACAGTGAAGCACAGCAAAGTCCATGGAGAGCTGATCCAACAGTGAGACAGAAACTTTTAACTCTAGTTTTCCGAGTGTCCAGAAGAAGAAAACAAGTAGGGTAGGCAGAAGGCAGCTCCACCAGTTAAAAGGGTAGATACAGGGTAAAACAGGACACTCTGTGCTAGAGGATTTTTAAGAACTTTATGTTGATGCAAAGTAATTTAGTGCAAACAAATTAAATGTCAATCTACTGGAACCTCTGCATATAGATGAACCTTAAGAAAATACCGGGTACAGTCTATGGAAGAGTGGCTAGAACTACTTTTGATGAGATTGGAAAGAAACCTACTCTGTGACTCTAAATCCAAAGCAGGAAGCACTACATATGGCAAATTTCCTGATGATACCTTGTCTAACTTTAGATGGTATTACTCACTGAGCATTAATGCTTTTTACACAGCATCCAGTAACTGAGATGTTCTACTGTAATTGTTTTTTCTTCTTTTTAAAGAAGGTACAACATGCTCCACTAAAAGAGCCACCAAAATACATTTATTTACTGTATTAATGGTTTTTGAAATATTTCAGACAAATGTTTTAACACAAAATTTCAGAATTATTAGGATATTTTTCTTTCTACTAGTATAAAAGCAGGTTTTTCTCAAAGGCAGAGAACACCAGGACCACCTGAAAGGCAAAGGACTCGGATGTCTCCCCACGACGTTGGCACTGCTCTCTCATGCTGATTGCTGCCACATCTGCCCTTTTCTACATCTGCAGCTCTAAAAGGCTGACAGTGGAGTGCAGATTATTTGATCAGCCAGAAATACGTAACTCTTGAGCCATTTCCTCATTTCCCCCAATCCACTGGGCTAATTAGAATCTGTTAAATGTTTTAAGTGTACTTGTTAAAACAATATTTTCACGAAGCTTTCAACCACAAAGTTTGATTCTTTTGACAGGGCCATGAACTGCTAAAATCAAAGCAAATTTCCCATTGTGCCTCTTGAAACTTTTTGTTGCCCTCCAGGTTCCAGTGGAACAGCAGTTCGCATTTTGGTCTTTCCTCTATTTCATTCTTGCCACAATGGCATCTGAATTTAGCACACAATCTAAATGAACTATTAACAGTTTTTGCCACGTTAAGTCTTACGCAAACATTTTATGCCCAATATCACACTGAGGATTTTTATTTCTGCATTTAAAGACTAGGACTTCACTTGCGAACAAGTGCGTGTGCATCTGTGTTTGTGTATCTGACATATTCTTCATCTTACTGATTAGCAGACCGAATCAAAAGACACATGACCTAAGAAAACTGACTGATAAATAAATTTCTTCTACCACTTATCAGCATCTTGGTTAGGATGATCCCTCTCTCCAGACACAGCATCTCTAACTGAACAGCAAAAGGATTATTGTAGATACATGGGCAGTGTCACGGAGAATGAATTAGGCTGCATTTACTTTTGCCATTTGTGGTAAAATAATTGTGGCCTCTCTGATAAAACAAAGCAGGGACGCCTTCTTGGAAAATACTTATTCAGATATATATAAAATCCTGCCTTGGAAGAAATATATATTTAATTTCACATATATTTAAGAATAGCAACTGGATCTTAATACATCACAAAGAAAGAAAATGTTCTTCCTTGCAAGGCAGTCCAAGGCAGCAGTTACTTGTGAGCATCGCTTGAACATGTCGTCACGTATTGAAGGCACTGTATGGAGTTAACTGCTCCTAAAATATGGTAACACATTTTCTCCTAATTACAAACAGAAGATGAGGGCTGTATGCTTCAGTGCAAAGTTTTTTATGTAGGAGAAAGGAAAAAGCAGATGGGGAATAACATCACATTAACTCAGGCGAGAGCGGCTCGCAACAGACCGCATCCGAGACACATCCTGCTACAGACATCTTAACACAGCTAGAGAAAATCTCAAACTGGAAAATATTCAAATGAAAAACTACGCATGAAAAAAATTAGCACATTTAGAGGTGTTTGGAAGTCAGCATTGTACTGGAAGGCCAGAGGAACTTCACAGCTGAGAATTCATAGCAGTGACCACTCCCGCAAAGATTTATCAACTCCCTGCCAGCACTGCCCACTGACTGGAGATTTTCCATGTGCTAAAGTCTTTTTATAACATCTTGAACTTCAGCGTTTGACCTCTATCTTGAAATGGCTTTTTCCTACTCAGTCACCCAATAGATTTATAGACTTTGCAAATAGGTGTTTGTGTCACAGGACAAATTAGATAATTTTAACTAATGATTCTGCACTTATAAGTTCCTTTTTCTCTACTGTAGTTATGGATAATATTTTGAGGTCTACTGGACTCACAAGGCTATTATTTTTTCTCCTTTATTGAAGAAATATTTATTTTTTCTCCTTTTACTGAAGAAAACTACTTGTGTCCAGTCAAAATACCGTCAACTTACAGATGAGTTCAACTTCTGGCTTTGCTCCTATGAAAAAAATAAGATTAATTTGAACTATTTCAATTTCTTTTCCCAGCCAGACTTGCTCTGCTAGCAAGTGTTTGTCAGTTTGCATCACAGTTATAATGGTCATTCCCAAAAAGTGTATTTCCATGTCTCTCAAGCTTAGATTAAGATGTTTTCTTGCAACACAGCTGCTCGGATGATAAATTAAAGAACTTGTCTCTTCTTCAGCATGGAAGAGTCTTCCATACACTGCTGCATGATTTCTGCAAAGTAGTTTAGAAATTCAAAAAAATAATAATCATATGGTTTTGGCACAATGAAGAAGAATCAAATTCAGACTGAAAAAATGTAGTTATTAGAGATTAACAGCCTTTACTATATGGCAAAAGTTTCTCTTCTCTTCTGTCTTCCCTCAATATGTAAAGAATTGAAAATGAGTTTTCCAAACTTAACTTTTCAAGAAGAGAATATGCACTGAGCTCTGGAGGACACCACTGCAATCAGTATTTACCACGGGATGGTCGTTACTTCAAAGCCAGACTAAAGCATTACAGGGTTGAGGAAGATGAAATAATCACAGAACACGAGTATGGCTACATCCAGATTTTAAAATGGCATTATTTCTCTAAAGAGAAGTCATATATTAAGATGGGATTAATTTAAGATTGGACTAATAAATACAAAAATTATTTTAAAGGATCATGTTTACAATAGATACTCAAAATATTTTGAAAGCGAAATGTGGTTTCCACAATGAAAGAATTAAATCTATTTCAATGGCAGATATAATATACACAGCAAATCTTCAATCTCTGACATGCTTACGCAGCTTTACAGAGGAACTAAAAAAAAATTTCCTATTGTTTCACTTGGAACAATTCAAAATAACAAGTCTTCAAGACCCTCTTGACTAATAGAGACCTAAACACCAGTAATGCTCACAGATTCTTCATCTTCAAGATGAATTCATCTATTTTGAATTCTCCATTCCTAATATTTGGCTCTGATAAATTTTGTTGATGAGCAGCTGTAACCTTCAAATAGCAAATTTTCAGTGAGACCTCTCGCTCTTTTTCAATTGTAGAAATATCACAAAGTTTCCTTCAAGTATTTTTATCTTTTTGCCAAAGAAACCTCCCCTTTTTTTTTTTTTAAGGTGGAAGAAAATTTAATTAATTGAGTTCTCCCTCATACTTTACATGCCTCTTTCATGGCCTCTGTTTTCCTATATTAGCACACATTAGCTCCACAGTCTTTGAACAAGTTCCCGCAGAGCAAGACCGCTGTCCACCCAAGGCGTTCCCCTGACATAATAAATAGTTGTCATTCCAGTCATCTTCTGTCAGCCAAACAAGGACTGAAAACACCATCTGGGAGAATCACGAGCGGACAAACTACTAGTCCTGGACATCCTAACAAAAAGCAGAAATGGATTTGATACAGCTGCACAACGTTACTTTTCTTATCTGCTTTTTGTTCTTCCTCATCTCGTTCCACGCACTAAATCGTTCCTTCTTTGGTCTCAAACTTCTGTTTCCATTTCATCTAGAGGAATGCCTTGCAACTAAAGAAGTCTTGAGAACTTTAAGCTGCAGTGGGAAAGGCAGCAGTCACATCAGGATTACAACCAGGGAGCAATGAATTATTCAGCCAATATAAATCTACAATTTTTACTGTATGGACAATTTTAAAAATATATGAACTTCACTTTTAGGGCAGTTTTAAGCAACCATTATGAAGTGGAAGCAAAAAGTTACTCCAACAAACTCTCTCATAACCTCCTTTGTTAATTCCAGTCTGCACTGACACAGCAAGGATTACAGGCAAACCATCCCCTTCCTGTAATTAAATCATGAACAAGCTGTATACCTATAAGCAATGAAAGCCAAGTGTCACTGACCTTAAACTTATACCCATGTAGTAACAGCTTTCATTTTAAATAAGACCTCTCTTAGCTGTCAATAAGCCTCTATTAAATATATTTTCAGTGTATGAAACCTTTATGGTTATTATCTGCTTTCAACTTAAAAAGAACAGTTACGTTTTGGAGTCTGACCTCCTACTGTTTACGTACATGCTACGACCAAACACAGAGAATGCTTCTCCCCACGCTTGATTCATTAAATGAGAATGTATGCAAATTTGTTGTCCAGAAAAAAAGAAGCATGACTAACTCTGATGAAATCCAGATATAGTGCTGGATAGTGCTTTGCAAGCTTCCCTATTCATGTTTCAAAACCATCTAAATCCAGATTGTCAAGTTCAGATTGGAATTAATCATATCGAGACAGGATATAAGTAAGTATTTAAAGTCTATACTTTAAAAGTTGTATATAAAACAACAAAACCTAACATCCACACAATGAATAATTAGTAGTAAATTCTCTCATACAGCACTTTTATCTTCTCTTACTACCTAGAAATCCCAATTCCAACCTAATGAACCATGATCTGGTTTCATGCACAAATACCAAGTATTAACTCCCACAGCAGCTAACAAATATTTCATTTAAGCAGTTAAACATTTCAACTTTGTTGTTGGGAAAAATGAAGAGGAATTAAGTAGGTCTGGCGGAGACAGCAGAAGATCTATTTATACTGAAGATAATCTATACTACTGTGCTGAAGTGCTTATTTTAAATAGCTTCTTTGCATATTGCCAGCATGTGGCTGTTGTAAGAGGGAGACGCACACAGGCTAACTTTACACATCATTATTCACTCTCAAAGGGTGCAGCAACAGCTACACGAGACGTGGTGCTCAAGATGGCTCAAACAAGCTTGCACATGCCACAGTCACAGCGGTGATGGGGCTACAGGCATGCCTTCATCTCCAAACTATCATAACCTGATACAATTGTGCATTCTACTGCAATATTTCTCCTCATCTTAAGACACATTTAAAATGAGTGTTAAATCCATTACAGCCTCAGGCTTCTGTACAAGATTCTCTTTTTCTTGATTAAGAACTCATCTGGCAAAGCAGGAGTTGGCTCTCTGCAAATCTTGAAGTACATTATTACGGTCCACTGCAATTAGGAGAGAGATACTGATACCCAGGACTATGCAACTGTACTCTTATATCACGTCCCAGGCCAGCATGGGAATACCCGATATTACAAAATACACATAAATATATTAAGAGCCTGTGCATCTCGCTCAGAGTAGTCATCTTTCCTTCTTTACTTCTGTCCCAAACAACAAAAAACTCTTTGGAAACAACTCAACTGGAAACAGAAGAGGCTGATGAGTACCTAAGAAAACTCAGAAACTTCTCTTTACAGCTGCCCACGCACACAGATGTTTTTGTGTTGTCAGTGCTTCTGTCTGGGCTGGTGGTGGCTTTCATTGGAAGGTCCGTGAGATAGAGCTATCCAGCTGCAGGAGCAGTGGTGTCCATGATTATTACACACACACACACACACACACAAGCACAACAAAGCTAGCTTCCATAAGTCAGTTCAGTACATGGGTCCCTCTTGATCCTTGTTTCAACCTTTGTTTTCAGGCTGGAACAGATATTCTCATCTTTACCAGAATCAATTAGGAAACAAATTAATTGATCTTGTTTTTCTATAGAAAGGAAGGGACTTGGCTTGTTTCACTTCTGTGTTTTTTAAACTTGTCCTCAAATCTCACTTCGGACTGATGAGATCTTCAACTTCTATTCTTTGATAAATTAAGAAGTCAAGCTCTATTTATCCTGTAAATAATGTCCCAAAATGCCATAAATTCTGCTAATGAAAGAAGAAGACAGAGATAAAAAAGCCTGCTCTTATGTTTTCCCTTTCAGATACATGCCTCAGAGTCAGGAGGTACCTGACAGAAGTGCGAGGTACGCACCAGGCAGTTGAGCCCATCCTTCCTTTGGTCCCTTCAGAATTCAGCTATAATTTAAAATAGCTCTGCTCTTTGGAAGTTCATGCAAATAAGAGCTCGTTAACATGTTTACTAATTCCAAGTGGTTCAAATGGTCTCAAATATTGAAAGTTATCACATTTGAAATAGTAATGTTGCACAACCAGGACAGGTCAAAGAAACACTGACTTCAAATCTCTTGCTGAAGTGCAGGGAACACTGGTAACTCCTGAAAGAGCCCGGATCCTCCTCCGATTTATCAACCTAGGGCATCACAGCAGAGAGTTAGAGGAAAAACCACAGAGCTGCCAGTCTGAGTTCCCTCCAGGCATCTGTACACCTGTGTATGCCCGCAGGAATCTGGGCCAGTGCTTTCAAAATCCAGATGCAAAGAGGTGCTCGTGCAAACTCCTAAAGTACATGGATGGGAACTGTGCTCCCCAGGACACAGGTATCTGCACAGGTGCTTTAGTGAAAAAAAAACTTTCCTGGAGTGTTTTAACTCATTTTCTTCCTATAAAGATAATTTCACAACAGGCTCTTGAACTCTCCCATTTGAATAAATTCCTGGGTATTATGGCTTAATGACTGAAGCAGAGAAGGCAATGGTGATGCATTTTGAAACTGTTTATTGGGGAATCTTGATTTTCTGGCAGCTCAGGTACTGGGCACTAGCTCATTCCTACTACTAATTACCTACCTCTACAAAATATTTTTACATTGACGAGTGCTCCTTTTGAACATCCATTATCTCTGTCTCTCTCTTTTTTTTTGTTTGTTTAGTATCTCACTAATTCTTGTTGCACAAAAATAACGTAGGTTCTTTCCAATGGTGTGGAGTTGTTTAAGCTTTAGGCAATAGTAAGATCCCTGTTCAGCTGGGGTACACACCCACTTTCTTCATGGGGTTCATTTGATTTCCTCTCCTCATGTGGCCCTACAGAGACACAGTAAAACACAGAAACCCCACTCCCACTTGAATTCATTTAATTTCCTTTTATTGTTCCCAACTCATCCCTCTTCACCTTGAAACGCTGCTCACTGCTAAGGGCAATTTTCTTATGATACAGCACTTTAATTCAAGAAAGATCGGTAAGTCTTAAATGTTTTATTAACTTAATTCTGAAAGTCAAAGCCAAAAACAGAACTAGATCTTCTGGGGCTTTTCATGAAAGGAATAAAATCACCCCTATGTTGCCTAATTTAACTTTTCTTTCCTTATTTATATCAGAAAAGTTACCCATACTCACTTCCAGTCTCCACACTGCTGCTGTGTTCACATTCCCAGCCTCTTAGAAGTTGGTCTCCTGGATCAAAAGCTTCCAGACGATTTAAGTCTTCCAGGGCATTTATTTAATTCTCAAGATCAGAAAATTAGAGAGGAGAAAGAGTACCGCCTGAGGAACCCACACTGCAACACCTGCAGCACTTAAATTGCAAGCAGTAGATGGCTTGCAGTGACTCTCCTTTATGTTGCTCAAGAGAGGACAAATTATGCCAAGTTTTCGAGTCTTGCCATGAGCTCCCTACACTGCAAGACTCTTGTTGGCAGAGAAAGGGAACATCGAGTCCCCCTTCCAGAGAAGCAGGTGAGCACAGAGATTACATTCGGCTTTCCCCGCCTCACAGTAGCACAGAGAAGGGCTGGAAGCTCTGGGGGTTAATTCAGTTAATTGGTTATGTGCTTGGGTCTCCTGAAACTGCCAGACAGACCCCCTCCAGCTCCAGAAATGACTGACCAAGTGCCAGACTCACAGGTCAGGCGCGTGATGAGTTCGTGACATCCGCAGTGAGTTTCAGCTATCAACCCAGCCACCGGGACCAGGAGCTCACTTAACGAGAAACCAGCTGTGCTCCTCACCCTTCTCATGTCATGTCTAACAGCTGCTCATCCTCTCACACTCATGCCTTGTAATTTAGATCATTCTTTAAACCAAAAATTCTCTTTCACAACAGAATGCTGAAAGAATTAATTTAAAATATGACAGACAGTAGCATGGCGCTTGCCCCAGGTTCAAATCTGGGTTTCTCACAGTGACAGGGACACGTCAGTAACATTATTTTAGCATGAAAGACAACCACTAATATCAATGTTAGTAATGTGAAATAAGCATTGATGCTGCTGGGTCTTAGGTGCCATTATTTTCTTGATAACCACATTAAGAAACAGAACTGAAGAGTGCAAAACCAGCAGGCAGGTGATGGCGTTACATTAGAGAACAGAAGGCTCACAGTTAACGATGTCGGTGTCCAATGGAGAGAGAAGGGACAAAAAAAAAAAAGGAGCAGTTGCACCTGGAGGAGGAGAGAGGGACTATAAAGTTCTATTTTCAGTTGTGTTACTGACTTGTATCAGACCAGCCAAGGGACATAAGCAGAAATTCAAGCCTGTAAAATGATCTGAAAACACCTGTTCACAGAGGTATAATATGTTTTTGTAACACACTTTTGAAATACTTTGAGTCAGAAGCACCGTGAGGTTGCCTGAAAGCCACTGTGAAAGACAAAATGCTAAGTTTTCAATTTGCACATTAAAAAAATCTCAATTAAATGGTGTTTGTCACTGAAAATGTATTTAGCTTTCCTATCAACTGGGAGTGCTGGGAAAACTAAGTAACAAAACATTCCAGTAAAAATATCTCTCTTCACTATAATAGGTTTGAGGTTATGGCCTTTCATATTATTCATCAACATGATTTTCATCTTCCTTCACAGTCAGGTTTTTCCTTAATAAGAGACACACAACCCACATGCCAAAAAAGCTTTTAAAACCTACATTCGAAACAACTAATTCCAATATGCAGCTGGATACACTTTCTTTTTTCTCTTCTGCCATGCCATCATAATGTTGTTTATAGTTTATTAGAAGCAGCCATCTCAATTGACAGTCTTGAAAGTTTACACAAACACTTTCGAATATACAAACTCTCCAACTCATGCAACTGAAAGCGTGGAGTTCAAACCCCAATACATCCCAAGAGATACTCTAATTTACTCAGAGTATTTTTCTAGCCACGACATGCAGATCTCCAGCACAAACCAATATGCAGCTACTGTCTTGAGCTGCTTTATGTCACTACCAGGCAGACTAGCACTGTTCTTTACAAGGAGGCAGAAAAATTAGATAAAAGTTGCTTTTTAAAAAAACCCACGTTATTTAAAAATAAAACTATTAACAAAATTTATATCTCAGGACCTGAAAATATAATCTATCACCTTAATAAACTAACAGATTAGAAATGGCACATACTTGCCTCTGAAGGTTAAAGAGAAATACAGTTCCTGAACTGGTAATATCAAAGTACCACCTCTCCTACCAGAGCTACTGGGACAGAGCCTTTGAGCAGATTTAGGTGAAGACACCAATACTTGAGCAAAGAATACCTTAAAGGGTGGCAAGTTCTCATAAGCAGGGAAAAATGTGGGGGTTTTGAACTTATTGACTATCTTATCATCACTCTCTTTGAAGAGCTTTGCTTGATTAGGTAGAATTACTTCAAATTCTTGTCTGTCCTGCTCTAATGCAAGTTATAACTGGAGGCTGAGGAGACAGTACCTGACCTCATCACAGACAATCTGGCTACAGAGTCCAGGTCTCAAGTGGAGATGCTGGATAGGAGGGCCCCTGTCACAAAACCGGCCTTAAAAGTCCAAAGTGTCTCCCAAATCAATTCACTCTCCAGGGGCTGAAGAAGTTGTATAACGTTAGTTCTAGATGCAAATCACTCAGTAACTTCTAACAAATGTAGATACATTATTTGGCCTCCTATTTAGGTTTTTGTTCTGCTTTTATTTACAGTTACAATATCCACAGAAAAACAGGGCAAAAAAATATCTCACCAAATAAGTAATTGATTGTAAATGTCCCTCTCCTTTTCTGAAACAATATAAAATAATGTGAATCAGTACATCAGGATACACTTCTGAAACAATATAAAATAATGTGAATCAGGATACATAATTGCTAAAATAAATACTAAAGCAAAAAAAAGAATTCAGGTTGATGATTTAAATGTTTGTCAATTAAAACCATCACAGAAAGTGCTTATTTAAAGCACTGATTGAAATAATTCCATCCTGGAGGCAGGAGATTGCTCCTGCCCTCAAAGTTAAAAATAATATCACCATTAACCTCAGCAACAATTTTCTAATTGCCAAAGATTACAAATCTTTTATGCAACATTCATCCACAGAGAATTCAATCACTCTGCCTTCCAAAACCACTACTGTAATGGCAGTTGTAAGGCTAGTCCCTTTAAAAAAAAAAAAATCAAACTTTATGTGATGTATTTTATATGAAAGCATGAAACATTTTGCAAATGAAAAAGTCTGTCATACCAATCTCTTTGTAAACTAATGTAGCGCCTCACATTACTATTTATGCATGAAACATAAGCAAGAAGAGGGGCTGCTTGGAGCTCTCCTCTGACGTGCTAATGCCAATTGGTAAAAAAAAAAAAATCAAACTTTATGTGATGTATTTTATATGAAAGCATGAAACATTTTGCAAATGAAAAAGTCTGTCATACCAATCTCTTTGTAAACTAATGTAGCGCCTCACATTACTATTTATGCATGAAACATACCCCTGAAGAGGGGCTGCTTGGAGCTCTCCTCTGACGTGCTAATGCCAATTGGCACTATGAAACAGGCAGCTGGTCCTGCATTTTGTTCTCTAAGTCCTCAGCAATAAGGACTGTCGATACGTGCCAGCAAACCAGTGTCCATCAGTAGAAACAAAGAGGGCAAAGTTTAGTTTTCAGAGCATCCAGAGTTACAAAACTGTTAGTGCTTTTTCAAGAGCCATAAAGAAATGCTGCCAAAATGCACACTCATGCTTCTCTGTTCCTCTCAAACACGCAGAGAGAGATAAAACAGTATTCATCCTAAACCACAGAACTAACTCTCACACATCCATCTCTTGGGTTCTGAATCTCAGGCAGTATATAAACAACGCTCCACTGAAAGTGATAGTAGTTTCCCTGCGGTTGCCTGGTGATCTTGCTAGGACAGTCTGTTATTAAATATGTCCAAGTCTTACAGCAATCTAAAATGAAGGCAAGTTACAATGCAAAAAACACACACTACTCTACCTTTTCTCCTCTATTCACATTCTTCTCTCCAATACAACCATCTACATGTACTGTAATCCTACTGACTTTGGTCAGTTTGGTGTCTCCCAGTTAATGCCACTTCAGGGAAATGGGATTCAGCCTCCTTCCCACCATTGCAGCTTGTGAACTAGAGACTGGTTTTACCTACTTTGTAGTTATGTTCCTACTTCTCCTGCATTATTTCCCTTTTCTTCCATACCAATAAAAGGCTGAACTTAGGATGATAAGGAGTAAATATCTAATGAACATACTAGCTTTATTCAGTGGGATCATCCAGACTCTTGTTCAACTTTGCTTCCCAGCAGAAATAAACCCATTGTAATCAATGTTATCATATAGATGTCACCTTTAAAAAAAACACATTAGAAGCATCTTCACTATCCTACATAGAGTCCTATACATCTTTAAAAAGACCTAGGTAATTAAATAAACCCCCAAACTACTAGAGAAATTAGAAAAAAACATTCACACTCAAATGCAGGGAAGTAGATGAAAGCTCAGGGCTATGAACATTAAGAAAACTAAGATGATGAGCATGTTTCGCCTTCCCTTTCCTCCCGCTCCCACACTTAAGTTTCCATTCCTAAAGCACACAGCCTTGGATTGGCATTTTATTTAATGTTGATCACTATCAGATATTTGAATGCCTCAGCTTTGGTGTGTGTTTGGAGGAGACATAAATTTCAGGGAAAGTTTAGGCAATTCTGAGGTGCAGTCCATGTGTAGACTACCTGCAAATAAATCATGTTCACATTTAAAAAGCAAGTTTAAAGAAGTGCAAGTGAGCCGTGGCACACCAGAGAACTATATTATGGGCCACGCACTTTCACTTATCAGAAGAAATGCTTCATGCCCTCCAGCAGTTTTCTATCTGGTAGAGAATGAAAAAGTAAAGAGATTTATTACAATAAAAAGCATATTGATTGAAAGCACTACTGTATGACAGTTTCAGCTATTATAACAGAACTTAATAAAATCAAATGTTTACCCCTGAAGGGGATTTTGAGAAATACAGGCTTTTTCAACATTTATGACAATGAGAAAATTTGCAAGGGATAACATTTTAGCACCGAAAGTAAATGCAAATAAATGTTCATTTCTCCAGGGGAGCTTTGAGGTTTGCCGACATGACGTGCTACGGATAATTGCATTGTGGTTTAGCAGTGAAAACACGTACTTTGATTGTCTGGCTGGAGATGTCAGCTGCTCACACAGCTGTGAATCAGACAAGGTCGGAGATGATGAGAGCCAGCAATGTTTCAGCATCATAATCAATTTGTATCAGCAGCAGCAGGATTGGTACTCCGTGCTGCCATGCGGCTCTTGGAAGTTCATTATGGCACCCAACGGGAAGAATGATCTTCTTCCTCTCCCCTCGTCAACTCATCAACTCGGACGCTGCTCCTCCCAGAGCCCAAGCCCCTGGCCCAGCTCAGTGCCAAACCCAACCACCCAGCAGCTACTTTCCTGGAATAACTCTTCTACAAGAGGAGAAAGAAACAGAGATTTTCCCATTCCGATTATTTTTACAGCCTGCAAATTAAGACTAGGCTTTCAGGTCTAGAGTAAGAAGTTCTTTCTGTTCTGTTTATTTCTGGACTGTGATCAAGATAGTTCACTTATTCCGGATCAGGAACAGCTCTACCATCTAAATATCAGGCCTTACGGCACAAACGGGCAGTTACTCAAACTACAATTTACACTCTCACCAGACTCCCCTACTTACCCTGACTCAAGTATTTATTAGTATTCTGGCATCCGCAAACCTTTCTTCTTGTAAACTGCAATGAAATTTACATTTTTTTAAAGTTATGCTGCTTTCAAATGAAATCTCTACATTTGGCAGTAAGTTTTAAACAGTTTTAATAAAAACACTCGCTGAAGTGTTTAATATTCGCTAAACAACAGAAGCAAAAGCACACTACACTAACAGTCCAAAAGAAAGAAATTCTCCAACTTTTTGCAACTACCAATTCTGCATACAAGTTATAACGGGCCAGAGATCACGAGCTGTCGGTCTGTACATCTTTGTAGAGATGGAAACTTCCTTTTGGACTTGCCTTATCTGTCATCGCTGTTGTCTTATTACCTTCAGGGTGAACTGAAACTCTACAGGGCTAATAAAGACAAAGGGTGATTAAATCTTCATGACCTTCTTTTACATGGAAGATCTCTTGGGCTGGCCATGAGCCAGAGAAACTGGTCTGTCCAGCTAGACTGGTATCTAGTGACAGAGTCACTGATGGTGAACTCCTGCTGATAACATGAACCTGATTAGGAAGTGAGTAGCAGAAGGAGAAGTGAAGCTGCAGTTATAAAAGCTGTTTTAATGACAAAAGAGCCTCACTCGTACCTACTCCCTATTTCAGAAGGCGGTGGCACAGGGTATACATTCCTGAACTTGTTACAGAGGTTTTCAAACTGGGGCACACATGCACACCCCTAGGAATATGCAGATCATTTTAATCAGCGCGGATGTGCCACACGGTATGAGCAGCAACAGCTCCTATTACTGCTTGTCTTTGGCATCCAGCCCGAGATGAGAGCCCCAGCAAAGGCAGCTACTGCTGACACCTACGGCTCCTCCTGCGCCTGTTTGGGTCCCAGCACACACAGGGACCTACCCGGTGCAAAGGTCCCAGCACACACAGGGACCTACCCGGTGTGTGACCCATTGGCAAACAGAGCACAGCTTGTGGAGGTAGAGCATCCCCTGCATGGATGAAGGTGTAAGGTTCATGGGATGCTCAGGTACAAAACCATGGTCACAAAATTGCCTGGACAGAATCACAAAATCTTCATGGTTGGAAGGGACCTTTGAGATCATCGAGTCCAACTACACACAAAAAAACCCCACACACCAAAAAAATCCACAAACGGGCACAAACCATCAATCTTGGGCACTACGGCATGCCCTGAAGTGCCATGTCTACACATCTCTTAAATGCCTCCAGGGATGGCGACTCCACCACCTCCCTGGGCAGGCTGTTCCAGTGCCTGACCACTCTCTCAGTAAAGTAATTCTTCCCAATATCTAATCTAAACCTCCCCTGCTGCAACTTCAGACCATTTCCTCTGGTCCTGTCATTATTCACTTGGGAGAAGAGGCCAACACCCACCTCTCTACAATTCTGACAGCAGGGGACATGGGTGAGGAGGCTTGCTTTGCAGGGACAGAGTTGGGAGGATGGTGGTGGGGTCCAAATGGTGGGTGAGTTCACTTAAACTTTCAGGTTTTAACAAATACTACAGTGAAGAAGTGGAGCTAGAGGCGTATGATTTTTGTGCATAATGACAGCAGCTGCCGCTCTTAAATTAGTTTGGGGAACTTTCCTTTCAAGGGCATAGATTCAAACCAAAGAGCACCACAGAAGGACTACATAAACATTTTATTCCTTTTTTTAGATCTATCAGCATCTATGCTGTGCTTGAAGTGAATAGCAAGTCCTGAACCTCGAGACTCAAGAAACATCAGTGTCAGATACCTTTGGATTTCCTTTGTGGGTCATAGAACTTGACCGTTTGCACTCATGACCATTTCCAAAGAGATGAGAGTGTCCAAAGGCTCCTGGGGATGGAGGCAAGGTGTAGCAGTGCCTGTAGGTTCACTACTCTGAAGGCAACACTTATGTGCTGAGGAAGCACAATAGATGGGTCAGATGAAGGGGGACCAGACTTGAAGGGTCCTGAAAGCTGGGGAAAATTTAGAGGTGCTGAATCCAGTACATGGCAACCCAGCCACTGGCAAAAACTAGAGAGCAGCAAAACAAAGCATCTTTATGCCAGGAGATTGTTTAAAAATTGAAGCTGCCTGAAGCCAAAACTCAATTTCAAGGAACAATTTACACCATAAATATTTGGATCTCCAACAAGAGGGAGGAAAGGGAAATAATGCTCTGGTCCAAAAGAGCTACTGAAAGCATGACATTCAAAACGGAGCTAGAGCAATCTGCCATGTTAACTAACCCCACGTGACAATAATCTGAATTATTTTTTTTTTTCATTTCAAAAATGTCTAAGTTCCTGACCTGCAGAATAGAATCAAACCCTTACTAACCCAAAACTGTATTTAAATTTGTGCATTATACATTATACTCAGGCTGGACACCAGGTTAAGCAGGACTAGCTAACAAGTCTTCACCATTGCCTATGTTGCATGGTAAGCACTATCAGGAGCACAAATCAGCACATTTTTAAAGAATTTAAGATGTTGTTCATTTCTGAGCCTTGATCCGTCTTTAGAGATTGCTTATGTATCTAAGGACATGGCCCCAGGAGTGCTGCTGCAGGGTATCAAGTTCAAAAGCACCAGGCACTCTAAGGACTGCGGTCTGAACATTCCTGTTCGGTAGCTGTGAAATATCCTCCCCATCTACGGTGACAGATAAGCTGCTGAGCATCGACCACTCAGCAAGAACACACACCCAAACACTTCCTACAGAGCAGCCAGAGTTCCTCAAGTTCATGGAGAAACTCAAATGACTTTCATAACCTGAAAGCATCTAAGAATCAAAATTGATTTAATTAAACCGGTGACAATCAGTTGGCTGCCTGTGTGCCCAAACACGGAAGCACCGATCCAAGCTAAGCTAGCAGACTACATTTAAAATTAATTGCCTTCTTGATTTTTATAAAAATTGAAAAAGACTCAATTCTACACCCAATGATACAGCTGTGAATGGCAGCGATAAGAGTTCCTACTACCAATTACATTTTTTTTACACCATTCTAATCAATTTTAAGTCACAGTTTTATACAGCAAATGAGCACATACCGTAGACCAAAAAATCCAATAAGCATGGTTTTGTAGGGTGAAAACCACAACCCTGTAACATAATATCCAAGAATCAAAACTTGGATAAATTAAACAAAATGACAGAAATGTTTCTGTATATCATTTTGGCTTACATTTTAGGCCCTAGTGTGGAATTTATAAGCAGATTTGAGACTTGCACATCAACATGACCTCACCTATGTAAATATTTATTCAAACATTTAGGCATTTTGCAGAGGATTCAAGATTAGAAACTGAAGGAAATTACTATAAAAGGAAAATCATCCCAGCGGTTTCTTTTTAAAAACTGCAAAGCCTCAAAGGCTTCACCTTACAACTAGGGCATAACATCCATGAAAACTCAAAACTGTTGTTTGATTTATACTTCTATTTTATAAAATCTCAAGCCATTAATCCTTAGTGGCTTTTACTCTAAAGTATGATGGACAAATTTTCCTCAGAAAGTTTGCTTAAGTATTTCAGTATCAGAGAAACAGGTTTGAAATAGAATTAGCAGATCCAGATAAACTCAGGAAAAAAAAAAAAAGTCTTGTTTGCTGTCTCTTCTTTCAATGCAGAATAAACATCTGCTATTAGGATCAGAAACTAATAAAAAAGAAAAAAATCCAAAGATCACCGAAATAAAAATATTAGGTCATTAGTTCATATCTGGTAGAAGGCAAACATTATCTTCCAACTGTCAACTATCACCTCCAATTAAATGGAATGAATTTCCCCCTGTCAATGCCTGAAAAGATGCTCATCATCATAGCACAGCCTACACCCAGGTGAGCTCAGGTCATCAATTCATGAAGGGGTAAAAAATCACGTTAAATGGCACGAACAGAAGTGTAGAGATGCCATGTCCTGTTCTGACAGTAGGATTTGTTGCTCCTCTGCTGATATCCTCACATTTGGTAAACTTATGGTAGTTTACCTATTGAACTTCACTGAGGACTAAGTCATCTCATTTTTGTTAAAGGTGGAGAATATGCACAGGAGCTACTACCTGGCACACAGCATTGCAGAAGGTCCCTTCCCAAGCTAATCCTGTGGCAACTTGTTTGTTGTGTTGGGCCTGAAGATGACAGCGAGTTCACCCCAATGAATCAGGGAGGAATTAATCATGCTTTCAAGTACCTATATTTTAAATGCACAGCAGGCTCATTTAAACACAGCTGGCAGGGTGCCCTCTTTCTCCAGGCCTTACCCCAGCATTCACCTTTCCATAGTCTCAGACAACGCTAGGTAG
Source organism: Calidris pugnax (assembly GCF_001431845.1). Taxonomy (NCBI): domain Eukaryota; kingdom Metazoa; phylum Chordata; class Aves; order Charadriiformes; family Scolopacidae; genus Calidris; species Calidris pugnax. The sequence continues at coordinate 1,020,637 of NW_015090872.1, read as the reverse complement.
GACTCTCACCATTATCTTCTGACCTTGCCCTTTTTTTTGTCTTTGTAAGTTAATCAGTAACCAGAGACTTCTGCCAACAGTTCCAGCTACTGATTTCAAGGTCCTGTGGCGCACAAAGTATCAAGTGATTTTGTATGCGATTACAAATGTGAGCCATTTATACAGCAAATTCCCTCCTTTCACGTTTAAACTCCCCAATTTTTCCCTACACTACAAATAAAAATAAAAAAGGTGTATTTCACATACTGCAACACTAAGTCAACAACTTGAAAAACCAATTATATCGGGCAAAATGCTCTTATCCACATCTGCAGATCCCAAGGAACAAGCTTTGCCATGTTCCTATTTAAGGAGGCTAGGAGAAATAAAAAGAGCAAGGCATTTTTTATGAGACAGTTACTGAACTTTAATTTCACACCGTCGTTATCCACATGAGTTTACGACTGCAAACAAGCAAAGGCAGGATATAAGGTACTATCTATTGCTACAATTATTTTTAAAGCCTTCACCTGATAGGGTTAGGCAAAAACAATGATATGTGACAGAGCCATAACCATAAAACTGCAGCTGGTAGCTGAGCTACTTTGTTCTTGTCTAATACTGCGATCTCATTAAACTGAGAGCTTAAACCTTAAATATTTGAGAAAAGAACCCCTTAGTAAATGCTAGTTAAAATAGATAAATCATTTTGATTAAGCATCCATCCTTTCCATTGCTCAGCTTTCAAGCTCATTGTTTGTTATTTTATGCTTTACGTAGTTTGCCACTTCTTAATCTTCCAGTCTAGACAGCCCCAAAACTTCTAAAGAAAGGAAGAAGGGGGAGGAAAAAACAAAAAAGGCACTCGAGCTGTCTTTAAGCCCTATAAAGAAGCTGATGAGAGAACAAATAAATATTTTCTTCTTCTTTGACTAAGTTGAATGTTCGATCACCTTGAAGACTCCTCTGGCCAAAGTCATTCAGTGAGACAACAGACAGAAACTTTTCTTCATTCTTTCTATCTAGTTCTTTGCCCTCTACCTGTTCTGTATCACCATCATCATCACCACCACCATCATCATTATTATTATTATTATTATTCAATCTTCAAGATGGAATTTTTTGAATTTTCAAACTAATTTTTTAACAGACAGAAACTTTTCTTCATTCTTTCTAAGTCTAGTTCTTTGCCCTCTACCTGTTCTCCATCACCACCACTATTATTATTATTATTCTTCAATCTTCAAGATGGAATTTTTTTAATTTTCAAACTAATTTTTTAATCAAAGGAAGACTGTACTACACACCAAGTATCAAGTTTTATCTCTGAAGTATTATTGTCTTCAACAAGTAATTGTTGCAGCATACCAGATTCTTAGTTGTAACACTGAGCATTAATAGTTATTTTTGCATATTGCTTTCTCATCAAGCCAGTCACAAAATTTTATTGCTTTCTCATCAAGCCAGTCACAAAATAAATGGCCAGTCACAAGTAAATGGCTGCCAACCTACTCAGGCTAAAATTGTAAGATGGAAGAGGAAATAGCATAATCGAAAAGTAGAATTTATGCAAACTGTTGGCAAGATTTAGGAAAAACCCAGAAATCTTCGCAAATTAGCACTACACAGTAATTCATATTACTTGAATCATGCTTCTCTATCCTTCCACTTCAACATGATATGGCAGGAAGTCATTAAAGGAGACACACTCCCTTGTACATAGCTGGAAAGAATTAATCTAGCATCTCATTTGTGGTATTGTCCGTTTGGAAAAAGAGCTTTTCCCCATATAGAACAGTTTGTTTCATATGTAACGCAGAGATTAGCAGTTCTTTGTTCTTTAAATACACGTAAAGAAATGTAACAGGAGCCCACACAGAAAATTTAATCTTTACAAAGGCTTTGCTACACATGTAGGTAAAGTGTTCCACAGAGTCATTTATCTTTTGAAAATAAACAAACAAACAAATAAATAAAATAAGACATAGTCATTTATCTTTTGAAAATAAACAAACAAAGATATAAAATAAGACATGCAGAAAATCAATTCAGATAGAGACCTGAAATTTACTATTATTTACATGGATTAAATAAGAGCATTAATTTTTGCTATTTCATTTCCCTCCCCTCTTTTCTACTCACAACTACAAAACCTGCTTAGATTAAAACCTATTTTTTGTAATTTATTTTTTGCTCTTTGCACAGCACATAGTTCATGCTCTTCTGATCAGTTTTACATAAAATCTAAAGCTAAAAACTAGTTATGTCCTCTATGATTAGGTATGTATTTTCATAGGAGTAAAGGCCACTAAGAATATCTGGGGATTTTACTAGAAAGATAACAAAGAGATACTAAATACATAAAATTGTAAAAAATATTAACTTTAGTAAGATTTGGAGAGAGAACTGCTAAACCTTTCAAAATGTCAGGCCTCACATAAAAGGCTCATACTTTGTCAGTGAATCAATTAAAGCAAGTTCTGAGGAATCAGAATTCAAAAGACAAATGAGCTTTCCACAGATCAAGTGCTATCATTAATATCTCTTACGGATGTAATTCCAAGATCCACAACAAAACAAACAAAGAAACAAATACACAGGGCACATTCAAGTCACGTAGCTATTCTTCTCTCTGTTAGTTTTGGGGTTGACTAATATACTGAGCTTGCAACCAAGTGTAGGGCCAGATACATATATGATATAAAATTAAAGAAAGAAATAAGATCCCCCTTTCACAGTGCCAAAGTCTAAACCTGTATGTCATCCGTCTATCCATAGCAATCTCAGAATACTGTTTAAAAACATGACACACATATTCCTGCAAACTTGTTTTGGCTGATCAGTTCAGACAAGGAAACATGTCAGTTTAAACAAAGGGGAAGGCAGCAGAAGACAGAGCACAGGCACCTTCCATCCAAAGCCTGGGAAAACAAGAAATGTACCAAATACACCAATTAGAGCTAATATCCCTTCAGAAGGAGGTCCCAGCTTGTGATGTATATTTACATTTCTACCTTTATTCCTCGAAGGCCAAGGGACAGTGAACTGGCACCAGTACGCCAGTAAGAGTTGGCACAGCTGCGCCCCAACTGAATTCAGACTTAAAGAGGAAAACAGGGTTCAATCACGACCAGAATTTTTTACGAGGCTGACAATTTTCATTATCCCAAGTGTTTGCATTCTTTTAAAGGGGGCAAAATGCTAGACACTGTGAGACAGCAGTAGCACAGGCGAGTGACTCCCTCTACAACCATGCAGGCAGAAGAGCAGCTTTTTGATTATGTGCCTGAGGCCTGGGTTTTTCAGGCAGCACTTACAGGTTTAGAGGGGCAGCAGCTGCCATCCTTGTGCTCCATTAGTGTCCGGTCACTGCCAATGCTTTTCTGGGACAGACTTTTGACTACTTGATTTGTGAAAGCAGCTGGAACAGCACCCAAGCTCTCTTGCTGCCTTACCCCTCCTCAGCAGGAGCACTTACATGAAAAACTTGAACACTTCTCTCCAGCTTCCATCATCCCAGCAAAACCCATCAGGTGATCTCATACCCAGCACAATGGTTGGCTAGAGCTAATTTGTCACACAAGGACAAATTCTTTGTCCTTTTACACAGTTATGAAACATGTGCTTTGTGCTATATTAAAAGCTACGTGGCAGCACCACAAACCTAAAGAAAGAGGAAGTTTCAGCATTTGTCATCCGTAATAAATGAAGCATCCCATCAAGCTGTAATACTAATTACATAGCACAACCTAAAGGAAATCACCCTGCCTTAAAAAGGCAAGAGGTTAAACACCAGAAAGTTTCAAAATGACAGTTTTCCTGGCTTTCCACTAGGGAAGGGACAAGTATGACAGCACAGTTGTAATGACTTAAAAACTACATGCAATTCACAAACATGATACTCATTCTCAGTGACTCGCTGGTCCTCACTTGAGAGCAAATTACTGCGAAGACACATTTCAGGCACACCAGCTTTACCGCTACGCACACGCCTGCCTTTAAGAGGACTCCTCTCTAACCACTGCCGATGAGCACAGCTCCTGACAGGGGCGGGAGACCAGCCCTCTGCCAAAATCGGATCACACCACACTTCGCTGTAACAAAAGATGCCTCCAGGGAGTTTCTGCTCATCATCGTTATTCCACGCACGTAAGAGCCACCTCCAACAGCTTTTACTTCAATTAAACCTTTACTACTGTAAAGGGCAGAGGGGGTATAAACACATTTATACCGCGCTGATTGTGGAAGGGGTAATGAGAGATAAAGGGAATGGAGTATTGCTCAATCCCTACTTAGAGACTCCCTCCCCCACGCCAAGAAGAAAGGACCCCCCCCCAAACAATGTCTCAAGATAACCACGTTAAACCCGGTGGGGCAGAACACGTCCATTCCCTGCCCTGTAACCATCCTCCCCCTCCACCACCCCACCCCCCCTTTTTTTTTTTTTCCAGCTGAGCACTTGCCTCTCCTCCGTGCCCATCAAATATCCCGAAGATGGAGGGGTGAGTCTTGTTCACCAGGTCAGTGATTACTTCGAACCTGTCCTCCATGTGATCCCTCCGGCCTTGGATGGAGTAGACAGCCACGTTGTGGCTCTTGAACTCCCAGGTCTTGGAGAACTCTGCGTCCAGCACGTCTAGCCCCCCGAGCCTGTCATTCTGCATGATCTCGGCCACCTTGCCCTTCACCATCTTCACCGCATCCCTGCTGGACTTAACAATGGTTTTCACCTCATCCGTGTGGAAGAAATAACTCCACAGGGCCAGGCTGATGCACAGTAAGAACAGGGTCTCCGGTCTAAGCAAGAAGTAACGCATGATCCGACCCAGCAGAGACAGCAAAGTCATTGTATCCTCTATCATTTATTATCGAGACCGTGTATCCCCGCACCATGCAACGCGCACCCCGGCGCCTGGGAAGGCTCGGAGCCGAGGCAGCCAGTCAGTGCATGCTCCGCTGGGGCGCAGCCGGCGGGCGGGCGGG
>NW_015090872.1:949896-1015665 GCF_001431845.1 Calidris pugnax | reverse complement strand
GGCTGCGGGGCTGGGCCGGGGAGATACGGGCGGCGGTGCGGGGCGGTGCGGGGGGATCGGTGTGAAGCGGTGCAGACATGGCAGCTCAGCCCGATGTGGTGGGTACGGGGACAGCAACTGACATCGTCACACATCACATCCTGGTCTCTGAAGTTGGAGACCCAGATGTGATGGATGCACCATGCGGTGGATAAGGAACTGGCTGGATGCCCACACTCAACTATTCAATGTCCAAATGGAGACCAGTAACGAGTGGCATTCCTCGGGGGTGGGTACTGGGACCAGTGCCTTCCCCTGAGGGTAGGGACCAGATATCTTTGTCGGCAACATGGACATTGAGTGCACCCTCAGCAAGTTTGCTGACAACACCAAGCAGTGTGGTGCAGTCAGCATGATGGAGGGAAGGGATGCCATCCAGAAGGACCTGGACAGGCTTGAGAGGTGGGCCTGTGTGAACCTCATGAAGTTCAACAAGGCCAAGTGCAAGGTCCTGCACATGGGTTGGGGCAATCCCGAGCACAAATCCAGGCTGGGGATAGAAGGGATGGAGACCAGCCCTGAGGAGAAGGACCTGGGGCTGCTGCTGGATGAGAAGCTTAACATGAGCTGGCAATGTGACCTCACAGCCCAGAAAGCCAACTGCATCCCCAGCAGCGTGGCCAGCAGGGCGAGGAAGGGGATTCTGCCCCTCTGCTCTGCTCTGGTGAGACCCCACTTGCTGTGCTGTGTCCAGCTCAGGGTTCCCCAACAGAAGGACATGGACTTGTTGGAGCCCCACCTGCTAAAAACCCTGGGAAACCAAAAAACAAAGCAGTGCCAGGATTTTTCTAGAGGATAATCTTACAAGATTGTAATCAAGGAGTCTCCAGTTCCATTCCTGGGCTCACAGGTGAAGGGGAACCAAAGTAGGAATTTCTCAATTATGAAACTGATATTAGAGTTTGGCCAAACAGCATTTTCACGGCAAAAAAACCCTCAATCCTCAAAACGTGTATTCTCTTTCTCTGACCCATTTCTGTAAGTTGTCACTTTCCTGCTAACTGATAAGCAGTGAAAATTACAAGCTGTAACTGTGTGAGCAGAAGTTTGCTGGAATATAAACAATTCAGCGTAGTGCCTGAGCTGCAAATGAGCTGGAGTGATTTCCATCCAGCTGGCAGACTGACTGAGAACTGACAAAATTCGTCAACCAGCCTCAGAGGGTGTGACAGCTGATGTAATAGTCAAACACGTTAGAGTGGTGGTGAAGATGAATTAGCAAACCACAAAACCAGCCTGAAATTTTGAGTGGAAAATTATAATATACTGCCTTTCAGCCAAGGCTGAGCGTTCAGGTATGTGCCTTCTGAGTCTTCCAGCAGCTCCCACTTCCTTAGGACTTTTGTTAACATAGGAGTCACAAATAAATGTATATAAAGTATTGTTTTGCCATTTTTTACAAAGATCAGCTTAAGTAAATCACATAAACCCAAATCTGGTTAACCCCAAATTAATGATTTTTGTGTCTGGTTCTTACACCCAGCTCTGAGAAGCAGGGAAGTTAATGACAGGTGTTGTATATAATAGTGGTACTGCTTTAAATCTTAGAGGTCCGTGACATTTTGTTAGTATTCCAAAGGACTATCCAAAATTGTACATTTCAGGCCTGAAGAAACCCTTACCTTTATCTTCCCATCTGTCACTGTCCACTTGAGCTGAGCAGCAGGGTCTTTATCTGAAATGCCAAAATACACGCCTGTGAGTTCGGTTATACGGTAACAACGCAGAGAGCTGCTGCAGCTCATGCTGCTGACGGAACTGCTAACCTCACAAGTAATTCCTGCAAACATCAGACCGAACGTGACAAACAGAGGCTGAAATTGGTTGCACAAACTTTTCAGCTACATCTAACCTGAGCTTTTCTAGCAAAACTTCTCAGTTTAAACAAAGCCTCCCTTTTGTTCTATCTAAACTGTGTCTGCTCGTGCCTGGTACACTTGTGTTACAACACAGATCCCGCCGCACAGTCGATTTGTCTTTGTATGTGTGCCCTCAGAAAGCTAATTTTCTTCTCCCGGGCTTTTTGCTGTATCTGCTGCAGCAACTCCCTTTTGGCAGGTTGGTTGTTACTGGCTGGGAGCCGTTACGTGGCCACTAAGCAAAATTGGCTCTGTAATGATTGTCTTTGTTTATAATAACAACTTGTTGTATTATGGCTTCTCTTAATTCTATTTAATTTGATGTTTAATGAAAGTTAAAATAAATGTAAAAATGTGGAGAATACTGCTCGCTACCACCAGCTAATTCATTATTTAATCGGTTTAATGAAAGTTAAAATAAATGTAAAAATGTGGAGAATACTGCTCACTACCACCAGCTAATTCATTTTAAAGAAATATAAATGCGTATGTACTGCCAGGGAACAGCGACTTGTATGAAAGCTGTGTTTCACTCATGGCAATTTGAATTCAGTCGATGGGACTGAGAGGTGAAATAAAGTGGTGGTTTCAAGCCAGAGAGTGCACAAATCACTCCTCCAGCCACCAGCGAGCATCTCCTCATTGTTATTTCAGTTGTCGAGAACTGGTATCCATACGCTGCTCAACAACTTTCTCCAAAGAAGTACAGGATCCTCTCTGTGCTAAGTGCCCTCAGGAGCAGAAGATGCTCCATACTACGCTGGAACAGTCCATTAGCAACATCATTATTGTTGCCCATCTTCCATTGCATTATACATATTTCATACTGCAAGAGATTTTGACTTGGTTCCAAAAGCATCTCGGCTGTAAAAATATGACCTGAAACGCTCTGCAGCTGCAGTGGCTAAAGCTTCCCTTTCTGAACGGGAGGCAGATGAAACTATAGGGCACAGGAAAGGTCTTCTTCTGCTGAACAGATGCAACGGGGCAGCAATTGTCATTGTGACAGGGCCGTCTCGAAGTAATCCATGTAAATACTCAGTCCTTGAAATGGAACTGTCCACTAACTAAACACTAATAATCCAGGTATTACTTATAAATTCTAGCCCAATGGACCATTTAAGTGCAAAATTCAAAGCAACATTGAGACAGCCCAGTGGGCTGATCCAGAGGGAGCCAACAAACCCACTGAAGGGTTTCATTCTGCACTCTGTGGCAGCGTCCCACACTGCTTACCCCCCAGATCTCCCCAGGGGAGGAACGGAACAGAAAGATCCAAACGCATTCATTTAAATACCGGAAATCGATAATAAAAAAAATCACAAATCTTTGGGATATCAGTTGTTATTGAAAGATTTCATGTTGGGTTTTTTTGTGGGTTTTTTCGGGGGAGAGGGGGAAGACCTGTGACTTTTGTTCATCTGTGAAAGGAATGAAAAGCGATCACTGAGTCAGCTTCACCAGCAAACTTAAGAATGATACAGGATACAAACTTAAGGAGCTGAAGATGTGGAAAAACATTTCTTGCTCAACAGCTCCTTCTACTGCTCACATGTAGCACGAAGCTACCAAGGCATAACTTCATGTTTTCACGCATTGCCTGCAGAAGCAAACAATCTGCTAATATAAACAAGTATTGATCGTCTATTTAGTGTTATAATACACGGGGATTGGGTCTATGTTGCCTGTTATGCAATAAAATTGGAAATTATTTTGGGTCTAAGAGAAAAAAAGCAGCATACAACTTTCATTCACAGGCAATTAATCATGGTACCCAGAATTAAAACACAGAATAAGATATTGGAAAATGCATTCATTTTTTTTTTTTTTTTAGTCTGCACTAACTAACTAACTAACACTGTTAGCATTATCATTTCTTGATTGCAAGAAGCCTCATTTTGTAAAGATACTTACAATGATAACTTCAATAATAATAATAACAATAAAATTTATCTTTTTTATTCTGCATGCAAATTGAATTTGCTATTATTTTATGATGAACAGGGAAGATAGATACAATACTGAATGGGTCATCAGCCTTACTGGACAATTTCACTAACATGAAGCATTTCACTTGATGGAAATTTCCTTGTAAAAATGCTACTGTACTGTTACAGATGTAAAAATCTTTAAAACATCTATTTTATAATATTCTAAAATGTGGAGTATGCTTCTGTTATTATTTACTGTATTCTTCTGCTATTTGAAAAATCTTCTCAGGATTTTCAGATTCAAACAGTGTTATTAGCATAAATCAGAAGTGCACAGTAATGTAGGATACTGCAGGTTAGTCCTTTCATTGCAGGTCAGAACACCAAAACTAATATTAAAATATTCCCAGAAGCCTACAGAGCCATCTCCCTTTTCTTCTGTTAATATATAAAATCACAGTAGAAAAAATAGTACCAATGATAACTATAAAATTGTATTTTTGCATGTCAGGAATAAAACTGCAATGCAGTAAAATCTCTCTTGGTTTACTTCTCAGATGTTTTAAGAAAAAATTATTTAGAATATTCAGAATGTTCTTTGGCCGTGACAGACACAGGTCTCCAGAGGAATAATGATATAGCAAAATCAAAACCTGCTTTCTACAATAGTTTCGATAACAGGTAAATAAAGTTTTAGTTTTTCTGCCAATTACTTTTATGCTTTCTTTCGATGTCAGTTGATATAAACAACGCTTCCTAATATTGTTTCTGCAATTTTATGTTCCAGAAAATGCCAAGCATTGCAGGTAAATTCTGCCTTCTCCCTTGTAAACCCATGAGAAATCCTATTACAGGAATCTTGCTCATCTTGCATCTCCGTTGAAGAGGAACATTTACAGATGTGGAATGAAAATAGCAATTTTCCACACAAGTTGTTCTTTTCTGTTTTCCATGATTCTCAATTCCCATTCCTCATTAAAGTACATCTTCCCATCTAAAGTCTGATGCTTTTCCTTTATTTCCTGGCAGCATAAAGTGACCTTAGCATCAGTGAGAATGAGAGCTGCAGGATGCAGGGAGATTTCTGGAAAACAGAGTCATGTTTTAATAGCATCTTTTATTTAAACATAAGATTCTGCTATGGAATAGTGTGCACTGAACCACAACAGTGAAGCAGTGTATTGCTCTGCAGCTGAAGCACATCCTGGATATAATGGGAAGGTTAAATGTATGCAGGTACCTGCACACAGACAGATAAGACGAGAATGGAAATCCCAGACCTGGTTTACTGATGTTAGGGCATATAATTTCTGATTAGAAGGATATAATTTGGTGTAAATTCTACCTGAAGCTAACATTATTTCAAGAAAACAAAAATCAATGTGATTTCCCAAGTAAACTAAGGGGTATTGCCTATTAGGGTTTACATATTCTTATTTACTTTCAATATCAGAGCAAATCTACCCTGTGATACACAAAATAAGAAAATATGCCAATACTCATTTTATGGAAAAATTTAACCAGAGATGTATTTCAGAAGGAAATTCTGGAGTCTGTCAACTTACAGAAACTTGAGTTAATAAAATTCTAGAATTGCAAGAAAAATTTGGTTATTGTAGGTGAAAAGTAAAACATTTTTCTAACAGTGAGCTCACATGCTGATGTAAAGACAATCTGCGACTGGCGTAAGGAAGTGGGATGGAAAGAAGCTGATGTGAATACGATGTGATTCTGGTCTCAGTATAAGGTTACCAGTTGATGCAAATAAATAAAAGGTTCACAAAGAAATATAATACCGACAGTGACAATGAAATGCAAATGAAAAGCTGAAGCTCTGTTCCCACTGAAGTCAGTGGGAATCTTTGTTTTGGACCTTGGTGGGAGCATGATCCCACAATTTTAATTCTGAGTCCACCTCTCAAGGGCACAACATACTCTTGGAAATTCTCACTGATTTATTCTGAGGTTTCCCTGGTTAGGCCCTCTGTATCATAATTATTCAAAACACATTTTTCCCTGTCAGTTTCCAGAGATGAACACACTGAGAACTGGAGCATGACTGAAATATCGCCAAAAAAGCCCGGCAGATAAAGCTGAAGATGATCCTGACTGCCAAAGCTGCTATCTAAAGTATTCTTTCATTTAAATAGCAGCATAACTTTGCATCAGTACTGAGTGAAGACATATTTGGAAATGTTTCTAAAGGATTTGCTGGTAAATTAATGCATCACAAACTTAGCACTTTTATGAAGAACTCTAAAATATGCAAGGAAAATATAAATAGAAGCTAAGCAAATTAGAATCACTTTGAATTAGCCACAAAGTGGCAGCATTCTTACTAAATCTTTCTCAGATTTGAATGCAAATTGAAAAAAACCAACAACAAAGCAATCTTCATTTTCTTCTTCATTAATTTTTACTTGGTTTAGCAGATGTCTCGTGTCTTTGTTGTAGACTATTTAATTTGCATTAAGCAAGAGACTACAAATTTGATTTATACATTTTAATTCTTTGCATTTTTACTTTTTTCAGATAAATTTGTATGCAAAATATTATGGGCTGCATTCTGGACTAGATCCCCAGGTCAGCCAAGCCAGGCTTGTAACAAAACTGAGATGAGAGGGGAACTGAGGTTACAGGTGCCTTTTTTTGTGACTTACTCGCACGCTAAAATTAACTGTGGACTCAGCTGACTGCACAATTTAAAACAGATCCCAAGTTGCACTCAGCTTCATGCCTCTTCAAGAGGTTAGTTACAGCCACGGTAAATTTCAAAGGTGCAGCAGCGATCCAACCCTGACACCTTCCCTTGGCCATACTCTTAATATACCCTAAAAAGTAAAGCCTTTTAAAAGGCATGATAGAGATAACTCAGCTCTGGGCTACTCAAGATTTCCTTGAGCAAGCCAGGTAAATTGGTTTTCTGACTGCTTTATGGTCCCGGAATGGCATGAAGCAGGCAGCCTGTGTTCCTTTTGTCTCTGGGAATATATGATTGATTCTCACACACTGCCTCATTTTCATATGCAGCCTCAGGGACAGGCTTCTTTTACTCAGTTCAAAAGGCTGACTTATTTTCCTAGATTTTGGTGATGGAGATAGAGAAATATTCAAACAAGGATGGTGGAACAATTTTTTTAGTGGGGTATGGAGAATTTATTTAGACTTTCCTCATTTATTAAATTATAGTGTTTGTATTCATGCCTAGTGCTTGAAATTTGCTTGAAATAGGTCTGTCGATAAATAAAGATGAGGCATTCAGACCTCTAGGGCTGAAATGGGATATGTATTTTATAAGCAGCAGGAAAAGGAAGAGACTTAGGCTCTCTCTAAAGAGTCAGCACAGAAAACTGAAGGAGCATTGCTGATGTCCACTGGATACAGCCATAATCTTCCTCCAAGGGAAATACAAAAGCACAGAAAGAAATACAAAAGGAAGTAAAAAAAAAAATAAAATCAGAAACTAACTGTTAAGGACACTGGCAGAAGAAGACTTTAAAAACATTCTATGTTAGGTAATAGGGATAAGCTGATTAGAGATATTTAGATGTTGATGCTCATTGAATCATACAAGAAAGTTTGGGTTGATAAGAACTGGATGCAGTAAGAAAAGTAATAATTCCCTTATCATACAAGAAAGTTTGGGTTGATAAGAACTGGATGCAGTAAGTAATAATTCCCATACACAACTCCTACTCAAGGATGTTTTAAGTGATATCTATTCTTCTTGTGTGTCTGCAGCGACAAATGCATTTCTTTTTGTTTGTTCTCCGTCTTCTCATGGGCAATATGTCTAGTGAGATCCAAACGGCATGGTTTGTACTGAAATAGCTGCATGGGTTGGTACCTTCAGCTGCCAGAACTGTCTCCTTCCTTCCCACTTTGTGAAATATACATACCACAGCACCATCTGCTTCCCCACAACGCAGATTTGCCGCATAGGAGCTGTCTTTTAATGGGAAAAAATCATCTGACTACAAGAGAATTTTATGACTTTGTTTTATATCCACTTCCCCCCCCCACCTTGCCCCCTCCTCTAATTCCCATATCAGTCCTAGGTCTCCTGAGGCACCAGACTGTGAAGCTGACACCAGATGGGGGAATGAGCTTCAAACAGCTGCGGGCTTCCCTACTGCTGCTTCCAGCTATCAAGGATTCATTTCTGCACGTGCATACAGAAAAAGCTGGTGATGGCAAGACAATACTAAATTAACTTTTCTTCCCTGCAAGCTCCACTGCTTCCAGCATTCTCACAGCTCACAAAATCTGCCTCAAGCACCGTATCTGTTTAGAGAGGACAGAATGACTGGCAGCTGCCTTCAGCTGATGAAAAAGAAGGGAACAAAGGACGAGAGAACGCATAGAAGGAACGGAATGTATTTACACAGATCCCTCTGCAGGAGGCTGTTTATCAGATGTTACGAACTGATTTATTTATAGCTAATGACTTCTCCAAAAACATTGTTCTCTGCTGACCTTTACACTTAAATTGAAAGTCAGGAGACCTACTCTGCCAAGTAAATTAAATATTTTTAAACTAAAACACAGAGGGGAAAAAGCTTCTTGCTATATTGTGAATACATCATTAACTACTGTATCTCCTGCTTTTTTTACCACTTTATCATTGCTGGCCACTATGGACAGCTTGAATAATCTATGGATAGCTCCAGAATAACCAGTAAACTTGGTATGTGAAAAGAAAATAACCACAACTTGATTTAATATGGGAGTTGAGGACACTTAGTCAGTAATCTGATCAGTTGCTTATACTGTCAGCTCCTTATACAGGGGATCTGACTCTCAGTGGCCTGTGCAATGCCCAATCCATTAGTAATGCTCCACAAATAAGGAACAGGGATTTGCACTTTTCCAAGCTGATGTAATTAGTCACTGCTTCCTACAAAAATACTCAAAGCAATAACCAAACTGTTTCAACCTGCCGGATCCTGCCTCTTCTGACTGTCAGACCCACTCACAGGAACGTGTTGGAGCTCAGCTTACAGAATGGAGATGGCTGCACCGTCTCTGCTCTCCCGAGTAGCTCCCAACAGCAAAGCATAACGAGGTTCAGCAGTACGCAAAATGCCGGCACTCTGGAGTCATCTGTGCCCCAAAGAGACAGCGAATTCACCTCGTGCTGCCGTCAGGCCCCGTGCTGTGGGACCGAAGATGCATGTTCTGCAATTGGCTCATCAGCATCAGCAACGCCTGTCAGCGCCTTCAAACCGGGATGCTTCAGGAGTCAAAGTGTGTCCTGTCACCTTTTCCTCTCGCAATGCTAATTAGACTCTGCGCTCTGCAAGTGCACAACAGAGACACAAAAGATGTTGATGAGTCCTGTTTGTTGCTGCCCATAGAAGTTACTCTGCAGTAAATGGAAAGTGATGCTGTTTGCTGTTTGCTCGCTATATCCCGAGCTCTTGCTGGAAGAGGGAGGGGAAGGGTTTGCTCATTTCTGTGACACACAGTCCATATTCCTGCTGCTTCCCCTCGTGCCCCTGGTTCCACCTGCCCCCTCTGTAGGTGCTGGGGTGACTCAGGAAGGCCAGGACCACCGCTGATTGAGTTGACCTGCTATGGAAAAAGTGTATCAACCATACTGCTCTGTCACCAGAAGTGACAGCACAAAGAAAAAGCACCCCTTCCTCTACAGACTCTCCTAACATTTTAACTTTTAAGCATAAGAATTGTACCTCGGGATAGGCAGATCAACTGAGCAGAAACATTTTAATGTTAGAATTAATCCTGTGTTTCAGAAGTAAAACCTGAATACTGCATGTGGATAAAACAATTTCTCCTTTCTGCTCCTTGCTGTAATGGAAAAAGTAAAGTATTCAAGAAATAATTTCACAGTTTGGCTAAGCATTAACTAACAGCACTTTCTGTGTAACAAATACATGATGCTATGGATTTGGTAATGGATTAGGAGATGGCTGATGCACTTATATGAGAGGAACTGGGCTACCAGCCAAAATTTGAGTTCTGCTAGCTCTGTTCCCAACCAGGAGCTACAGGAATTAATTCCTGAATTGATGTATTTGAGGAAAGAAAAGCAAAATATCGCATAATTTGCAGAATCTGTGGGCTGTGTGCATATTCATCTGTCTTCTATGGCTGTTCTTGATCTGGCCTTTGTAGACCTGAAAACTCATAAAAGCCTTGAATCACAAAACTCTCCAGAAATGAAGTAAGCTATATTTACAACCTAACTCCTGTGGAAAAGATGGAAGATCCTCCCCACTCATTCAGTGCCTTGGAGCCTGGCACCTTTTAAAGAGCTTCCTTCAGCAAGGGTTGGTTCGAATCAGCACGTGTGAAACAGCAGAACCACAGCGAAAAAACTAAATGCCCATAGACTTGATTCCTGTAATGACATGGCATGACACATATTACTTGTAAGTCTTTGAGATATTTTCATTTTCCTAAGTTTTCTACCCAAAACTACTGGTTACAAGCACTCTAAAGAACATCTGCACAGCTGAGGTGTTAAGGAGCGGTCTAAGAAACACAAGATACGAAGCTGGAGCAGTGGCAGTAAATGTTGGCTGGCTTAAAATACAGGTTTGAGACACCACACAAAGTTCCCTTACAGCCAGTTTTAATTCAAAAGTTGAGAAGATGCAAGGAAGTTCAAGTACTTGTCCAGCAGAGTTGATGGCATGTAATAAAGGCCTCTAACCCCAATAAAGTGGGTTTTTAAAGGTTTGAAAAGTCTCACGCTGACACACATCAAGAAAGGAACTTGGGCAGAACCTCTCTGAAGAAATGAGAAACCCTCATTTCAAATGAAGATATTTACTTTAAACTTTGGCTAAATTATATTGGGGTGAAGCAATACGCATTTGAAACTGCAGTTGCCATTTTCTAAACCACTCTACTACTTCCTTAAGGTTAATAAGTTCACTGAGTCTTTATTCCTCTATGATACCAAGAGACATTTAATGAAGTCTTGTGTCTTAAAATCAGTTTTTCCAAATAGCTGAGTTCTGCTGAAAAATCTGAAATGAAAGGCTTTTTAACTGTGACCCTACTCTGGAAAGGCAGTTGAGCACATAAATAGTCTCACTGACCTTCACCCTATGCTCTGCTATATCTGGCTTTCCTGAATTTATCTTAGGATTCTACTGAAACCAAGGAGATCAGTTATCAGGGCAATGATACACCTGTTTTGGCATTTGTTTCAAAGCTGAGGACCTCACAGTTATCTGCCATTATAGCTCACTGCACAGTTAAGAAAATGGAAAAATCACATACAGAGAATAAGTACAACATGCTGTACTTTTAAGGCAAACATCAATAAACAAGTGAAAGATCTGAAGGAAGGTTTATAATAGTTCTTTCCACACCTCCTGCACTGCTGCTAAATACTAGTTCTTTTCACAGAATTTGATTCCATAGTAATTTGCTTAACTATTTAATAACATTAATAGCTGTGTGTTTAAAAGTATAAATAGCATAATTTCACTGCTGTGCTGTTGAACTATATTTTGTTGCTTTTAACTCCTTACACACAGTAAAGGCTGTAGAAAGACAGGAGTGTAAAGGTGTGTAGCTATATTGGCCTTTTCCTCAGTGGCAGAAGCAGTTCAAGAGGCTGCCACTGTCACACTGCAATTCTGTTTTCTCACTGTTCCTGCACAATTCCTTAACACCATTCTGTTTCCTGACAGCCTGAAGATCTAGTTTTAAAAAATGCCCAAGATTATTCTTCTTTATATTAGAATTCTATAAATATTTTTAACGCTATTGAAAATGTCAGAGTTGCAAAAAATACTGTGTAATCAAATGGCATTTCTTTTCTGTTTTTCATAAAAAATAAATTTTTCCTTTAAACGTTTAAAAAATTACACTACTTTTTTTTTTTGTGGAAAACTGTTTCCCTGGCCATCTTTTAAATATAAATCCTTTGAAGGAACACCAAATAGTCCTGCATTAAAAGTATTTAGGTGAAATGCCACATATGGATATGACAACTGAATCCAATCTCTTCTGTAAGATGCAAATTTTTTAACGACTCTTAAATAGCCTTCATTGGAATCATACTTACTGACTGAACTCAGCTTATGACGAGAGGCAGGAGATCAACAACTACTACATTTATATTAACAACACGGAGGAAGATTTTAACATACAAGTAGAAATGAGACAAACGATAGATAATTTTGCCCTTTGTTTTCAAAATGGTCTTTGTTTTCTCTCACCCTCAAATGGTATTTTACAGAGGTTCTCTAGGGTTACATCTGGAATGAGGAAAATATGGCTGAAAGGATTTAATTTATCTTTAAAATAAGAGCCAGTATGTCATTCAGACAGGAAAGCAAGCCAGGGATGAATGTTTGATATAAAAATTTATGAAACATGAAATGGGCTTTAATAGTAAGTCTGTGAAGTCTTGAAACAATAGGTCTCTCTGGAGTGGCAGAGTCCTATTTTTATGGTGCTTTGATAGGTGGGAAGGTGATAAAAGTGTTGTGTATGAGGAAAGAATTAAAAATGTAATTGAACATGGTTCATAAATCCATGAAGATTTGAAAGCTACACTCCGGATACTAATTCCTGCTGGGAAATGTTTCTATTTAGTTACACTGTAAAGGTTAATAGTAAATACAATCTTGCATCTGCAAATCTCTGGTTTATTTTTCTTCTAAGAAATGACCTACCATTGACCTTATGTTATCCATCATTTGATGATTATGTCTGCATTTTCCAGTAAAAACCGCACTTCCCTTTTTTGATTAAATTAGACTGTGAGCTCAGATTTTGATTTATATGGAGTAGCAATGCCTCATTCTTCCAGGACTGAAAATGTCCTCGTTTAAGATCAGATCAGAAGATGGGATGAAAGCCTTTTATAATTTTGAAAGGAATCAGTCTTAATAAAATGTCCTCGTTTAAGATCAGATCAGAAGATGGGATGAAAGCCTTTTATAATTTTGAAAGGAATCAGTCTTTTTAGGCCAGTCACTACATTTCTGTTATTAATCACAAAGATGGAGATGTATAAAAGAAGATACTTTTAAATCTATACTAAAATTCTGAGAATTCTACATTGACAAATGGCTATTAATAAGAGAAGAGTATAAAGAAAAAAGCAAAGAGAAATGTTAAAAATGAGACCTTCTGGCTCACTGCTTTCACAGTTTGCAACTATGAAGGGACACTGAGGGAGCTAAGGCAGACTTACAGAAACTTGAGTTAATAAAATTCTAGAATTGCAAGAAAAATTTGGTTATTGTAGGTGAAAAGTAAAACATTTTTCTAACAGTGAGCTCACATGCTGATGTAAAGACAATCTGCGACTGGCGTAAGGAAGTGGGATGGAAAGAAGCTGATGTGAATACGATGTGATTCTGGTCTCAGTATAAGGTTACCAGTTGATGCAAATAAATAAAAGGTTCACAAAGAAATATAATACCGACGGTGACAATGAAATGCAAATGAAAAGCTGAAGCTCTGTTCCCACTGAAGTCAGTGGGAATCTTTGTTTTGGACCTTGGTGGGAGCATGATCCCACAATTTTAATTCTGAGTCCACCTCTCAAGGGCACAACATACTCTTGGAAATTCTCACTGATTTATTCTGAGGTTTCCCTGGTTAGGCCCTCTGTATCATAATTATTCAAAACACATTTTTCCCTGTCAGTTTCCAGAGATGAACACACTGAGAACTGGAGCATGACTGAAATATCGCCAAAAAAGCCCGGCAGATAAAGCTGAAGATGATCCTGACTGCCAAAGCTGCTATCTAAAGTATTCTTTCATTTAAATAGCAGCATAACTTTGCATCAGTACTGAGTGAAGACATATTTGGAAATGTTTCTAAAGGATTTGCTGGTAAATTAATGCATCACAAACTTAGCACTTTTATGAAGAACTCTAAAATATGCAAGGAAAATATAAATAGAAGCTAAGCAAATTAGAATCACTTTGAATTAGCCACAAAGTGGCAGCATTCTTACTAAATCTTTCTCAGATTTGAATGCAAATTGAAAAAAACCAACAACAAAGCAATCTTCATTTTCTTCTTCATTAATTTTTACTTGGTTTAGCAGATGTCTCGTGTCTTTGTTGTAGACTATTTAATTTGCATTAAGCAAGAGACTACAAATTTGATTTATACATTTTAATTCTTTGCATTTTTACTTTTTTCAGATAAATTTGTATGCAAAATATTATGGGCTGCATTCTGGACTAGATCCCCAGGTCAGCCAAGCCAGGCTTGTAACAAAACTGAGATGAGAGGGGAACTGAGGTTACAGGTGCCTTTTTTTGTGACTTACTCGCACGCTAAAATTAACTGTGGACTCAGCTGACTGCACAATTTAAAACAGATCCCAAGTTGCACTCAGCTTCATGCCTCTTCAAGAGGTTAGTTACAGCCACGGTAAATTTCAAAGGTGCAGCAGCGATCCAACCCTGACACCTTCCCTTGGCCATACTCTTAATATACCCTAAAAAGTAAAGCCTTTTAAAAGGCATGATAGAGATAACTCAGCTCTGGGCTACTCAAGATTTCCTTGAGCAAGCCAGGTAAATTGGTTTTCTGACTGCTTTATGGTCCCCGAATGGCATGAAGCAGGCAGCCTGTGTTCCTTTTGTCTCTGGGAATATATGATTGATTCTCACACACTGCCTCATTTTCATATGCAGCCTCAGGGACAGGCTTCTTTTACTCAGTTCAAAAGGCTGACTTATTTTCCTAGATTTTGGTGATGGAGATAGAGAAATATTCAAACAAGGATGGTGGAACAATTTTTTTAGTGGGGTATGGAGAATTTATTTAGACTTTCCTCATTTATTAAATTATAGTGTTTGTATTCATGCCTAGTGCTTGAAATTTGCTTGAAATAGGTCTGTCGATAAATAAAGATGAGGCATTCAGACCTCTAGGGCTGAAATGGGATATGTATTTTATAAGCAGCAGGAAAAGGAAGAGACTTAGGCTCTCTCTAAAGAGTCGGCACAGAAAACTGAAGGAGCATTGCTGATGTCCACTGGATACAGCCATAATCTTCCTCCAAGGGAAATACAAAAGCACAGAAAGAAATACAAAAGGAAGTAAAAAAAAAAATAAAATCAGAAACTAACTGTTAAGGACACTGGCAGAAGAAGACTTTAAAAACATTCTATGTTAGGTAATAGGGATAAGCTGATTAGAGATATTTAGATGTTGATGCTCATTGAATCGTACAAGAAAGTTTGGGTTGATAAGAACTGGATGCAGTAAGAAAAGTAATAATTCCCTTACACAACTCCTACTCAAGGATGTTTTAAGTGATATCTATTCTTCTTGTGTGTCTGCAGCGACAAATGCATTTCTTTTTGTTTGTTCTCCGTCTTCTCATGGGCAATATGTCTAGTGAGATCCAAACGGCATGGTTTGTACTGAAATAGCTGCATGGGTTGGTACCTTCAGCTGCCAGAACTGTCTCCTTCCTTCCCACTTTGTGAAATATACATACCACAGCACCATCTGCTTCCCCACAATGCAGATTTGCCGCATAGGAGCTGTCTTTTAATGGGAAAAAATCATCTGACTACAAGAGAATTTTATGACTTTGTTTTATATCCACTTCCCCCCCCCACCTTGCCCCCTCCTCTAATTCCCATATCAGTCCTAGGTCTCCTGAGGCACCAGACTGTGAAGCTGACACCAGATGGGGGAATGAGCTTCAAACAGCTGCGGGCTTCCCTACTGCTGCTTCCAGCTATCAAGGATTCATTTCTGCACGTGCATACAGAAAAAGCTGGTGATGGCAAGACAATACTAAATTAACTTTTCTTCCCTGCAAGCTCCACTGCTTCCAGCATTCTCACAGCTCACAAAATCTGCCTCAAGCACCGTATCTGTTTAGAGAGGACAGAATGACTGGCAGCTGCCTTCAGCTGATGAAAAAGAAGGGAACAAAGGACGAGAGAACGCATAGAAGGAACGGAATGTATTTACACAGATCCCTCTGCAGGAGGCTGTTTATCAGATGTTACGAACTGATTTATTTATAGCTAATGACTTCTCCAAAAACATTGTTCTCTGCTGACCTTTACACTTAAATTGAAAGTCAGGAGACCTACTCTGCCAAGTAAATTAAATATTTTTAAACTAAAACACAGAGGGGAAAAAGCTTCTTGCTATATTGTGAATACATCATTAACTACTGTATCTCCTGCTTTTTTTACCACTTTATCATTGCTGGCCACTATGGACAGCTTGAATAATCTATGGATAGCTCCAGAATAACCAGTAAACTTGGTATGTGAAAAGAAAATAACCACAACTTGATTTAATATGGGAGTTGAGGACACTTAGTCAGTAATCTGATCAGTTGCTTATACTGTCAGCTCCTTATACAGGGGATCTGACTCTCAGTGGCCTGTGCAATGCCCAATCCATTAGTAATGCTCCACAAATAAGGAACAGGGATTTGCACTTTTCCAAGCTGATGTAATTAGTCACTGCTTCCTACAAAAATACTCAAAGCAATAACCAAACTGTTTCAACCTGCCGGATCCTGCCTCTTCTGACTGTCAGACCCACTCACAGGAACGTGTTGGAGCTCAGCTTACAGAATGGAGATGGCTGCACCGTCTCTGCTCTCCCGAGTAGCTCCCAACAGCAAAGCATAACAAGGTTCAGCAGTACGCAAAATGCCGGCACTCTGGAGTCATCTGTGCCCCAAAGAGACAGCGAATTCACCTCGTGCTGCCGTCAGGCCCCGTGCTGTGGGACCGAAGATGCATGTTCTGCAATTGGCTCATCAGCATCAGCAACGCCTGTCAGCGCCTTCAAACCGGGATGCTTCAGGAGTCAAAGTGTGTCCTGTCACCTTTTCCTCTCGCAATGCTAATTAGACTCTGCGCTCTGCAAGTGCACAACAGAGACACAAAAGATGTTGATGAGTCCTGTTTGTTGCTGCCCATAGAAGTTACTCTGCAGTAAATGGAAAGTGATGCTGTTTGCTGTTTGCTCGCTATATCCCGAGCTCTTGCTGGAAGAGGGAGGGGAAGGGTTTGCTCATTTCTGTGACACACAGTCCATATTCCTGCTGCTTCCCCTCGTGCCCCTGGTTCCACCTGCCCCCTCTGTAGGTGCTGGGGTGACTCAGGAAGGCCAGGACCACCGCTGATTGAGTTGACCTGCTATGGAAAAAGTGTATCAACCATACTGCTCTGTCACCAGAAGTGACAGCACAAAGAAAAAGCACCCCTTCCTCTACAGACTCTCCTACCATTTTAACTTTTAAGCATAAGAATTGTACCTCGGGATAGGCAGATCAACTGAGCAGAAACATTTTAATGTTAGAATTAATCCTGTGTTTCAGAAGTAAAACCTGAATACTGCATGTGGATAAAACAATTTCTCCTTTCTGCTCCTTGCTGTAATGGAAAAAGTAAAGTATTCAAGAAATAATTTCACAGTTTGGCTAAGCATTAACTAACAGCACTTTCTGTGTAACAAATACATGATGCTATGGATTTGGTAATGGATTAGGAGATGGCTGATGCACTTATATGAGAGGAACTGGGCTACCAGCCAAAATTTGAGTTCTGCTAGCTCTGTTCCCAACCAGGAGCTACAGGAATTAATTCCTGAATTGATGTATTTGAGGAAAGAAAAGCAAAATATCGCATAATTTGCAGAATCTGTGGGCTGTGTGCATATTCATCTGTCTTCTATGGCTGTTCTTGATCTGGCCTTTGTAGACCTGAAAACTCATAAAAGCCTTGAATCACAAAACTCTCCAGAAATGAAGTAAGCTATATTTACAACCTAACTCCTGTGGAAAAGATGGAAGATCCTCCCCACTCATTCAGTGCCTTGGAGCCTGGCACCTTTTAAAGAGCTTCCTTCAGCAAGGGTTGGTTCGAATCAGCACGTGTGAAACAGCAGAACCACAGCGAAAAAACTAAATGCCCATAGACTTGATTCCTGTAATGACATGGCATGACACATATTACTTGTAAGTCTTTGAGATATTTTCATTTTCCTAAGTTTTCTACCCAAAACTACTGGTTACAAGCACTCTAAAGAACATCTGCACAGCTGAGGTGTTAAGGAGCGGTCTAAGAAACACAAGATACGAAGCTGGAGCAGTGGCAGTAAATGTTGGCTGGCTTAAAATACAGGTTTGAGACACCACACAAAGTTCCCTTACAGCCAGTTTTAATTCAAAAGTTGAGAAGATGCAAGGAAGTTCAAGTACTTGTCCAGCAGAGTTGATGGCATGTAATAAAGGCCTCTAACCCCAATAAAGTGGGTTTTTAAAGGTTTGAAAAGTCTCACGCTGACACACATCAAGAAAGGAACTTGGGCAGAACCTCTCTGAAGAAATGAGAAACCCTCATTTCAAATGAAGATATTTACTTTAAACTTTGGCTAAATTATATTGGGGTGAAGCAATATGCATTTGAAACTGCAGTTGCCATTTTCTAAACCACTCTACTACTTCCTTAAGGTTAATAAGTTCACTGAGTCTTTATTCCTCTATGATACCAAGAGACATTTAATGAAGTCTTGTGTCTTAAAATCAGTTTTTCCAAATAGCTGAGTTCTGCTGAAAAATCTGAAATGAAAGGCTTTTTAACTGTGACCCTACTCTGGAAAGGCAGTTGAGCACATAAATAGTCTCACTGACCTTCACCCTATGCTCTGCTATATCTGGCTTTCCTGAATTTATCTTAGGATTCTACTGAAACCAAGGAGATCAGTTATCAGGGCAATGATACACCTGTTTTGGCATTTGTTTCAAAGCTGAGGACCTCACAGTTATCTGCCATTATAGCTCACTGCACAGTTAAGAAAATGGAAAAATCACATACAGAGAATAAGTACAACATGCTGTACTTTTAAGGCAAACATCAATAAACAAGTGAAAGATCTGAAGGAAGGTTTATAATAGTTCTTTCCACACCTCCTGCACTGCTGCTAAATACTAGTTCTTTTCACAGAATTTGATTCCATAGTAATTTGCTTAACTATTTAATAACATTAATAGCTGTGTGTTTAAAAGTATAAATAGCATAATTTCACTGCTGTGCTGTTGAACTATATTTTGTTGCTTTTAACTCCTTACACACAGTAAAGGCTGTAGAAAGACAGGAGTGTAAAGGTGTGTAGCTATATTGGCCTTTTCCTCAGTGGCAGAAGCAGTTCAAGAGGCTGCCACTGTCACACTGCAATTCTGTTTTCTCACTGTTCCTGCACAATTCCTTAACACCATTCTGTTTCCTGACAGCCTGAAGATCTAGTTTTAAAAAATGCCCAAGATTATTCTTCTTTATATTAGAATTCTATAAATATTTTTAACGCTATTGAAAATGTCAGAGTTGCAAAAAATACTGTGTAATCAAATGGCATTTCTTTTCTGTTTTTCATAAAAAATAAATTTTTCCTTTAAACGTTTAAAAAATTACACTACTTTTTTTTTTTGTGGAAAACTGTTTCCCTGGCCATCTTTTAAATATAAATCCTTTGAAGGAACACCAAATAGTCCTGCATTAAAAGTATTTAGGTGAAATGCCACATATGGATATGACAACTGAATCCAATCTCTTCTGTAAGATGCAAATTTTTTAACGACTCTTAAATAGCCTTCATTGGAATCATACTTACTGAGTGAACTCAGCTTATGACGAGAGGCAGGAGATCAACAACTACTACATTTATATTAACAACACGGAGGAAGATTTTAACATACAAGTAGAAATGAGACAAACGATAGATAATTTTGCCCTTTGTTTTCAAAATGGTCTTTGTTTTCTCTCACCCTCAAATGGTATTTTACAGAGGTTCTCTAGGGTTACATCTGGAATGAGGAAAATATGGCTGAAAGGATTTAATTTATCTTTAAAATAAGAGCCAGTATGTCATTCAGACAGGAAAGCAAGCCAGGGATGAATGTTTGATATAAAAATTTATGAAACATGAAATGGGCTTTAATAGTAAGTCTGTGAAGTCTTGAAACAATAGGTCTCTCTGGAGTGGCAGAGTCCTATTTTTATGGTGCTTTGATAGGTGGGAAGGTGATAAAAGTGTTGTGTATGAGGAAAGAATTAAAAATGTAATTGAACATGGTTCATAAATCCATGAAGATTTGAAAGCTACACTCCGGATACTAATTCCTGCTGGGAAATGTTTCTATTTAGTTACACTGTAAAGGTTAATAGTAAATACAATCTTGCATCTGCAAATCTCTGGTTTATTTTTCTTCTAAGAAATGACCTACCATTGACCTTATGTTATCCATCATTTGATGATTATGTCTGCATTTTCCAGTAAAAACCGCACTTCCCTTTTTTGATTAAATTAGACTGTGAGCTCAGATTTTGATTTATATGGAGTAGCAATGCCTCATTCTTCCAGGACTGAAAATGTCCTCGTTTAAGATCAGATCAGAAGATGGGATGAAAGCCTTTTATAATTTTGAAAGGAATCAGTCTTAATAACATTTCTGTTATTAATCACAAAGATGGAGATGTATAAAAGAAGATACTTTTAAATCTATACTAAAATTCTGAGAATTCTACATTGACAAATGGCTATTAATAAGAGAAGAGTATAAAGAAAAAAGCAAAGAGAAATGTTAAAAATGAGACCTTCTGGCTCACTGCTTTCACAGTTTGCAACTATGAAGGGACACTGAGGGAGCTAAGGCAGAGCAAAGATTAAAAGTCAAGAATGCCAGATCCTACTAATATATTGTTTAGCAAATAACTGTATCATATTTTATGATGCAACATATGAAGGGACACTGAGGGAGCTAAGGCAGATCAAAGATTAAAACTCAAGAATCCCAGATCCTATTAATATATTGTTTAGTAAAAAACTATCATATTTTATGATGCAACGACCTTATAGGTATGAATACACAAGACAGTATCCCTCTGTTAGCGCTTGATTACATTGAAAATTAAGGTGCAGAACAGAAACCTTTTTGCTGATCCATACATGAGTTCTCACAACAGTATGAATAGTATTCAGGAGACAGCAGTAAAACCTAAGAAGTTTCACGCAAAATTATTTTATAGGAATACTGTTAAAGCTGACAAATAAAAATTTCCAAACAGAAGAAATACCCAATTAACATCATTGTACCACTAGTACAATGGGTACTGTTCTGCCACTCCTGTGCAAACATGTCAACACACTAGTACAATGGGTACTGTTCTGCCACTCCTGTGCAAGCATGTGAACACAGTGTGTAATATCAGCTACACAGACTGTTTTTGCATTGCTTTAAATTATAAGCTATGAATACACTTCTTTTCCTTTTTTTCCTCATGCATTTCTAGAATAGTTCCAATAATTCTTCAGATTTTGTTTTTGTCAGTGGTGATTAGGGAATTTCACTGAACATAAATTCTTGTTTCTTATGCCATAGTCCTAGAGAAACTAGGACACATTAAAAAAGTATCTAAATAAAGAGAATTCACATAGAGGAAAAGGTCTGAACCTCTGTCAAAACAATATCAGTAAAGAAGCAGCATCACTGATTATCTTGGCAGTGCAGAAATGCAGAAGACTTATTTTCTGATAGAAAATACATAAAGATTAAGAAAAAATCTGCCTCAAATTCTCACTCACAATAAATCAATGTCATTACTCAGAAATTACAAGAATAAAATATAAGGTGGACCCACTTTTCTGACAGGTGACACTGCAAAGTATAGATAGTCAGAGCTAACTTCAGAAAGCTCTCTGAAGGTTTCAAATGCACGTGTCCTGGGGAACAACAAACTGTAATGTAGTTAAGCAAATACGTACTTCTGTGTAATTTTGCCTTCCAAATTTATAAAGCTTCTTACAGTGAAAGACTGGATGCAAAGTAAATGCAGTCAGAGAAATAAATGCACACAGAGGAGACATAAATTTTAGGTATTTGGGTTCTTTGTAGACAATTTAAACATTGTTTATAGATGTTGAGATTTTCTTTTAATATAATAAATTTCTACTCTTCTGGCTAGGGAGATTTAATTTTGAACATAAATTGCTGCATTCCGTGTAATTTCCACTGTCTGACTCTCTCATACCTGCAAATCTTTTTCACATAGGACATTATTCTTCCATCCAAGAGTAAACAATTTCTCTCCATCCTAATTAGCCCTGAAAGTAAGCTTTTCCCCTTCATGTGCCACAGTAGAAACTAAGTTTGAGAAAGAGTTCTGGGCAAAGGTGAAAGGTGTCTGCTTGGGGTCTATGTATAGTTTTAATGAGCAAATATGAATGTCTTAAAGCAGAAACTGTTTTATCTCCTGGTTTCACTTCTAAAACACAGGATTAATTTTAGCATTACAACTCAATCCGTCTGTGTGTCTTGAGGTGCACTTATTACAGCTTCAGGGCAGCAACAAACAAGATTCATCAACATCTTTTGTGTCTCCATTGTGTACTTGCAGAGCGCAGAGTCTAATTAGCATTGCGAGAGGAAAAGGTGACAGGACACACTTTGACTCCTGAAGCATTGCTCTTTTCTTCCAGTCTTTCCTTGACTTATCCCTACTCCCACTTTCACAGTAATATGAGGATGTTCACTTCTCTAGTTCCCAGGAATCAGCAGTTAAGAAAGCAAACAACTTCCTGAGTCTTCAATTGCCTTCTCTGCTCCTCTTATAGTAGATTAAATTTCACTGAAATTCATCCTCCACCCTGTGAAAGGCATCCATGAGGCAGTCTGGGATAGTGTCTTGGCAGAAGATAAACTTGCAGCAATCTTTCCATTATTCTACATAATCTATGCCACCTTTTTTCCTTTCAGAGGCACCTTGAATATTTTTCTTGCTCCAGTGATTGAAAGGGAATTTTAAAAGTGTAGGGGTAAAAGCAAATTTAGTTTAAATAAGATTAGAACTAGTTTGATGACATTGACAAAGACTTTTTTGAAATGAGTTTCAGATAAAGCACATATAGGCAGACTGATGTGGCTTTTTGGAGAAAAAAATATGTATTATTTGAATGAATTATTCACTTTTCCAGTGCTTTCCCCTTGCATTGTTTTCACTTTTTACACCATGTATTCAAATCCAAAGAGAATTTTACCAAAAAGGATTTCACTGCAAGACCGTATGTACCCAAATGACCATGTCATTTCTACTCCAGTATCTACAGCTCAAAGCTATTCAGATACCTAATACCTCTTCAAGACAATTGGGAGTGAAGCATTAAATAACTCGGTAACTCTAATTTCGCTTTCTCGTCCTGCCAAATTGTTCACGTCCACATTGTGGCCATTTGCTATGTTCCTCTGAAGTTATGCAGAGTATGCACACCAATGACCAAACACCTCTGCCCCGGGTTTGATGAGGGAAGGAAGAATCCACGCTAAAATGGCTATAGGCTACAAAATTAAAGAAAAAGAAATGCTGAAAAAATGAGAAAGACTCTTGCAAATTTTATTCCAGTAAACCCACCTGTGCCTAGGGAGAAAGAAAAGAGCATTTCTTAACAGACACATTGGAATGCCATGTACTTCTTAAAGCAATTACAGAAAAGACTGTAATACTTTCAAGTACTGTAATTCCTCTGGAGACCTCTCTGTCACAGTCAAAGGATATACTGAATGTTCTCAAATTTGCCTTTTCAAAGGTTCACTTACAAAGTTGGGAACTCTTTTTTTCCTCAGAACACTCTTCATTAATTATCTGATGTCTGTAGAGCATGTATTATTAGATTTTAATGGGTATTTTCTCTTACTATAGCTAATTTGGCCCTTACTCACCACACATATGGCTACGCTGAAGAGAAACGCAGCGAAATGGCGGCGCCGGGGTTACCTGAGGGACTCTGCTCTGAGGGCGGCTGCTCACTCCCCCTGAGGTAAGAGACACAGGGAGCCCTTCAGGGAAGAGACTCACCTGACTAAAACCACTTCTAGTTTGGAAAATGAGGAATAAAATACAAGTGTAAAAAACCTCGATGCTGTTCACATTGCTGCTAGGGAAGGGGACAAGGTCTGGGCGGGAAGAGTCTTGAGGAGGGTGGATGCAGCAACAACCATCAACACCGTGTGAGAGGAATTTCTGAGACCTGTGTGGTTGTTCTTACCCCGTCACTGCCACAGACACAATTTGTCCCCTCACGCTATGCCCACACGGAACTTTTCCTCTCACGACAAGCCCGCAAGCCTTCCCGCCGGGCACCGCCCCGCGACTACCGGCCCCAGCGGCCCTTGCGGTGCCCTCCCACCGCACCCGGCGGATCCTTGGCGCGGGGGCTGCTGGGACTTGTAGGCAGCTGCCTCCTCGCCGCGGCCTCTCGCCGGGACTCGACTTTTGGCTTTTTTTTTAAATTTTATTTTCTCCCTTTGGGTTTGTTTTACGGCAACGAGCTCTTCGTGTACCCTGCTCGCCTCTCGCAAGGTCAGAAGCAAAGGCTTCTGCCTCGCAGAGACACTGCGCCCCGCACCTGCTTTTACCTCAGAGCAAGGCCAGGCCTCCTGATGCCAGGTGGATGAGGGACTGTACTCTGCTGAAATAATGAATTCAGCTTTAAGAACCTTTTTTTTTGAGGGTGGTAAAAGCTTTGGGCAGGCTTTACATGCCACAACTGAAATTAAAGTTAAAGAGAATATGAGAATTCATTATTCTTGCTCAGGAGGGGACACCCACTCTGGTAACAAGAGAAAATCACTGAGGTCATTCTTTCATCTTGCTTATTTTCTTAACAAAACACAAATTTTTAATTCCTTGTCTTTCCTCCTGAAAACCAGCTCCTTGGGCCTCACCTGATGCTAATTTGTCTTACAGAGAAGTCTTCCGTACAGTGCACCAGTTGTGGTGCATTCTTCGCCCTTGGAAAGTATGCATTGACACACCTGGGAGAGAGAACCAAGCACACAGCTATTATCCTTTTGATGCTCCGTAAGTG
The DNA here is from genome assembly GCF_001431845.1 of Calidris pugnax. NCBI lineage: Eukaryota > Metazoa > Chordata > Aves > Charadriiformes > Scolopacidae > Calidris > Calidris pugnax. The sequence goes on along the minus strand of NW_015090872.1, from coordinate 990,977 downwards.
GAATGTTATTTTGCATATTCCAAAACCAGTGCACTGTTCCCTGGGGTTTCAGCATTAGATGGGCAAGGGTTTCTTGCTGCAATGATTTAAAATTATTTGTTACCCGCTGAAGAGCCCACTCTGCCTTTTTTCAACTGGGGTAAGTCATGAAGGCTTTGGGATTTCCTTCGTCCTGACAGAATTGGGCAGCTGAGTGTCATCCTGGAAAAGGGATGAGGCATTAATGGAGCACATCGGGACTGCAGCTGCTGCCATCGCGAGCCTATATATAGAAACCCTCTACTCCACACGCACGTGGGAGACAAATGTGTTTGCTGGCAGCACAACTGAAGTTTGCAGTAGTTTTTTGTCACCTCTTGGGACTCAGTTGCTGCAGGAATAGTTGGGAGTCAGCTTCAGAGTTCTTAATTAAAGGTGCAATTTCACTGAAGTATGTAGTTGAAATGTTTACTCAGACTGTTCACCAGAGGTGCATACAATTCTGAGCTGAATGAGGAGGGGAGAAGAAACCAGGAGCTGGAGGATGTGATGTCCCTGACCGGTACTAATGGAAAGTCCCCGATTCCCATTCTGTGCCGCTGTAGTGTTGTCACTTTTAGCAGAGCATTCTGATGTAATTTTGTGTATACCTGACAAATAGGCTAATGACAGGAAGTATGATTTTATAATAATATACAGAATAAACGATCTGGTTGAGAAAATGCACTTTTTTTTCTTCCCAAGTACTATGTTTATAAATTCTTTCATAGTGTTTGACAGAACTATGTTTGTTATGACTGTCATTGTGCGTGTGATTTGCTATATGCTTGCAAAAAAGTCTAGAATAAGGAACGACAGCTATTTCTCTACTAAAAGCCAGATGAAATTTCTTCTCCTTACTGCTTCAGTCAGTTCTTTGTACAACATGTACTGAAGGGCTGCAAGATAGCTAGGCTTGTATCACCCCTGTTTTAAAGTAAAACTATGGAATGATCCTAGAAATTAGAGAATGAGAGAATCTTGCTTTTAAGAGAACTCCCAGTTTAATCAGCTCCTAGTCCCAGGCTGGGCATTCAGCTCTGCAACTTGCAGCTGTGGCTTTGTATCTGTCCAGTTCTAGATTTTTAAGTCCTTTTAGGCAGCTTGTCCTTTTCTGGTATATTTGCTTTACACCTAAAACAACATCAGTTCCATGTTGGGTAATACCACAGCGTAGGCAGCACTGGGGAAAAGAACTGAAACTAACAAACGTTGTTAACAATTTAGAGAAATGAGGGAGAAAGCAGAACTTTGCTGCTCAGTGCAGGAACACACAGCTTCCCTTACCTTTTCTAAACTCCTAAATGACCCATCATCAACTCAGAAAGGGATGTGAAACCTGCCAGGTGAGGGAACAAGGCACAGCCTGGAGCTGGAAAATGTGGTGATTTTGAACTTTAGAGAAGAACCCTTGACCTCGGTGAGAGACCAGCCATGCGAGAAGTGCAACAGCAGACTGCCACAGAAGAATGTGCTTTATATACTGGGCAGAAGAAACTTGCTTTGCTGGGGTCTCCTCTGCATCAGTGCCAGCTAAATAAAAAATCTTGTGAGTGAGCTATATAGTAAGATAAGAAGCAATTGCAACTGGGAGTATGTAGGTTCACTGCTCTTCACAACTGACTTGCTTAACTGTCCAACCTTTATGAAATGCTCAGTTCGTGACATATTAAATGCTATGATGTCATCTTACTTCAGGTTGAAATAGTCTGTGCCTAATCCTTCTGGGCTGGCTATGCAGATTCCTTGTGCTTTTGGAGATCACTAGCCTCCATAGTTTTCACTTACTTAATTATCTGTCTTGGTGTGGAATTAAGAAAGTTCCTGAACTGGTCTGACCAGGTGTGGGGAAGAATGCTGGGAAATCGTATGACTCTTGCAGACAACAATGTAATAATTAAAATATGTTATTTGCATTACAAGCAGCAGTAACTCAAGCCCCTATAAACTGTAGCCAAAATACATTCCTCATCAAGATATGTTCCTCATCTAGGTGTTACGTGTTGTACAGCCTGATTCTAGGCGTGATACCACTCTAGATAAACCTGTCCTCTGGTGCCAGGATTTGTGGAGCCGCATGCCAGATATTTTACACCATGCAGAACAGAGCCTTTCTAAGAACTGGCCTGTTCTTCAGTATAGGGCAATTTTTCTCCTTTCCAAGAACACTAATATATATTGTGGCAGCTTGATTGTATTGGCAAGTCAAGCTAACAATTCACTGTACAAGCCATTCCTTATAGCTGGGTTTCTCTCCCTGTGCCATGAAGTTGGTGCTCAAGTGTCTTGAGGACAGAGGATAACTATCAGAGGATGAAGATGTTCACAGGAGGAGGTTGGCACCACTATCTGTGATCGCACTACTTACCCGTGGTGTGGTTCTGGAGCCAGTTAAGCTCATCTTTGCCTGGGCTGCCTTGCCTCCCACCAACCTCCCACCATCTCCCTGCCCTTGTCGTGTTTTTCCATCCCATCCCTTCCTCCAGTTCCTGCAGTTGTATGGTCAGGTTCTGCGCAGGCAGAGGACGCTGGCACGTCTTCATCCTGCCAGGCCTAACTAGTTCCTTGATGTACCCTCCCTGCCAGCACGAGGGAGAGGGCAGGCAGAGGCTGCTGAGCCCAGCAGAACCACGTTATCCAGAATGTTAATAATTCATCGGTGACGTTGCTTCTTTCCATTCTTTCCAAGCGGTGCTGGAGCCAAAGGGGATGAAACACACTGAAGTGTACTATGACGACAAAACAAACTTGTCTGTGCCTTGCTTTGTGTGGATAGACGGATGGGGTAGATTAGAAGGCTGTCCTGACCTTGACTTTCTTGCTTTGATTGTTTTCCAGCATCTAAATTTTAAGTAGACGGATAAATGCTTACCACAGTGTATAGGTGTGAGGCAGAGATATTTCAGGCATTTTTTTGCTAAGTCTTCTACAGAAATGAGGTTTATTTTCCTTCATTACCTCTATCTCATTCTACTGCCACATACAATACTTTTTAACCCATGGTCCATTTCAGTTAAATTGGGTAAAGAACTAAGAAATTAAAGATATAAATTTTGTCAAAAGAGATGATCAGGAAGAGAAAAGCAAAATTATTGCATACTCTGTACTAGACAGCAGAGAAGCCACACAGAAGACAGCCGTTCTGAAGCCAAATGCAGAGCAAATGCCTCAGTATGGGTTTATACCTTATTAGACATCAGAGGATACCATTCTAAGGCATGAAATAATAGGAAAAAAACCCTTACTTCTGTTTATGGAGCTAATCTGCTAAATTCTGTATAAACAAGAAGTTGCTGCTTTTCCATTTGGGGAACCTCACTGAACTTAAAGAAGGGAGGCTGGTGATTTCCTTTAGTGCAGTGGTAATTTGAGTGTTTCTGGTTTGTGTTTTTTAATTCATGTTTCCCTTGCTAGGAAAAATTATTGCTGTGTCACTGTATGACTTTTATATGGCTGTGTGTGCATTTTACCATTCTAAGGCATGAAATAATAGGAAAAAAACCCTTACTTCTGTTTATGGAGCTAATCTGCTAAATTCTGTATAAACAAGAAGTTGCTGCTTTTCCATTTGGGGAACCTCACTGAACTTAAAGAAGGGAGGCTGGTGATTTCCTTTAGTGCAGTGGTAATTTGAGTGTTTCTGGTTTGTGTTTTTTAATTCATGTTTCCCTTGCTAGGAAAAATTATTGCTGTGTCACTGTATGACTTTTATATGGCTGTGTGTTTGGCTGGAAACCACAGCGAGAAGCAGTAAAAAGAGGTTTTGAAATTTAATTGTGTGGGCAACACGATCAAGAGACCTGAAAAGAAGGGACCAGCCCCTCTGGGACAGCTTGCTACCCAGGAGAGTCTCTTTCTGCTCCTCAGAGTAAGAGCTTACAAAATAATGCTTTTTCCATGCATCTGCAGTCACCCATCACAGCGTCTTACCCAATATAGCAGTTATGTTTTTGCTGGTATTTTGACGTTGCTGTCGTAGGGTTTTTGTTGTTTGGGTTTTTTGTTTTTGTTTTGGTTTTAGTTTATTAATCTGAAGGCTATTTCTGTTTGTGTACGGGGAAAAGTATCTTAAAGCACATAGGCTAAAACTGCCTTAAAAGGTAGGCTTTTCAAGCAAATTTTATATTCTGATTGAAGCTATACACATCTGATTATGAATTGTGAAAGGTATTAGTGAGTTCTTTTTCCCCCTTGGGGTAGAAGCTGGGAAAAGCAGCAGGAGTGGCTGCTCGGGAAGCGAGGAGGAGAGGGTGCCTGGGGGCTTTACATACCACCCTCCCAAGATCTGCTTACGGCATCACGTTGGAATGGATTCTGCTTACCCCAACGCTTTATTGCTCTGAAGCCGCCTGATCTTCTGCACTGCCACCTCTCTCTTTCACAATGGCTCTCAGCTGCCAGCTAAAACTTTTTGAAGCTGTTAGAACTAAAGCAAACCCAGGCAAGTCTCACTTCCTACATTGTTTCAGCTCGGGGAATATGTTATTGAAAGAACTAGTGGAGAACTGTTGAAAAGAATGGAAACATCCGTACAGTATTGCACTTGGGAATGGCAGAGTTTTCCTGGCTTTTATGCAAATGTTTTTTGGAGAGGATTGAGAGAGCAGGGAGGTGACAGCCCTGCCTTCGGCTGCCCTGGTAATCGATGCTCTGCCCCTGCATCTTGCTGAAGGATTCAGAAGAGGCTGATCCACCTCATAGGGAAGGTGAGTGACATAAAGCAGGGATGCTGGCCTGCCAAGAACGTGGGCACTGTGGTAGTCAAATGTTTTTCTCCTTTGTATAAAATCAATAGCATTATTTTTATATGCCTTTTTTCACCAACATTTTCATGGAAAAAAAGAAACCTAAAAAACTCTTAGTCCCATCCCAGCCCTCCATGAAATCTGTGCCTGAGAAAGTTTGGTTGTAAGTGGAAACTCTTGAGATAAGAATCCTGCAGCACTACACCAGGGCAATTATATTTCACATTTGATGATTCCATTCTCTAGACCCCAACCTAGATTATATCTTCCACGAGGTAGTAGTTCATCCAGCTCAGGAGATGGAGACCTGTGGCAGACCCTCACTCTGCAGGAGAAAAATAGGGCATGGACTACTGCTGCCAGGGGCATTGGTTTACCGTTTCCAAATTGTCTATGGAAAGTGGACAGTTTTTAAAGGGAAAACTTTATTTTGTTGAAAACCGTGGGCAGAAAAGGTTGCGGGAGTAGGTCAGCTGAGGCTGTGTTTGGTAAGGAAGGGATGAAAGAAGGTGAGGCTCAGATGCCTTAGACATTGCTTGTGGCATATTCTCCCAAAATGAAGCTGATTCATATTTGGAAATGATTTGACTGCAGGCAGATAGTTTAGAACATAATGTATTATGCAGATTTCTACCTAATTGACTTGTCCAATTAGATCATTAAAAGGCCTCAAGCATTTGTGGCTGAGTTTTATTTTGTAGCATTTTTCAGAAAAACCTCACTATTTTTTCCTTGCAGAAATCTTGCCTGTGTGTTCTGCCCACCCCGGGGTTCCTGGATGAGGATGACTGAGGTGCCCATATGGGGCTGGCACATACTGGTGTAGAGAAGGCTGGGGGCTGTTTGAAAGTGGTATTAATCAAAGGTTGCAGGAGGTGGTGGCTTCACTGGAGACTTTTCTTGCAACATATTAATTGAGCTGCATTTTTGTGGCCACTTAACTCTGACACCATGTTTTTGCAGGGACATTAATTTGCACCTTGTAGGAACTTTGTCACCCTGCATGGTAGAGTCCCGCAGAAGTAGAGATACTTTTTGAGATTTGAAGTTAGGGAAGGCAGTAATTATAAACATTTTTTGCTGATTTTCCTAAACAGTATTTCAGCCTTGTATGTTCCTCCTTACCTGCAGTTCTTCAACTCTGACTTTGTACAAATTATCAAATGAATGCTGTGATGAGAGCGCAGTACCCAGCCAGACGATGGTTGTCCTTGTTGCATAATGCAGAGAGCTTTGGCCAGAGGAGTTTTTAGCAATAGTGAGGAAGGGCGGGGTATAGAGGCCACACTCTGTAATTGAGGATCAAAGCTAATTGTTTCTGCCTCTCAATCCGTATAGGAGCTGTTCAGCTGCAAAAGGCAGAAGTGTTAGGAAGCATCTCTCACCTGGACGTTTTGTCATCAGGGAGAGGTGAAGAGGTAAGTTCTACTTTTTACAAAATCAGTTTGTTGTAAGAAAAGTCTTTCCTCAAAGTAGCTGGGCAATACATTTAATGATAAGAGGCTTAAGTATAACATTTAGTAAAAACTGCATGTAATGTACAGAAATGTGGTGGATATAGTAAGGTAAAAGTAGTTAGTAATAATTCTTAACTACAGAAACTTTATCTAGTTTATCTCACCTGCCAGGTAGAAAAGAGGTGGGGAAGTTATGGAAGTAAAATGGAAAAGGTGAGGCTAAGTTTTCCTAAAAACTTTAGGAAGTGGCTTTTGTTAGGATAAAAGTTCTATGAAGTTGTATTTAATTTCTGTAGAATAAGTTTTTTTCCACATCTCTTGACACCACCAGAATTCTTAATTTTGCAAGTAAAAAGAGGGGAATCACAGTTTTTGTTTTGTCTCCTCTTACTTACCAAATGACAGGAAGCAGCAGTAAGTGAAATAGTCCTGTTTTCCCTTCACCTCTCCAGTTCTGTATTCTGGTAATGTAACGCTCAATAATTATTAGCATTAATTTGAACACAAAGCTTTAAAATAAATTTATATTTATATTATTATTTCTATTCTGGTGATATATTGATTGTCTCATTGTTGCAGAAGAAGCTGGATAATCTTTATATAGTTTCCTTTTATTGTATTTCTGTATATGTGGTATTCTGTATAGTCCCAGTTTGCATTCCAGCAGCAGTTGAAGCATAAGACGTAAAAATTCAGTCTGGGTAGCAGAAATCAGGCTTCTAGCCAAGTTCCACGTCAAAATCCATGAGTGGTGAAGGAGAGAAGGTTTGAAGTGCTTTTTGAATTAGGCCATTTCAACAGAGTCTTAAAAAATACGGTACAAGGCAAAGTTATGAAAGGAGAATTTGGCTCGGAGAACAGAATTGCAACAATTATTGGGTAACCCATTTCTGGAAAAAAGAGATATTGTGGAACCTCCTTGGTAAATAATGGTGCCCGGTACTCAGGGGTCTAAATTGGACTGTGGTGTTCAGAACTGAAGGTAGAAAAGGAAAAAAGAATACAAATGAAGCCTTTTACAGCACGGGGTAAAAGAATGACTCATGCCAGTCTGTGACTATCTGATCATGGTTTATGCTTTAAAACGTATTTTTAATCTTGGAATTTTAGATCTTTTATCTTCTTAAAACATCATTTATTAGAAATGGTCCGTATGAGCAAACTGAGTAGCATGGAGTTGCTGCCCATATGATTTTTTATATATTTTTTGCCTTTTTTTTTTGGGTAAGGTTTCTGTTTCTACTAATTATCCTTTATTGTAATAGGGAAGGCTTTCAGAAGCGGCACAAAATTGAAGATGGATATTAAGAGCATGAAGAATTATCTCTATTGGCTGTACTGTCAGTTTGAACTAATCACCTGCAGCTACCTCATGGAGCCCTGGGAAAAAGTGCTCTTCTACACTTTCAACGTTACGATGTTAGTTACGGTGTTATACACCACTTACATCTTTGTCCCTGTCCACATTAGCACGGCTTTCCAGTTCTTCTTGCACTTATTTGGAAACCAACATGAAAATACTGTTTCTGTCGTGAAATAACATGGCAACCTGACACTGACTTTTGGGTCAAAGAAGTGTTTTCCTTAGCACTCCAGTTTTGTTTAGAAACAGGTTCAGGGTGTGCGCAAACACTGTTTTATTCTGCAATATCTGTTAATATTCTTCTGTATTCTGGGACTCTAACAGCAAATTACTTTGCCAAAGCAATTTCAATCACTCCTTGTTTTTATCATTTGACTGCTTCTTAAAGAGCTTTCAATTTTAAGGACTGGCTGGAGTTACAAAGCTGGGTTTGGTACAGAAACAACTATGCTGCATACTTTGTTATTCCAGGGAGAGCTGCTTGGATATGGAGAGTTTTCATCTTGAGAAATTGTATGGCATATGTTTGTTCTTGTCTGCCATGGCTTTGCTGAAGGGAGAGATGTGTACACAAAAGATTTTGCACAATACTATGTACAACTATAAGCTGCTTCTCTAAGCTTGGTATGTATGTATTTATAGAATGGTTTTATTATTTATTTAGTTACCTCGGTTATTTAATACAATTAAATACTTGAGTGGTTCATCATCATTATGCAAATAATGCCTTTGATTTATTAAAAATGTGGGGATTTACTTCCATGAAAATTTATAATAAAATTCTCATTTTCTTGGAATTTAAAAAATAAAAATAATTTTTGTTTTACTTCTAGAAGACTAGTAAAGCGTGCATGTCCGTACATAGAACATGAAACTACATAGTCAGTTGTGGCCAGGGATGAAGTACCAGGAGAAGAGTGGAGTAGTAGGAAGGCACGTACAGAATAAATAAATGCAACTTTGCTCCCACCCACGCTGAAGTGAGTTTTCTTACATCTTGCCAGCACAGAGATGCTCCTAGAACGTCCTCTCCTTCCAGAGAACAGGATGTTATTAGTAAGTGGCACTCAAATGACTTATGAAATGAGATTTGGTCATAGAGCGTGATAAAACGAAGTGAAGACACTAATTATGTCATTTGTCATCTCAACATGAGATTCTGTTACTTTCCCAATTTATAATTAGCAGAAAATAAGATAGGACATGAAAATGGTTTATTTGGGAAAATAAGGACAGCTGAGTTTAAATTTAAAACTCTTTTGACAGTACCCAAGTAATCTCTAAGTCTGTAGAAAAATCTTCTATTTAATGCTTTCAGATTAGAATCCAACTGTATGTTTTATTAAAGTAACATAATGGCTAAAGTAGTAAATATCTTACATGTGCTGCTAGTAGCTTTCATGCTCAGTATGTGTATTCCATTTATTGATGTTTAGGAACAGAAGGGAGAAACACAGTATTTTAGTTACATCAATTATTAAGCTATTTATGAAGATAATAGTTTTGTTTCAAAGCTGGCAGTCTATAGCGTAGGGAAATAAAGGCAGTATTTTGCACTGTACGTGCACCCATTGCAGTAGAAAGCTCAGTGGATAAGCAGGCCAGCATAGCTATGGTTACACTAAATTACAGTAGAAGACTTCACACGTACAGCCAAAGTATTTGTGGACATCAAGGAACCCAACATCAGGCTGCGGAAGGAGGAACTCTTACCCTGGGTGTGTTTTTGTTTATGGCCACCCTTTCCCCCTCCCTCCAGTGCAAACCCACTGGCTGTTTGTTGTGGTTGCCTGAACTGCCGGGTGCCTCTTTGCCAACAGCCGGCGTAGGGTGGTGTCTGTTGAGCTGTTTGCATGCAGCCGTCCTTCCGCAGGGACGGCTCCTGCCTGGCTGCTGGTGACAGTCACAGCTCTTCCTGCCATTCCCCAGCAGCAACAATCTCATCTCAGCTGCGTGAATCAGAGGGAGCTGGGAAAGCACCAAAAAACACAAAAAAAAGAAGAAAAGGGCCAAGAGGCAGCTGAAAAGAACCCAATTTCTTGATTGATTTTACTCATTACCTTTTCCCTGCATGTCACCAAGGCGCCCATCTATAGGATTTAAAATATTACATGCAAACTCCACCTTGCAATTTCAGTTTCGAAATGCTCGCCTGCTTGGGCAGGTTCCCTGTTGGAAGCTGTGCTCCGACCAGCAGCCCGAGGGGCTGAACTGATAGAATAAGGCCATGGCTCCAGATTTTCTAATGTCAGGCCTGCGCACGCTTGTTTGGCAAGGTGAATTTGATCCAGGTCAGGCACTGGTATAATTTGGTGTCTATCAAACTAGGCATGCACTTGATAGAGCGTTTGTGTCTATCAAACTAGGCATGCACTTGATAGAGCACTTGATAGAGATTCCAGCTGTGAGAACAGATGCTGCCCGATGTGGCATAAAGACTAGTATAACTGCCTGCTTCAACATTTTTCAAGTCTTTTTTTTTTCAACCAGCAGAATTTGTAGTGGCTCTGAGTGGCCACAAAGTTTGCTTTTTTAAACCTGGCAATGAGTGTTGCAAATCAAGGTTTACTTATCGCATGGCTGGAGCAGAAAGTATTTCAAAAGGAATAGGAAATGGACTATTCCATGAGATTCTTGCCTGCACACCCTTCTCTGAGGACACCTGCACCACGCTTAGTTCCCCGTGAGTTCTTGCTGGCACCAGCAGCATTTCCATCCCACTTTGCCTCAGTTTCTGGCACAACTAAAAGCAAGCAAAGTTTTCTGGACCAACTTTCTCACACAGATGGGGCAGTCACCTGCAGAGAGTGTTTGCAGGGAGATGCTCACGTAGACAAGAGGCCACGTGAGTCAGAGGTTGTTTATTAGGCACAGGGCTGGCTGCTTGGTCCCCTAAACCTTGTCAGAGTATCTGCTTGCTTAACAAGAGATAGCAAATCCTTAGTGCCAGTGCCTGCCCCACGAGAGCTGCTAATGCCACACGCCTGTTTTCCACGGGCCATGTGGGGGTGTGTGCATGGGAAAGGAGGTGGCTGGTTGCAGTCGCTGTTTGCAGGGTTTTAGTATCCATCAGATGCAGGGAAGCATCCATCATTTATTTGCAGGGTTGTATTATCAATCCTGATGCAAGAGGTGGTTGTTGCTCTCTCCTAGGCCCATTGACCACAGAGCAGACGCAGTACGTGCTGCTTTGTGACTTCCTGTCAATAAAGGAATTAATTTTAGTACTTCTAAATGTGGACTTAAACATGCAGTCTTAATTTGACAAGGTTACTTTCTGACATAAAGCCAATCTGGTTCTCTAACATCATTTCCACTCCTCACCTTTGCGAATAGATCTGACCTTCTGGTCCCTGTGTTTACATCACTGTTACTATACATTACATTACTATACATTAAAAAGAAAGGTGGGGATGATATGGAGCACCATTCAGATCACTGCTTCATGGACTTTTTAAAAGGAATCTCATATTAACGTTGCACAATTTACCAATGCTGGTTCAGCAAGAGTTGAGACTCAAGAACAAGATAATAAACCTCTGCTAAAATACAACAGCTCATGCTGCTCACTATAAACTGTTTGATCTTTACAGCTGTAATACATAATGGAAGATTCACAGCATCCTCATTATGAAGGTTTATTATTGTAGGACTTTTACAGCTTATCTCTCATTAAACGATAATCTGTATTTTATCGATCCAAGTAGTTTAAACTTCCTAAATGCAATGAAGATGATGATTTTGTTCGCACAGAACTCTACCCCCTCTGCTCCTGCTTACTTCTAACAGTTTTTAGAGGCTTAAAATAAGGTCATGCTCCTTGTTATTTTATTGTTTTACTACTACAACGTATGCATTTTGTCTGTGCTACTATTTACATCTAAGCGTAATCTGAGTTCTTATCTTAGCTAGTCATTATCTGACTTGAAAATCCTGTTTCTAAGATGAACTTGTCAGCACTTACTAGCCTCTGCATCCCACAGAAAAAATTCCTTTTCATCTTGCATACATTTGTTTAGAACAACATTGAGTTTACAGCAGATCTGTTTGCTTTTACAAAACTGACCTTAAATTACTCAGTTCCGCTTGGCTGAAACTTTCTGCCCAACTTTCCTGCTCAGCTGAAACTACTTCATGCAACAGCTTAGTTATAGCCTTCTTTGTTACAGAAAATTACTTCTTCATATATTGCCGATGTTTTCAGTATACAGTGTAAATAGCTACATAGAATAGGATTTACACATAAATTTTTCTGGATATTTTCAGAGCCTGCTAATGCTTCCCTGAGGAGGCCAGGGCCTGCCCAGGGAACTGGAGTGAGAAGCACAGCTGTGGGCACAGAGAGGAGTCCTCATGGATCCTACAACTGCCCAAGCGAGCACGCAGATCATACTTCCCAGGCTGCTGGTGGGTCTGGGCTCTATCCTCAGCTCTAGTGTGGAGGGGCACATGCTTAATTATGGATAAATGAAACCTTTTTGGTGCTTCCCACTACAGGGTGCACGCGGAGGCCACAGAGTGTCTCCCAGCAAATTGAAACACGCTACTGAGAAGCACCTGCATTTTTTAGAAAGCTGGTTTAACTACAAATAAAACTGCAGCACCCTCCCCCCAGAGTCAACATACTCTGTAACAACCTTTTCTATTTGAAAGTCTTACCTGAAGATATCCAAGGTGCTTTCAAATATACATTAGCATGGCTAATTTATCTGCATAATGAGCTCATGCATTAAAAGCCAGTATAGCACTTGAACTCGACCTTTGAATATTTAAAAAATTGTATTATAAACCTACATTATAATAATTTGTTTTTGAGATTAAATCACCTTGTATGTATCTGGCATCCTGTCGGAGTGCAGGGAATTGTGTATGATCTCAACCGCATCAGATATTACTGACCTATTGCTTGGGTACATAATACAGCACCCTGAGTTTCTCCCTGTCCCTGTCAGTGACACCTATAGCAGCTTTATGTCTTTAGTACAGGAAGGGATATGTAAAAGTCAGATCAAACTTAAGCTGGAGTAGCTACGAATACCCAAACTTTAACAAAGCATTTTAGCTCAGGCTGACCTCGTTACAGAGAGGAAGGCCGAAGCAACAGGAATCCTTCCAAGAGACTGTGGGGAGCTGAAGATCGCAGGCTTTGGGAAAGAGCAAATTCAGGCGATGAGGAAACTGTGGTGACCAAGTGAGCTACATACAGAGTTCAGAGGCTGCCAAGGTTAAACAGCACCTGCCTCAACACTGTGACAGTTTGGACTGAAGAGAATTCCTTTTAAATCCTACTTGGAGCATACACATCCTCATGTTGGATCTGGGTCTCCAGCAATACCAGCCACCTGCTGGACCGGGGTGTTCAGCACACGGGTATAGAAGCAGGCACGGAAGCCCAGAGATGCTAGAGGGCTGAGGAGCAGCTGCCTCCAGGAGCCAGCTGGAAGGGTGGCCCGAGTGTGATTGCTCTCATCGGTGCTCGTACAAGCACTTCCACTGGGCTGCTGGCTCCAGCATCACCTCTCTCAGCGTGCCAGCTTCTGCAAATCCTCAGCTTTGATGTGTGTGCTGCATCAGGAACCTGCAATTCCACCTCTGACCGAGGCTTCCACCAGGGAAACTCACATCTAGCCAGCACAACACAGAGTGCCTGAACATCTTCCCTCCTCGGGGCACTCAGGGCTCCTAAAGGACCTAATTCTGGATTATTTTCAATATGAACATTGGCCTTTTGAGGAAAAGTCTAAAACAAACCTAGGGCTTCAAATGACTTTGAAGGCTTTCTCTTCTGCTGCATTCATACTGGCTTAAATATGTCAAGCTTTCATACATTAGCATAAATTCATTTCAGCAGAGGTAAGGGTTAAAAATTGCAGTCCTTCATATCTCAGATCCACCCTACAAAAAGGTATGACTTAACCAAGACCTACTTTAATAACAAAGGTGTTAATCATAATCATTACAGCCCATGCAGCATGATCTTGTCATGCTAAGTGGTACAACAAACAACTTTCCAAATATTTCACAGCTTAAATGGTTTCCTTCCATCTTACAGAACTTGTCACTAAACACAGATTATTTTAAAATAGTCTTTCAAGCCCTTTCAGTGCTTGGCACATCTGAAATTTTCTTAGTTGATGTGAAAAGGTACATTAGCTGTGGATTTCTGTCATAGATAATTGTTCCATTTTATAAAGCTGAATATTCAAATTAAACAAAGGCACCTCTCCTTGATGATTATGCTTTGGTTTTCATCATGGAACTGAGACCCTGACAAGTTTGAAACTCCATTTCCTGTTTCTTACGTGTCTTAACCAGGTTCCCATCCTAAACTTACAATAAAGTACAGAAAACATGGGTAAATTCTGAAGGCAGTAATATTCTTTGCTACGTGATTATATTCTGGAATGAGCTACAGCAAACACTGCCAAAACCCCTCTGAAACCCAACAGATGAGTCTCATCCCTATATTTAACTGTTCTGGGAGAATGCAGTGAACATAAGTGGCCCTGGCAAAACGTAGAGAACGAATGTGCCAGCAGAAGGAGCACTTTGCTGGGGAGAAGTCCTTTAACATCAAGATCAAAACAGCTTTTGTCTTATTTTTCCTTCAGTTGGTGTTATGTTATTTTAAATTTAAATGAAAATATTAGGAACTGTCAGCATAAACAATTTTTTCAGAGTTTACAGCCGTCTTTCCTTTACAGCAGCTGAACAGACTGCTTTTGGGCCATTAACATGAAGGAATAGTGACATCAGGTGGCCTATCACATTAATCACAAGCACATCTCAGTTTTACTATGGCAACTTCTACAGAAGAATGGACCAGTGGCTGCCACTGTGGATGCCTCCTGCCCAAAGTGAGACCCACTGACTTATGCATCATAACATTCTCCTTCATCATTTTCAGTGAGCAAAAAAACTTTCAGACACTTATTACGAAGGCCTAGACAGCTTCTCCCATAACAAATGAATTTTTTTTTAAATAAAATTTTTAATTTCAATAAAATGATCTAGAACCACAGTAATGCACCAAGTGCTCACAGGAGCTACTGCACAAACTGTTCACTAAGGCAACTGAACCCCCAAAAAAGAAGAGTTTTGCCATTAAGTAAAATGGAAATTCAGCACTAAAACCCCACAAAGTTTAGATCTAGTCTTGTGTTTTCTCTCTTTTCTTCCCCTCAATAATTCACTGGAGGGTAAGACAAGTGAAATTCCATTAGCTTAACTGATACAAACTGTTCACTAAGGCAACTGAACCCCCAAAAAAGAAGAGTTTTGCCATTAAGTAAAATGGAAATTCAGCACTAAAACCCCACAAAGTTTAGATCTAGTCTTGTGTTTTCTCTCTTTTCTTCCCCTCAATAATTCACTGGAGGGTAAGACAAGTGAAATTCCATTAGCTTAACTGATTTCTTCCCACCATTCCTAGCCAGGGAAGCTGCAGTGCCAGGGCTGAAAGGCTGTACAAAGCCTTATTTGGGTTCTCTCTGTCAGAGCCCTGCTTCTGAAAGAACAAAACGTTGGCTGTTTTGAAGGACAAAACTTCTCTGCTGAAACAATCTCATCAGCTGGCTGTGCTTTTTTTTTTTTTTCCTGGCTTTCAAATACTTTAGAAACTTTTGAAGGACAAAACTTCTCTGCTGAAACAGAATCTCATCAGTTGGCTGTGCTTTTTTTTTTCTTTTTTCCAGTTTTGAAATACTTTAGAAAGTATTCTTTCTTCTCAGTCTTACTACTAGTTTACTATGTGGCAAACCTGTTTCAAATTTATCCATCACTTAACTACTTCAGACAACCTTTTTATACCTGTGTTACTATTCATAAATACTGCTGCTGCTGATCACATATCCTCTGGGCCAAATCTGCTACACACACGTGTGTAGTCACATCTCAGAAGCAACCCCTCTCCTCACCCAGCAAGTTCATAGGATGTTATGCTTCCACTCTACTGATTCAAAATCTGTGTGTTACTATTCATAAATACTGCTGCTGCTTGGTACTGGTGATCACATATCCTCTGGGCCAAATCCACTACACACACGTGTGTAGTCACACCTCAAAAGCAACCCCTCTCCTCACCCAGCAAATTCTTGGGATGTTATGCTTCCGCTCTACTGATTCAAAATCTATCAAAACCTGGGTGCAAATTAATCATTAAGCAGTTATGACTTAAAATCCTGAAGCAACTTCTGTATATATAAAAGGAGAGGAGCTTTTAAGCTGTGAAGAAGCTTCAGAAAGAGGTGCAGGGTAAGTGGCAGCCTTTTATCTACTGTGAATTAAGTACTTTTTGTCAAATTACTTACCCGGTTTCAGGGAGAAGACCTTGGCAAACATTCCATTTGCCAGCACATCAGTTAAGCCTCTTCTGCCTCCCAACTCTTTAAATGTTAAAGGGACACCATAAACTAAAGAACCTAAAATTAGAACTAACTTTGGTTTCCAGCACACACAGCTTTACCCGCTCACGGGAGAGCTGTTACTATGTGTTACCAGCCAGCAAACAAATGCACAAAAAGCCAAGCAATATACTTAGATTTATGAGTTGTTTGCCCGGTATCCGTAGCATGAGATCTTTCCGGCAAGACTCTTGCTGAAAGATAACTTGAAACCCAATACAGACTGGCAACAGACCGTGGAAGGGACAGGAAGAAGAGAGACGTCTCCAAGTAACAAACAGGATGACAGACGAGACAGCCGTACCTCTGAAATTCCTGAGACACTCTGAAGGAAAACACTAGAGAGGAAGGAAAAGGATTGATCAAAAAGCACGGTTTTAAACAAGCTTTTATTACTCATCCTTCACCTGCCACCACCAGGAAGTTTATTACCAAACCGTGTAAGACAAAGGCTTGATCATTTTTACCTGTCAGAAAAATCACAAGCCAAAACACATCTCGTGCGGACACAGACGCGTTCACTGGCTACAGCTTGCAAATTAAAATTCTTTGATTTCCACAGATTTGGCCCAATGGTCACTAGAAATGCGTTTATCTGCATCTCCCCAGCACTACTGGCAGGTGTAGCTACTGTAAAATACGTCTAATAAAACGTTTTATTGTAGCAATAATTCAGTTTAGCTATGCAGCTGCATTCTCATGAATATTTTTTAAGCACGGTTTTATGCCTTCCCTATACTGAACTAAATTACTGTCACGAGATAAATTGTATCTTTAGTTCTCAGCAGCTTTATGGATTTTTCTTAACTGCTCTTCTACACAGTAAAAAAAAATACGACAAAGCTCCCGAGAGTGGAAGCAGAAGAGCTTTGTGTGACACAAATACACAGCGAGAGACGGCACTAAGGGACGGCTGAGCCGCTAACGCCAATAGTGGGATTAGAGCTTTGCTACATCAAAACTGCTTTTCCAAATTTCCAGTTTTCCCCCCTTTCCAAATGGATGATTACAAGGTTGTGAGACAGAATTTAAAAAAAAAAAAAAAAAGAAAGAAAAAAACTGGTAACTAAACGTTGCTCCATCTTTTACAATCAAAACTACCTTTGCCTTCTGTGGCATTTGGCCTGGGCTGAGACAGGGAGCCTGAAATCCAGCCCTCACACCTGTGTGGAAATGGCCAAAAGATTACATTTAAACTAAAGAAGAAGGGGGAAAAAATAGAATCTCTTACCTGGCAGTGGGCTGAATACTGCAAACTCCTTGATAATTTCTTTTGTTTGATGCCTGGAAAAGCTGTAATGTACAGTGAAACAGAGGAAGGTGCTCCTGACACCTCCTCAGCTGAGGCTACAGAGAAATAGCAGATTTTCAGCCCCGTTATGTCTCTTCCGACCACACAAGTGGTGACAAACTATGTGAAGTGTTCTCACTGCAGCTATACAGATCTTTGATAACCATTAATACCCTGTTAGATGATTCCTACACATCTCTTTTTTTTCCCCAACTTTATATTATTATTATTTCCCTCCTTATTTACATGTACCATTTATTTTGAACATTTTTTTCCTGAAGTTTAAAAAAACGCAGTGGCAAACCACTCGTGCTATGCTGTGCTTCCATATTTATAGAGTTAAGACAAATGCATACGCACATAAACTTTTAGTAAAATTTCTGTTGCATCACCTTTGTGCAGTAAAGTGAATTAAATCCAGATGAATAAAAGTATGTAACGTCCTCCTGCACCACGTCTGTCCTTTTTGGGTTTGCGTTAGAGAGAAATCTGCTTTTGAAGTTAACTAAATAATGATGAGCCAAAAATATCTGTATAGGTTTTTAATAGTTTGTAGCTGGTGTATTAATTACACATTACACATATTGCTTTTAATCCGCTGATACAGGCAAGGAATATAGTAGAATGCAATATTTATTACACTTAACAGAAGTTTCCAATCTTTCTGATCATGGGCTGCATCTTCAATGAATTTATAGGGAAAGTTTTTTGTGTACACATGTGTATTGGGAGTTCCCTTACCAAAGGAAGAGAAGATACATTCTTGAGCTTCCCCAAAATACTGCTATATGGAATAATCTAGCAGTCTCACAAAAACCTTCAAATCATGGTACCCAAAAGATTAAGAGAGGAAAAATCCTTCCCATGTGAAGAAACGAAATCAATAAATAGTAGGTAGGTACTCTACCTACAAATCTAGCAAACTAGAATAAAATCTCTCCCTCTGGACATCCTTCTGACCAGCTGTCTTCAGCACAAGACAATGATTCCTCCTGCTGTATAACCCTGCTGTTGCCCAGCTGAGGCCTTTATACCACAGAAGCTGCACGGGGAGAACACTCAGGGATGGGAGAAACTTGTGGAATTCATATTGCAATGCTTACACCAGAAATTTAATTCCTGATTCTCTAGAAGATTATATATAAAATATGAATTCAGGACCATTATTAAAGGGGTACAGTAGTAGTTATCACATTACTTCTCATGTTCATGCCATCAGTTTGTAATGTTTACTAATGTTTTGGGTACTTTTTCCTCACCAAAGGACTATTTATTGCATTGATTAATGCATTATTCTTATTCTGTCATCATATTTGCTCCCTCCCCACCAGTGGCATCCTCAGAAATATGGAGATCCTCTAGCATTTCAGCCAGACTGATTCGTGGAGGACCATCGTCATCTGTGTCACTCTCCACTGGAACATCTGCATCTAAAAATACAATAGAAAAAAAAAAACCAAACAGCTAAGCAAAGAAAACAAACCCCAAACTCCCTGAACAGCCCCAAGAAAGGAAAGGAAAAAAAGCCAACCAAAACCCAACCAAATCCCTCCTAAAAACCCACTATCCCATGGCAACTACCCTCATGGAAGATGCTGAATTACGTTTCAAATCCTTCACCCAGCAGAGGTTTTGGGTGCAGGAGAAAATTTGCTTCTCTCTCTCATGATAAAGGTAGTAAAGCAAAAACCATCAACATCGATTCAGTGCACGTGAAATACACTGAATACCCACAGCTATTTCATTACAGCATTTCTCTAGGCAAAATGCAGTTCAAAGAATCCAAATACAGAACTTCAGTAAAAATATTTTCACTCAAATAGTCACAATTTAATTACGTGCAACTAAGTGATTAAAAAGGCCTTACTTCTGTAAATGTTGACATTCTTCCTTATGGCTTCATCTTCTTCAAGATCTTCAAGGAAGTCCTGGTATTGCCTGTAAAGGACGTTTAATGTATTTACTCACTTTTCCTTTGGATTTATGCAAATTTATGAACCAAAATAAAATCAAAGAAACAAAGCCCCAAGGAAAGACTGCCACCTGCAGTCCTTCACATGTGCCTTCTGATAGCATTCCAACACGTCCAACTCATTCTTTCTGCTTTTTTAAATTATTAGTTCTATACTTCTGTTCTATTCCTATTAGACTGCCAGTAATCTAATTTGCCTGTCCTCATTTAACTCCAATTGCCTCATTTTTTCTACTCAATTGGATGTTACTTAGAATTTGCTGTTGCTGTATCAGCTTTGTCACTGAACCAACCAGTGACACACATTTTCAATGAAGCGTCCCTTTAGCTACAGACACCCACTGTAAACTACAGACACAATGCATCTGATAATACTCACTGGTCTCATGATTTAAGCTTTTCTTGGGGAAAAAAAAACCCATAAAAATATTTTTTGCAACACTAAATCTGAAAAGCCTGCAGTGTTATCTTTAAGAATTCAGGGTTTAGTCTGTTTCCAACCCCTCCTCGGTCCCACTGTCCTCAGTATCCATGTTCCCTGAAAAGTCAGCAGTCAAGACAGGACAAGGACATGTAAGGTGTGTGTGCTTAAAGTGTTTCTTGCACTAGGGAAGGGGGAAAAATGCAGAGAGATCTGCTCCTCTGGGAACACTGGTATCAACCTGTCCTACGAGCCAGCAGCACGCTCAAACGGAACCAGCAGCATTTCCTTGTGCCCCCCACCCCAAAACAGTCAGCCCATCAGCCTGGGCTTCACGCTGGGTTTATCCTCAACAGAAAAATGTTATTTCTAGACTTGGCACAGGATCCAAGGTAGGAGGGACCAAAAAGCTTCACGGGAGATACTGAACCTTTCATCGTCTGTATCCGCGCCCTCTCTGTCCCTCTCCAGCTCCTTCAGCTTCCAGTTCCTGCGACGCTGGCGTTTGGTACGGTCATAGCTCTTCTTTATTAATATCTACAGTGAAAAACAGCAGGTATTTACACATACGCTCTTTCGAAATCCAAAACAACACCCAAGTCTGGACTTGGGCAACTGTAAAATCAGCTGAACAAATGGCAAAGTCAATCTGGCACTCAGGAGTTTTGTATAGAATTTATAATAGCATTTGTCAATTAAAATGTTTCCAAACACTTGGCATGATGACCCGAAGAGGCTTACGCACGCTGCAATTGTAATACAGGTTTTCACCACACACTGCATGGCAATTTGAACAAAAACCAATAAAAAGTAAGGTAAGTAAATGTATTATTTAACCACCACTCAAAAATTTTAGTGAGAAAATAATTCTCAAAATTAGAAGCCGTTCAAATTTCAATATTAATATCCCCTCTTCCTTTAGGCACTATGAAACTACTGAGTATTCATTATAAAATCATACTCCCTAATGCCCCGGGTAACGCAGAGAACTTTGTACAGAGAAAGAAAAAGGTCTTACCACATCAGGAATATGGTGGGGATTCATCTTATTGGCAAACTCGTCATTTAAGTTGCAGTTCGCCAAGTCGAATCTAAAAAGAAAATAGGTGCTTTATCCTAACTTTTTATGTAAGTCTACAATATTGAACTCAATGTTATCATATGCTTATATTACAGAGCAGCATCGTGTAAGTTACAGCTCCTAAGAAAATGTTTCTAAATGAAGCAAGAAGCAAATAAAAAAATCCAAATCTACACTCAAGTCTCATAGTTATGAACAACTCTCAGAAGCTGCTGTTCCCAAATTCTGTTCAGTAGCACCCCCCAGCCTCCTGAACCCAAACTGCAATATCCACTGAGCTTCTGATTCACTCACAACAGCTCCAATAACATTCATGTTTAAGTCTGTTTGAGAATCACCTAATTTGCCTAATCTTGCAAAAACGTCACATTTGTCATTGCTATATATGATACGCACCATCAAACAAGAAGATCTTGCCTGGTATTTTAAAAAGCCCTCCCATCTATTTGTGTCTTAACTGTCACTCCAATCTGAACTTTAAAGTCAGTACTTCAGCTCTCTTATTACTAACAGCCCTTTTCAGGAGATGACTTCTGCTGGGAAAAAAATAAAAAAGAAAAGATTTCTGCTATTCAGGTAATCTCTTCATGGCCAAGATGAAAGTTTCTATCCCATTTAAATCAGAATGATTCAAAACTTCTTGATAATACATAAGCCTGTAAAGAATCCAGGGAATTCAGTCATTAAATAATCATTCAGTAAAAAACAAGAAACAGAACAGACCCCAAGACAAGGTCGCCGGGATTCAGAATGTGCCCCAAGTGAGTACAGCAGAAATACTGATGATCTGTATTCAACTCCGAGGTTTTCTGTACCCAGGCTTCAGCCAGCGTGTGCTTGAGGAATGAAAAATAAAACACTCTTGTAATCAATCAAGATTAGAACACTTGCACTACTATATCACACTTTTAAATTACATTTGTAATTTAACTTGTATCTACTACAGGAAGCATCCCATGTATTGTTTGCTACTGCTCATTTCTTATCTTTGTAAAAGTAAGGAAGAGGACCTGCCAACCACTTTTCACAAGAATTCCACTATGGTTGTTTCTGTGACTAGACAGGTCTTTTTAGTGATGGGTTTTTTGTACTTCATAACTTTCAAGCACATACAGCTTTTGACTGAAAACAAAATGTTTGATACTGATTCATTAATTTTGATTAAAAAGAAATGCTTCTGTACTTCAACAAAAACAACCGCATAATTGAAGATTTGCAAAGGGAACATAAAATAACTTCAGTAACAACAGTAACAAGTAGAGTTTAAACTCTTCAACATAAAAGTATTTCTGAAAGTGGAATTCACATAACACCCGTGCAATTTCCAAACCAAAACACCGTCCACATCTTTCTGAGAAGAGTTTTTCCCAGTACCAAGGCACAGAAAAGCATACATCTGACTTTGCCAAGTAGAATCATTCAATACAGAAATTCAGCTGAGTAGGGGAGGGAGGGGAGAGTAAGGCTGAAACATTGAATCAAACAGAGAGAACTCTTACCTTGTTTGATCTTGCCCCTGCACCTGCACCTTTTTTCTTTTCTTGAACCCTATTGATATCCACAATGATAAATTCCTCTAGTTGTTTGGGGTGGAACAAGCTATTGAAAGGGTGGCGCCAGTAGGTATTTCCATCAATTTCAGCAACTGGAAAAAAACCACCAGCATGGGCAATTGTAAGGTACAGAATTTCTTGCCAAGAAATTAAAAGGAAAAGGAAGCATCGGCCAAAATTGTGCCAACTGCCAAATGCATTTTGTTCAAGTTTGTTATTTAACACAAGCATTTAGGACATGACCCACATTGCAAACTTGTGCTACAAGAGCAGTTGATCTGTGACAGCCAAATCACATATCACGTGTCTAAAGCACTGACATTTTCATTCACATGAAACATTTTCCTGGATGTGTCCTTATTAGAGGCATTTTGCTGGTAGAATTTAGCAGCAAACACCAATCAAAGACCAGTGCTTCTGATACCGAAGGGGTTAGAATCATAATCCAGAGAAAAACTAGATGCCATCTGATTTTAGAGGAATATACCTGACAAATCTAAGTGCTCAGCAGAGACCTAAACACCCATGAACACATTTTGCCTAGAAAACTAAGAAAATCAAGCTTAGAGAACTGTCTTAGATCACAATTTAAATTTCTATGTTAGTGATTGTACAGATAAATTAACAAGATTTAGGTCTAAGAACACAAGATTTCATGAAAACAAAAAAACCCAGAAATTACTGTGCCAGCAGAAAAAGCAGATGCTGCTGTAGGGCAGAAATGAACCCATAACTTACTCTGCAGGGTCCTGGGATCGATGAGGTGGATGGTACTTGTTACTCGAATGCACACACAGATCTGGCTCATGTTTCCCAGACTCTGTGCCAGTTTTGGTGACAGACATACAACATTGTCCTGCATACAAATGGAAAATAATTTACACTTGTATTTCCTTAATTTTTAACCAAGCGTTTAGAGAAATCTGAAATAGATTTTTATACTTTATATTTGCAGTTCTCCACCCAATATAACCCAGTAACTTCCTCAAGATAGCTGCTGTCTGCACTTTCCATCCAGAGAAGTAGACCCCTCCCCATCCCCCTGAAATACCCAATAAATGAGGCCTCCATCACCAAAACCAAACTCTACCCACTTCATGCAATACCCTGAAGATGAAATAGAGAGAAGCTACCTTGCATATTGGAACAATTTCCACAGAGAAAGTGCTTTTGTAATTGTAGACATTACTATGAATATCATGCGAGATCAAACGTTGGGATGATTTTGATCTATGAAACAAAAAAAAGAGGCTTCAGGCAGCAAGAAGGACGTTACTTGAAACAGGAGATAATCAGCAATGAAAATATATAGCTAGGTACTCTGAATCCAAAAATTAAGGCAATAGAAAAATACATGAGGTTAATTTTACAGTGGCCAAGGGGAAAACACAGGACTTCTGTAGAAGGAATTCCGTCTGTTTTAACTAGAGTATAGCTTCTTTACACTTTTACTTACAAAATTCTTTAAAAGTGAAGGCTAAAAGACACTTCCCAAAAGCTTTTGGGTATTCAAGGCAATAAACATAAATTATATACCTAGATGGAACTGTGCACTGAAGGAAGTCAACCATCTTCTGGGCATGTTGCTTTGAAGAGTAATAAAAATCCAGACCATCTTAAAGAAAAGAAAGCTTGATGAACACATCTATTTCAAGCATTATGTTTTTTTTTTTTTTTTTTTTTCAAATACAGATAAGCAGCAAATTACTTAGCCTGTGTATTGTACATAGCTATTAGCACAGGCACTATTCCAACATAAACCAGGTTAGTCTATTCTACCTCAAGACTAACAAGCCACCTCACCTACCATGGATTTCTTTGATGCGAAGTGTATTTTGATGAAGTCTGTGTTTTAAAATCAGCTGTTCCAAATAGTAGAAAGTCTTCTTGTGCAGAGTCTAAAACCACGATAAAATTATCAAGGTTATTTATGAACCATCTAGTGCAAACGCAAGGAACAGTCCAAAGTCTATGCCAAGTAACCAAAAAGATTTCAGCTTCTGTTTCTCATTTTTGTGTAACTGATGGCTAGACATATTATTTTCTTTAAAGAAGATTTAAATATTTATAAACAATCTGTCTTAACACCATCACGAAATACAGAAGGATACCTTGTAATTCACACAAAACCTTCTGCCAGCCATCATTTAAAAAGAATATGCTGATAATACTGGACAGCAGAGAGACAGTTTTTCGAAACTAAGACAAGTATGAAAATACCCACAAGCTTGAACACAAAACGTATCGCTGTGGCAGCGTGAAAGAGTGAGTGCACCTTTTTCTGAGAAAATCAGAAAATCATCCCTGTATTTGTCTGCCTCATTGTTCTGCCACAAACAAAAGAAAACTCAGTTTGCCTCTACCTTTTGTCTGACTTGCACTACAGCTTTCCAGAAATCCTTAGCTTCAATCCTATGACAGTCTTCACACATTTGAGACTGAATTATATATTCCACCACAAATACTTGCTGAAGAACTGCTCCATTTATCACCTGCAAAACAAAAGTTTAAAAAGTTCCCCTGTTAGTCTTGTCAAGACAGCAAGCCAGTTTACCACAGTGTTCTGAAGTCAGCTATATTTGGGTCACAAATATTAGTAGTATTTCCCCAACTTTACTGGAAGAGCAGATAACCTTTTCCAAACTGTGATGAATAGCACTTTAATGACAAAATTTAGTTAGGGTGAAAACAATATTCTTTCAAGATAAGCCAGTAAACACACACTGGATTTTACCAGAGAAAAACACTTATTTAAATGCAATACTAATAACAAAAAATACTAAAATTCCATAAAAGCTTTTAAAAAGCCACACACAGAATACTGTGCTCCAGTTACCTCTTTCTGAACAGTCAGTTTCAGCTTCAGCCTCTTAGAATGTGGTTCGGTCCAAATAAAGCCTGCATCGATCAGCCGGACCTGTCGGTGGGAATGAACAAGAACTCAGCTACTGCTGCCAGCAGCTGTACGAGTACATGATAAAAAACCACACAGCTCTAATTACCAGAAAGCACAAGCTAATGGTATAATTTGTAATTCTTCAACCAAGCGAGAAAGCGAATAACCTTAATTAAAAACATATGTATCACTATAGCAAACCCAATTAACAATGCTTAGTTAGAACACAGTCTGATCTACCTAAAATAATGGTGACGCAACCTCAGACTGTCACACCAGAGTAACTGGGTACACAATTCAACAGTATCTCCAGATGCCAAGTAATGATGAATTTGGATAGTTTAATAGTTTCCTCGGGACTTAAAAGCCAATTTAATCTTTAAAACTAAGAACATGCAAATTTACTGTATCAAAAGATATTTTGTATAATAAAGCACTAACCTAATAGCAAGAAGCTCTATGAGGCAACCAATTTAAAACCTTGATGACTGCAGTAACAATTTTTTTGCCTAAAACATTATTTCAGAATTTTTTCTCAGATTTTTTCCTCTTTTAAGATTCTGAACCTAAGAGATACTTTATACAAATTAAACATGTGACTTTCAGTTTAATCTGTATATAGACACCTGCAACCCTCTTTTTTATCGTCATAGCCTGTAAGAACAAATACTGTATAAACATTTCAAAAATATGTAAAAAGAAAACTAAAATTAAGGCGTATTAAAAACGTTAGCTTCCTTCAGTTAACTATGCTCAAGTCCCATCTATACAGTAACCATTGTGCAGTACACAGGATGCTTTAAAGTCACAGAATGGCACTGCAAGAGCCTCCTTACCATGCCAAGAAATTTTTTGTTAGAGCCTGTCCTTACCAAATCCTCCAAAGTTCTAGAACAAAGTTATTTGAGGTCATTCTCTACATTTAATATAAATCAGTTCATAAACTCTAAACAAGTATAAATGCCTGCTCCAAAAGCACTGAACCCTGTATGTTAGCTGGACTTCCCTTTAAGCAGTACCAACAGACACGCTATGGAAAAACAGCAGAATCAGCTACTCACCTTGCTCAGCGAAGCTTTGATTTTTTTAAGACACAAAGCAAGAAGCTCTCTTGATTCTAGGGTACACTGAATCCAAGTTCCTGGAGGCTGAAGATACCTACAACAGAGGAAGCATTTTACAGCACATGAAGCTGCTTCAGCAAATTAAACCACCCAAAAGTTGAGCAGTTATTTACCAAGCTACACCTGTTGCCTCCTGAATCATCACAATTTTGGAGACAAGCTTTTTAGCAGGGCCTGTTGCAAAAGGACAAGGGGTGATGGTTTTAAACTAAAACAGTGTAGATTTAGACCAGATATAAAGAAGAATTTTTTTACACCGAGGGTGGTGACACACTGGCCCCGGTTGCCCAGAGAGGTAGTTGATGCCCCATCCCTGGAAACATTCAAGGTCATGTTGGACGGGGCTGTGAGCTACCTGGTCTAGTTGAAAATGTCCCTGCTCACGGCAGGGGGGGTGGACTGAATAGCTTTAAAAGGTCCCTTCCCACCCAAACTATTCTATTCTATGATTCACGCATCCCAAGTGCAATCACACTTTTACTGAAATACATACCAATTTGCTCACTTTCTTCCCTTCAGAATCATAGACTGCTTAGAATTGGAAGGGGGCTTGAAAAATCATTCCCTTCCAACACCCCTGGCATGGGCAGGGACCAGGTTGCTCAAAGCCACATCCAGCCTGGCCTTGAACACCTCCAGGGATGGGGCAGCCACAGCTTCTCTGGGAAACCTGGGCCAGTGTCTCACCACCCTCACAGTCAAGAATTTCCTCCTAATATATAATCTAAATCTCCCCTCTTTTATAGAATCGTCCAGGCTGTAAGGGACCTCCAAAGGTCATCTACTCCGACCCCCCCGCAGTCAGAAGGGACACCCCCAACTAGACCAGGTTGCCCAGGGCCTCATTGAGCCTCGCCTTGAATATTTCCAGGGATGGGGCCTCAACCACCTCCCTGGGCAACCTGTTCCAGTGCTCCACCACCCTCACTGTAAAGAACTTTCTCCTAATCTCCAATCTAAATCTGCTCCCCTCCAGCTCAAAGCCATTGCCCCATGTCCTGTGACTACAGGCCTTTGTAAACAGTCTCTCCCCATCCCTTCTGTAGCCTCTTTAGGGACTGGAAGGGGCTCTAAGGTCTCCCCTGAGCCATTTCTTCTCCAGGATGAAGAACCCCAGCTCTCTCAGCCTGTCCTCACAGCAGAGGGGCTCCAGCCCTTGCATCACCTTCACAGCCTCCTCTGGACCCGCTCCAACAGGACCATAAGCTCACTCATTTCAACCCTCTCTGTCACACACACCAACGCCTTTCTACTTCCAGAAGAAGAGAAATACAGGCACGTGCTGGGAAAGACGCAAACCCGCACGGCAGGGACCCGCCGCCCCTGAGACGGCCCGCACCCCCCCCGTCCCGCACCAGCGGCGGAGATGGGGGGGGGAAATCCGACTGCCCACCTTTCGCATTGCTTGCAGAAGTGGAGGGTGCCCTGCTTGGGGATGCCCTCGGTGATGTCCACCTGGGCCCGCAGGCAGCCCACGCACATGTTGGCCGGGTTGGGCGGGATGGCCACGCCGCACTGGCAGCAGAGGCTGGAACACAGGGAAGGAAAAGTCAGTCACGAACAGCAACGTGTCACCTCAGGGGTGACAACCACGGGAACCGAAGGTACGCGTACCTTTTACTTAAGCTGTACTTGGAGGTTTTTTAAAGAAAAGCGGTGGCCCAGGAGAGCCCTCACCCGCCCCGGCCTCATGGCCGCCCCGGTACCTCCCCCCCGCCAACGCGGCAGCGGGCCGCCCTGAGGCCGAGGCCCGGCCGACAGAGCCCCGCCGCCCCGGAGCCAGCCCGCCCGCCGCTTACATGTTGCCCTGGGTGGGGGCTGCCGGCCCCGTCATGTACTCCATGGCGGCAGCGGCGACGAACACACGCGGCCCCGGTTTCCGGGCCTGAGGGGAAGGGGCGGAGGGCGGCGGTCCCGCGAGAGGCCGGGCGGCGGGGAGGGAGGGCGGGGCAGAGGGAGGCGCCATCTTGGCGGCCGCCG
This sequence comes from Calidris pugnax, assembly GCF_001431845.1. Taxonomy (NCBI): domain Eukaryota; kingdom Metazoa; phylum Chordata; class Aves; order Charadriiformes; family Scolopacidae; genus Calidris; species Calidris pugnax. The sequence continues at coordinate 962,674 of NW_015090872.1, read as the reverse complement.
GTTCCTGCCGGCGGGGGGATGGCGTTGTAATTCACGATTCTGTGCAACATAAATTCATTTTTTTTGTGTGAAAATCACGGGATTCGATCTATCCATCTTCCTCTCCCCGCTGTTGTTGTTGCAGGAAATGGCGGCAGTAGAGTACAACGGGGGGAGACCGTAGAGCCCCTTCCAGTCCCTAAAGGGGCTACAGGAGAGATGGGGAGGGACTCTTGATCAGGGAGTGGAGCCATAGGACGAGGGGGAATGGTGTTAAATGGAAAGAGGGGAGATTTATATATTAGGAAGAAACTCTCTCCTGTGAGGGTGGTGAGACACTGGAACAAGCGGCCCAGAGAAGCTGTGGCTGCCCCATCCCTGGAGGGGTTCAAGGCCAGGCTGGATGGGGCTTTGAGCAACCTGCTCTGGTGGGAGGTGTCCCTGCCCATGGCAGGGGGTTGGAACCATATGATCTTCAAGGTCCTTTCCAGCCCAACCCATTCTATGATTCTATAAGCCTCTGTGGCTTCTTGTAGTCTTCCTTTGGCTGTTAGATTTATGTCCTAGTTCTTTTTTTTTTTTTTTCATTGAAATGCTCTGCATTCATTTATTGCCATGGGGCTAATCTGAGAGGTATGGAACATCTGCAAATCCCGAAATTGGTGCATGCTGGTGCTGTCAGCCATGCACAAGGAGGTGGTCTGTTTCAACAGTAATTAATTCTTAAAGGTTGCTGCTAATTCATCTTCAAGAAATACTGCTTTGAAGCAGTTTTATTATTGTTTGAACCTGTTTGTCAACTATGGGTGAAGGTCTCCAAATACTTCTTTTAGTGCATTTTAAAAAGAAGTTCCAACTTCGGAGGAAAGCGTAAGAATAGGGATGTTTGGCATTAAATTTATATTACTTTCAGTATTGATTTTGAAAAGCCTGTTATCTTTTAGTTTCAGAATTAACTAGCTACCTTTTGCATCTGCCAGCAACTTCTCATCACTTTGTGGAAACGGGTAAAAACAAAGTGCCTGAACACTAGTCCCTTTGTTTAGTCTTCCTGTATCTGAGCAATGGGATCACATTTTTTTCTTACAACATAGTTTATAGATTATATGCCATAGATGATATGATTTTGCAGATGCTAGTGAATGAACAAGGAACTTTTCTAGCTGGGGATTCAGTTTTGATTTGAAATCATTATCAACCATGGCAATGAGTAGGGTTCTTATCTTGTCACTAATATATGAGGGATTAAACTACAATAATTAGTAGATGCCTTTAATTTACTCTTAGCACTTAAAGTGAAACTACCCATCAGTTCTGCAAGTTTCTGAAGGGAAGATGCAGTTCCAATAGCAGAATAAAAGCATGTTATTTTAACTGTTGTCAGTGTTCTACTGTCTTCCTCTTCATGATGGCCAGTTCCTAGCAAAGCTGGTTTCATTTCGAGAAAATTTATTTATAAGGTTATATTTTACAGAAATAAAATATTTTACAATTTTTAAGAGTTCACCTTCCAGACTGGCGCTTGTCTCCCAGTACAAGAAAGACTTGATTAACTGGAGTGAGTTCAGCAGCTGCCACCAAGACCGATGGGCCTGGAGCTTTTTCCCTATGGAGAACTGGAGGGACTGGGGCTGACTTAGCCTGGAGAAGAGATAGCTTTGAGGGAACCTAAGAGCAGCCACCAGACTTACGAGGAGACCACAGAGGAGAAGGAACCAGGGTCTTCCCAGTGGTGTATGGTGGGTGGGTGAGAGGCAACAGGCATGAGCTGAAACAAGAAAGAGTCAGAATGGTGTAAGGAAAATCTTTCCCACCATGAGGCCAGCCAGGAACTGGAGCACGTTCTCTGCAGTCTCTTGTGCAGTCTCTGTCTGTGGAGGGTGTCAGGCCTCCTCAGGAGGTATCAAGCTGGTTAAAATGTTGAGGAACCTGCTCTGCCTTCGTGTTTGACCCTGATTTGAGCAGGATGGTTGGCCTATAGAATTCCCGAGGTCCCTGCCAGCCTGCATGATTCAAATCAATTAGTATTTGTCTTTTTGAAGTATAATTTAAAGCTTAAATACCAAATATCCAAGCCTGGCACCAAGTTATTACAGCACCAAGTTTCTCCCCGCTGCTCCACCCATCACTTTCTCTGTAGAATTGTTCTTTCCCTTTCAGAAAGAGGCTTTGAGCTTCCCCAGGGGAGAACAGCAGAACAACAAATACCTTTCTTCCTGGGTCCGTTGCTAATACAGCTTACCCACAAAGCTGGAAAAAAACTTTACAGTGAGATTGTTGTCAACTACACTGTCATAATTCATTAATTAAGAGTTACATAATGCTTTGGTTTAGAAGGAGATGGTACACTCCGTTTGGGTTAGATTCCATTCGTGGTGTACAATAACCAACCATTCCCTTTGGAAAAGAGGAACTGTCACGATAGTAAGGTGTGTTAGCGGGTCAGCATTTGTTTTCTGCAAGTTTACACTTATGCTGGAGAAGAGTAGAGCTGAGTTGCATCACCACATTGTGTGTGGTTTGTTTAATATGGTAATATCCTGATGGAAAGGAAGAGTTGTTTTGCTTGGTTGAGAGTTGCTTTGGGGACTGAAAATCACAGTCTGTTGAGCTGTCTGACTTGTTTTTTCTTCTTTAGCACATTTGTCTTTGATGGGCTGCTTGTGTTCACAGGCTGTTACTCACTTCTGCTCCTTTGAAATTAAGTTTCTTTGCAGACCTCTCTGGAGACCAACTCTTTAGCACATTTGTCTTTGATGGGCTGCTTGTTTTCACAGGCTGTTACTCACTTCTGCTCCTTTGAAATTAAGTTTCTTTGCAGACCTCTCTTGAGACCAACTATGGACCATATTATTAAAAAAAAAAAAAAGAAAAGAAAAAAGCGAAAAAAGATTAAAAAAAAGTGTTTCCCTGCACCGAAGTTTCATTTCTATTCTGTTCAGAACCCCTGCTGCACAGTGGGTATTATATAGTTTTTACTTTCAAGCCCTGATGAATCACTCGATCTTTGATTTCTTTGATTTTTGAAATAACACACTTCCTGTAAATTCCAGGCTGTCACTTGGCAAGTCTCACATTGCAAGAGGGGTAGGACAAAGGCTGTCATTTAGGGAAGCCAGATTTTCTGTGAAGTCACTGGGAGGAGAATTTGATCCTAATAATAGTTTAAGTGTTTGCACTGCGGATTTATTTTCAAGTGCAGTTTTCTCCACCTTATTTCAGTGCTAATATACTAAATCCTACCTCAGCTCAAGGCACAGCCACCAGTTACTGCCAGTTAGTACCAGAACTGTTGTTCTTTGTCATCACCAAGGTACTTTGTATTGCCTCTGCCAGCTCTTGTTGCCCTATGGCTTCCACTCGTCCAAGTAAAATTCATATGTTTTAAATTATCAAAGTATTGTTACAGTCTTAGCACCACTTCTGAAAGATTTTACATCTTTTTACACAATAAACAACATAAAAAGCAGACTGCTGGATTCTCTGAGAACTCTAGCAATGGTAGGTCTGGATTACAGAAGTTACTGTGTGGACTTTGGCCACGTGATGCGGACTGAAAGATTTCACCATCTCTTCCTCGCGAGGATCCACTATTCAAAGGAAAGGCAGTATTATTGCCATTGTCGAGATGGATGATATTTCCTCTAAATCAGTGGCATTTTTAGGCAGGGGTTTACTTGCTTTAGGCTGGCACTAGCCGGAGATCTGACATTTTAGGAAATCATACATTTAAGAGAGGGTCAGATTTGCATAGTTGTGAGTATTAATCCCGTAGGCTGTCGATTGCTTCTGAGTGTATGATCACCACGTGGCTATGGTAACCCCTGTAGAAAAAATGATGGACATGGGTTTATTTTTCAGCCCTGTCAAGCCACATCAACTTGATTTCTGGTGGTCCAGATCAGCCTTTTAAATTAATACACTACATTTGGGAAGATCACCATGTATTTTTGCCATTGTATGTTGGTTACTGTTTTAACTGATGTTGCAGCCAGACTCCCAGGAGCCGTGCAGGACATCTGGCAGGACTGGTGGGCCTTCAAAACCAGACATGCTGACTCCTCACTGCCCTACCAGCTGCAAAGAGACTGTACCAGGGGCACTAAAGGACACCCTGGGCTGGAAGAAAAGAGTGCAAAAGTACATTTGTGTGATTCTTCGTTGTTCTATACGTGTGCTGGGCAGTCATGCTTGTAGCAGTTGATGTAAAACTATAGCATGGAAGCAGAAAAATTGGGTTTCGGAACTGTTCAGCTATGGCCTGATAAAAAGGACTGGAGGAAACACAAGGCAGGAAAATAAATAACTATGACTGTGCCCAGTTGCTGTTTTAAACAGGCCAGAGGAGGATGGAGGGGCTGGATTTCAAGCCAGTCTGGATGTGGTTCTGGATGTGCGCTCTTGGCTTCATTCTCAGTGAAGCTGCCATGCACTGCTTAATGGCATATATAAGACAGAAGTAAGAAAGTGGCAATAACTGCTTACCTTCCTGGAAAAAAAACCTACAGAAATTATACTTCTAATGCAGGCCGAGATTTTGAGGTTTTTTTTTCTCTCCCTGTAAATGTCTCTGGAGCTGTCATCTAAAGTGTGAGATGGTAACTCATCAGGACATTTCAGTTTTCACAGCTCCATTTAATTTCCCTTTTCACCCAGGAGCTGCAGGAGTTATAAGACTGTGTACAGGCACTGCCGTGAATTTAAAGGTGGCTTTGTAAATTCTGGCAGCTTGGGTGATAAAGCTGTCAGGTCTCCGCCACCAGCTACTCGGGTGCTAATGATGGAGAGTGGAGAGGGTGAGAGTGAAAAATGTTCCCCCTTCTGTGACTGCAGCTCTCTAAAACTGTATTGGCACTTCAGTGTATGTATGACTGCTTGCATGGAGTTGTTAATTACTCCTTAGGGTTCCCTGAGGTCAGGAGCAGTGTGCATAAGTTTTTATTTTACATTTTTAGTTTGCAGAATTTGGGGATGTGGAGCAATTTAAGTGTTTTGCCACTTCTTTTCGATTTGGATGTAATGGCTAGGGTGAGAGTGTCTGGGAAATAAATACTCAGTATAAAAAGCGTGTACTTGATAATCCTTCACATCTGGGTCTATGCAGAGCTCACCTGTTCAAAGGGGGAAGACACTGCACTGTTGTGGCATCAGTCTGAACACTGCAGTAGTTCACAAAAAGGGTAAGGAAAAGCCCCTGTCCCTCAGGGGCCCAGGTCCTACACACTTCCCTGTACTGTGCATCCTGTCTTGGTGGAGGTCTGTTTGGAAGCGTGTTTGAGTTACCTCCAAAAGTTGAGGCCACAGACAAAGGTTGTACACTAAGGTTTTAAATAACTCACTTTCTTCTAATTGCAGTTACAGGATCAGACAATATGAGTTAAAATATGTATAAAAAGCATAATATAGAAATACAGAATTCATTAATTGACAGTGTGTACTGTACACACATCTAATTTATAGAGCTGTCTAATAATTACAACAGTTGTATAATCAATTCAGTTATCAGTCTGTATACTTTATTACATCCTAGAATGAACCTTTTTGCTCTTCCATTAATTTTCTCACTATTGACAGCTGTAGCAAGTTTTTAAAGTGTCATTTTACCCTGATTCATCTCTTCCAAGAGGCACATATATTTCAATAAATGTTATTTTTAATGCCACTAATCCAGAAACCAGTCATCAGAATGATTTGTAGAAATGGAGACAATATAGAGGAAGAGCTTTTCTGAACGGGTACAGTTGCTAAAGGTGTGAATGGCTACTAGTGAAAAAAACAGCTTTTTATATACTGCTTCCCTTGGGGAAATTCCTGACCCTGTCCTTTGCACCAGGAATGGTCTTTGCCACTGGCCTCACATCACTAAGCCAACAGAAATCTAAGCAGAAAGGAATAAATAGTTTTTGCTATCAACAAGCTGTTTGGTGAATTTAGACCTCTTACCTCTACTGAAAAAGTATATCCCTTTGCACTGATTTCTTGTCTTTCCCTGTTCCATTTTTCAATGAGTATTAACGATTATATTTATGCTATATACTAGTTTTCTGCTGTTACTCTTATATTCTTTAGGGTCTATATGCTCCATTACCATACGCGTACCATCTTATGCTGTATTATGTTTAATTTCTATTCATTAGGTTATCCAAATATTTAGCTGAGTGCACACTGACATTTGAATTATATGAATGCCACTGAACTCACATGCAATTCAATGAGTATTAACGATTATATTTATGCTATATACTAGTTTTCTGCTGTTACTCTTATATTCTTTAGGGTCTATATGCTCCATTACCATACGCGTACCATCTTATGCTGTATTATGTTTAATTTCTATTCATTAGGTTATCCAAATATTTAGCTGAGTGCACACTGACATTTGAATTATATGAATGCCACTGAACTCACATGCAAGTCAAGATGAGTTTATCCTGAGATTTACCATAGACTTTGCATCCGATATTTAGAAGTACTGCTCAGTCTCTGAGCTACTAAATAATACTAAAGTCACAGCATTAAAAGGATGTGTGATGTGTAGGGAAAGCAAACACACCATTTAAAAACAGTTTAAATGCAGGTTTGCTCTCATTCTTATATGTGGATGACTGGGCCCTTGATTAAATAGCTGTACACAGTTTTTATGAAAGCTCAAGTGCTACCTAAAGCCTGGACAGTGTTTGTGGAGGTGTGCCAGCACAGTAGCTTAATTTTCAGTAGAAACTTCAGTAGATAGAAGCAGCATAGAAGTGATAAATTTGTGGCAAAGATATTCCTGTGATTAATTTAACAGACACCTGAGGTCACTATTCCCTCACGTAAACCTGATCCAGGAAAGGAGGTGGCAGAGCTACCCAGGACCTCCTGGGACCTCTTGTCTAGTTAGAGCTGCTCTGACCTTCCAACAAAGAGGGTTTGTTCTCATCTGGGCTACTGTTTTCATTAGCTGTGTTAATTTAAAAGCAAAACTCTGAATAATTTAAGAAGAAAAGCAAACATAGTGTTTTATGCTTTTTTTTTTTTAAATATTCACTGTAAAATAAAATTGAGATTCAGAGCAGCACGTAGAGCTTATAGGACATTTAGCACCACTGAGTTACCAATTAATAAAAATACCTTAATTTAACTGTAGAAGTGTTCTAACAGCATTAAGATGGATATATGGGAAGGGTTGTGCAATAACAATGAAACACCTCTATAGTCTTTCCTAGTGTCATGTTTAGTTTTTAAGAGGACTGTGATGATACCTAATCTGTACTTTTAGTTATTGTGGTCCTGAATACGCTTACGTTCCTGCAATATTCACTGTAAAATAAAATTGAGATGCAGAGCAGCGCGCAGAGCTTATAGGACATTTAGCACCACTGAGTTACCAATTAATAAAAATACCTTAATTTAACTGTAGAAGTGTTCTAACAGCATTAAGATGGATATATGGGAAGGGTTGTGCAATAACAATGAAACACCTCTGGTCTTTACTAGTGCCATGTTTAGTTTTTAAGAGGACTGTGATCACACCTAGTCTGTTCTTTTAGTTATTGTGGTCCTGAATGTTCCTGTCAGTTTTACCCTTCTTCCTATTGCATCAAATAACAATTTGGAGGAATGAAGCAGTTTTCATTCAGAGAGCAAATAACAGAAGCATAGTTGGTACTCACAGTGGGGAAATAAAGGTATGGCTTTGGCCAAGCAAGCTCCTTCAGGATGGAAGGTCACCACCGTTCCAGCGGTTCTGGAAGCTGTAGGAGGTATTCTTGTGCAGGAACAGATTGTGCCTTTCCTGTGGGGGGGGTGGGGTGGTAACTCCCAGCCTCCAAATTTAGTAAGAGCCAGGATGTAGCTCCCAGTAGGGACCAGGCAGGTGCTTTGCTGAGCGGTAGGTGTCTTACCCTCCATATGCAGCAAGGGCTTCTGCCTGACTCTGGGCACCACTGCCCCTGGGTCATGAGCCCCAGCATGGCTGGTCTCACATCCCCTCCATGCCTGATTGCTCTTCTCTGCTGTTTCTTATACAGCTTTGCATGTGCAACCAGAGATTCATCTAACACCCCCCCCGCTTTGCATGTGCAACCAGAGATTCATCTAAGACCTCCTTGCCCTCCCAGTTAAGGTTTTAATCAGGCATTGCCAAGTGGCCTGTCCCTTTAGGAAAGAAAGGCTCTTGTTGCCTGTTATTGATTGCAGCTGTGAAGTTGCAAACTAATAATTTCAACAACACAGTGCATGCAGAGCTGTGCTTCGGCAGAGGTACTGCTGTTCCAACTGTCTTCTGTGGTCTCAAGGAGCGATACGGATGGGAGGAATAACATTAGCTAATTCTACTGGGACATGACACTTCCAGAGACTGCTTTCTATAAGATAATCTGCACTAAATTTGCTGGGATAATGCTCTAATTATTTTCCAGTTCTTGCCTATTTTCTTCAATTCCTTGTGAAGAATCCAATTAGCAATCCAATTTATAGTACGAGCCACAAACATTATTACTGCTGAACTTAAGAGGCAGGAACGAAGCGTGCTGAAAAGAAACTTCTTTAAAATAGCTTTGCAATGGAGATCAGCGTATTGTGACACTCCCCTTTCAGCTGATCAGTAGATAAAACCTGCGTGTTGCATCATCAAGCTTTAATGAGCTTCGTCGCAGCACAGACAGGGGGTTTAGTTTCCTTTTAGCTAGGTAATGTGTGGCGTGAAACTGGCATATAAATTGTATTTGATGCAGGGGTAGCACAGAGTAATGGGGAAATGCCATCCTTTGTCAGCAGAGGGGGTGATGCTCAGCCTTGGTGTGTGTGAAGCTGCTGGGAGTAGCTGGATGCTGAGTGTGCCAGGGGTTTTGTGCAAACCGTGTCCTGCTGCAGCCAGTCAGAGGCACAGTGGATGCAGGCAAGCAATTTTGCACTGACGGGCATCCTCTGCTTTCTAAATTCCTGGAGACTTTTAAGAATCACTGCTATGCCTGTCGTGGAGTTAGCAATGGATGAATTTTTCTTAGTAGCCTTTAAAAACCAAAATAACCCAAACCATAAAGTCACTTGAATTGACCTACTTGAACAAGGAGACATCCTAGATTCATGAATTAGGATCTTCTTCATATTACAAGGGAAGATCCTCCTCATGCTGTCTTCTGCTCCTGAACAGCTCCCGTCACCCGCTTTGTGTTTATCAAACATCACAGCTTATTGTTTCTTGATAACCACAAAACCCAAAGCGTTTAGTTTATCATCAGGACAACTTCAGCAACTCAACTTTTACCTTGTCTTATCAACATGACATATTGTCAGAGAAGCTCTCTTTGGTAAATAATTCTCCACTGCTTTTTAATACTCAGCTATTCTCCTGAGATAGCCAAGTGTTCCTCTTTTAAAGAGGGGTGGCAGTTTTAGTGTGGCACTGGTACCTGCCTGTCTATCCAGGAGAACTTGTGCAGAAAGTACAGCCAATTCCTACAGATACACTCAACTTACAATTGCTTTTATTACAATTTTTCTTTTTTAGTGTAAAAGATCATGATGGGTCTTGGTACTCAGTTCAGCCTTCTTTACCTGGGCTGTGGAACAGCCATGGCAAATTGCTTTTTAATACTTAGCTATTCTCCTGAGATAGCCAAGTGTTCCTCTTTTAAAGAGGGGTGGCAGTTTTAGTGTGGCACTGGTACCTGCCTGTCTATCCAGGAGAACTTGTGCAGAAAGTACAGCCAATTCCTACAGATACACTCAACTTAAAATTGCTTTTATTGCAATTTTTCTTTTTTAGTGTAAAAGATCATGATGGGTCTTGTTACTCAGTTCAGCCTTCTTTACCACCAGCGGAGAACTTGTGCAGAAAGTACAGCCAATTCCTACAGATACACTCAACTTACAATTGCTTTTATTACAATTTTTCTTTTTTAGTGTAAAAGATCATGATGGGTCTTGGTACTCAGTTCAGCCTTCTTTACCTGGGCTGTGGAACAGCCATGGCAAAGATTTAATTTTAAGCAAAAGCATGGGCAGGAGCCAGGAAGTGTTGCTTTATTACTGGTATGTTTGTTACCTGTACCAGGATGCACTAGACTTGAACCTCAGACTAAGAAATAATTGTTTTAAAAAGGTAAATATTTGCTTATCAGAACATGATAGGAATCTTGGAGACTATTGTACAGTAGCTGTTTGCTTTCTACTCGCCTTTTGTAATCTCCGTGTCTCAGCTGAAAACATCCCATGACCCGGGTAAAGGAAACCAGAGAGAAGGTGGGTCGTGCTGAGAGGTGTGGGACTGCCAGGAGGGGGTCCACCCCAATGTGAAGTTTGGGACATTGGCATCAGCAAAATGAACATGTTTTTGTAGAATTTATATTTTCATATATAGGCACTTTGAATTCTCTTATGAGAGAATAGGAAAATAGCAATATGCAGATAAAAATATTTTGCACATTATTTCTGTTAAAAACCTGCACATAAAAATTATGGATGGTGTTGACGTTTCCTAGGCTTGCCTCCCTCTAGCTGACTGGAGACAACCAAGCAGAGAAAAAGCCAAAAAAAATGTTAGTGAACTTGCTCTAGAAACAAACCTGTATCCCTCATCCTTTGGTTGGGATGTGCAGTGCTCCTCCCACCCTCCACTACTTTTGAGGGTAGAAACAGGAGAGGAGCGTGGTGGAGGAGAAGTTATGTGTTTCGATGTGGATGGAAGAGCCAAAGATTGAGCCAAGATAGTTTATAGGGGAGAAGGAGGAGTAAGGAAAGGAGAGTTTGTGGGTGGAATTGGGAGGTAAAACAAAAGGAAACAATGATCCAGCTTTGCAAGGGGGGCATCTGGAGCCAACTGGAAAGGGTAGGAAAGGAAGATGATATAAAACTACAACACTGGGTGAATTGTCCTGCCCCAGACTGGAGCAGCCTGAGGTCTGCAGGAAGGCATGCCTTCTCCAGAGCCTGGCAGAGGAGAGGTGTTCGGTGGCTTTGCTTTTGTCCAGGCTTGAGTAAGCAATGGTAATGTTCCAGCAGTCACTATGCCAACCTTTTATCACTGGAGTAATCCTTTGAGGCAGGGCTGGACTGCAAAATAGTCCAATTCAAAGGAGCCCAGGGCAGAAAGAAGCTGAGAACTAATCTGGGTGATGGTAGGTAATTTGTGCCAGAGAGCGTGGACCGATAAATGAAAAATGCATAAACAGTCAGGAAAGAAAGCATGGAAGGAGATGGACAGGGACATCCTGCCCACCAAGGGCTCTGCCAGACTCCTTGAGCATTTTCACATTAAGCATCTTACCAATGGTAACACAGGACATTGCTGAAGTAGCAGGTTTGATAAATGTAATGGCAGTTAGCTCTTCCTTCTTTTTTCCCTTGCGACAGTCCTCTATGATAGTATAGGCATTTTATAATTATTCATCAAGATAAATTCTCAGGAAGAGGTGTTGCAATTTTAGTGGGTTGAGTTTTTCTTTCCACCGCTCCCGTCTTGCTGGCACATGCACGACATGGGGATCTGACACATCGCTATTAAAAGATGTCTGTGCAGGTATTGCTCAGCTATAAAATTGCAAAACCCGAACTTATTGTATGATAGACTTTTAATGTAAAGGCACTGATTGTAGACTGCTCTTTGTGAGTGGAAACTTCCAAGGCTGATATGAATGCTTGCAGCTCATGATTTATTTAGGAGTATATGCATTAATATAAAAGACGACCTTAGGTGATGCCAGTTTTGTTGTTGAAGATTTCTTGGGAGGGAGAGGCTACTGCTGGCTGCTGCAACGAGATGCTTATTTCAGTGCCAAAGTCCTGTGTTCTTGGAACAAGGCTTGAATGGGCAAGATTTTAGAGGGCAGGGTAATTCTGAATAGAAAGCTGATATTGAACTGGGTATGGGGCTCTGAGGTATTTTGGTGCCACCAAAATACATCTGTGATAAGGAAGAGCTTTTGCATACCAAAATACTCAAGATTATTAGACAGCAAATGAGTCATGTCTAGCCAGATGTGAAAGGCTTTAATACAGGAAGCACTTAGCATTTCTTGGTGTTTATCCACAAGTGTGAGACAGCATGGATGGCTGAACTCGGTGCTCGATGTAGGTATGCGCACCTCAATAGTGGCCTCATTTCACCAAGTCGTGCCTTTTATTCTCACGTGAGGAGAAATTTTGGAAAGGGAAGTAAAAAGTATTCATCTGTGATGTGGAGAGGGCTTCTTGGGATCTGAGTGTTAATTACCTTGAGTGAAATACCTGCTGCATCCTGTACTTCCTCTGGGCAAGGCACCAGGATGTATGGAGTTGGAGGCGTCTACTTGGTTTGCACCATCTTTTTTTTCGAGCTGTTACTTCATAAATCACTCAATATCTGTGCATTTGGCAGATAATTAGTGTATACGAGCTACCAGGCTTCTCTCGTTGTGCAATTTGAGGCTGTGGAGAATGCAAAGAACTGGTACAAGCTCTTCCCTCTGCCAGCCTGATGGGTGAGGCCCTTTGCTGTGCCTTGTCACCTCGTCTTCTAATTACGTTGCTGCAATCCTATTCCAGCCCTCTCTGATGCTGGGGTGCTTTATTCCAAGCCTGGCCTCAGTTGTTTTGAGTCAAATACTCCTTGAGGTACACTTTACCTGCATTTTCTCTTCCTATTCATTTTTTTTAAATATCCGAAACTTGTAAAGATTCATGGCATGTAACTCATCCTTGAATATGACCTTGAAATAATGAGATATTTCTGATCTACACCATGATTATGAACCAAAGATAGGAGCTGTCAGAAAAAATAACTGAAACAGCACCCAAGCTGACAATATGTCTATTCCTGATGCTGCCATAATTTACC
>NW_015090872.1:926545-949509 GCF_001431845.1 Calidris pugnax | reverse complement strand
TTATATTCTTTAGGGTCTATATGCTCCATTACCATACGCATGCCATCTTATGCTGTATTATGTTTAATTTCTATTCATTAGGTTATCCAAATATTTAGCTGAGTGCACACTAACATTTGAATTATATGAATGCCACTGAACTCACATGCAAGTCAAGATGAGTTTATCCTGAGATTTACCATAGACTTTGCATCCGATATTTAGAAGTACTGCTCAGTCTCTGAGCTACTAAATAATACTAAAGTCACAGCATTAAAAGGATGTGTGATGTGTAGGGAAAGCAAACACACCATTTAAAAACAGTTTAAATGCAGGTTTGCTCTCATTCTTGTATGTGGATGACTGGGCCCTTGATTAAATAGCTGTACACAGTTTTTATGAAAGCTCAAGCACCAAGGAAAGCCAGGACAGTGTTTGTGGAGGTGTGCCAGCACAGTAGCTTAATTTTCAGTAGAAACTTCAGTAGATAGAAGCAGCATAGAAGTGATAAATTTGTGGCAAAGATATTCCTGTGATTAATTTAACAGACACCTGAGGTCACTATTCCCTCACGTAAACCTGATCCAGGAAAGGAGGTGGCAGAGCTACCCAGGACCTCCTGGGACCTCTTGTCTAGTTAGAGCTGCTCTGACCTTCCAACAAAGAGGGTTTGTTCTCATCTGGGCTACTGTTTTCATTAGCTGTGTTAATTTAAAAGCAAAACTCTGAATAATTTAAGAAGAAAAGCAAACATAGTGTTTTATGCTTTTTTTTTTTTAAATATTCACTGTAAAATAAAATTGAGATGCAGAGCAGCGCGCAGAGCTTATAGGACATTTAGCACCACTGAGTTACCAATTAATAAAAATACCTTAATTTAACTGTAGAAGTGTTCTAACAGCATTAAGATGGATATATGGGAAGGGTTGTGCAATAACAATGAAACACCTCTGGTCTTTACTAGTGCCATGTTTAGTTTTTAAGAGGACTGTGATCACACCTAGTCTGTTCTTTTAGTTATTGTGGTCCTGAATGTTCCTGTCAGTTTTACCCTTCTTCCTATTGCATCAAATAACAATTTGGAGGAATGAAGCAGTTTTCATTCAGAGAGCAAATAACAGAAGCATAGTTGGTACTCACAGTGGGGAAATAAAGGTATGGCTTTGGCCAAGCAAGCTCCTTCAGGATGGAAGGTCACCACCGTTCCAGCGGTTCTGGAAGCTGTAGGAGGTATTCTTGTGCAGGAACAGATTGTGCCTTTCCTGTGGGGGGGGTGGGGTGGTAACTCCCAGCCTCCAAATTTAGTAAGAGCCAGGATGTAGCTCCCAGTAGGGACCAGGCAGGTGCTTTGCTGAGCGGTAGGTGTCTTACCCTCCATATGCAGCAAGGGCTTCTGCCTGACTCTGGGCACCACTGCCCCTGGGTCATGAGCCCCAGCATGGCTGGTCTCACATCCCCTCCATGCCTGATTGCTCTTCTCTGCTGTTTCTTATACAGCTTTGCATGTGCAACCAGAGATTCATCTAAGACCTCCTTGCCCTCCCAGTTAAGGTTTTAATCAGGCATTGCCAAGTGGCCTGTCCCTTTAGGAAAGAAAGGCTCTTGTTGCCTGTTATTGATTGCAGCTGTGAAGTTGCAAACTAATAATTTCAACAACACAGTGCATGCAGAGCTGTGCTTCGGCAGAGGTACTGCTGTTCCAACTGTCTTCTGTGGTCTCAAGGAGCGATACGGATGGGAGGAATAACATTAGCTAATTCTACTGGGACATGACACTTCCAGAGACTGCTTTCTATAAGATAATCTGCACTAAATTTGCTGGGATAATGCTCTAATTATTTTCCAGTTCTTGCCTATTTTCTTCAATTCCTTGTGAAGAATCCAATTAGCAATCCAATTTATAGTACGAGCCACAAACATTATTACTGCTGAACTTAAGAGGCAGGAACGAAGCGTGCTGAAAAGAAACTTCTTTAAAATAGCTTTGCAATGGAGATCAGCGTATTGTGACACTCCCCTTTCAGCTGATCAGTAGATAAAACCTGCGTGTTGCATCATCAAGCTTTAATGAGCTTCGTCGCAGCACAGACAGGTGGTTTAGTTTCCTTTTAGCTAGGTAATGTGTGGCGTGAAACTGGCATATAAATTGTATTTGATGCAGGGGTAGCACAGAGTAATGGGGAAATGCCATCCTTTGTCAGCAGAGGGGGTGATGCTCAGCCTTGGTGTGTGTGAAGCTGCTGGGAGTAGCTGGATGCTGAGTGTGCCAGGGGTTTTGTGCAAACCGTGTCCTGCTGCAGCCAGTCAGAGGCACAGTGGATGCAGGCAAGCAATTTTGCACTGACGGGCATCCTCTGCTTTCTAAATTCCTGGAGACTTTTAAGAATCACTGCTACGCCTGTCATGGAGTTAGCAATGGATGAATTTTTCTTAGTAGCCTTTAAAAACCAAAATAACCCAAGCCATAAAGTCACTTGAATTGACCTACTTGAACAAGGAGACATCCTAGATTCATGAATTAGGATCTTCTTCATATTACAAGGGAAGATCCTCCTCGTGCTGACTTCTGCTCCTGAACAGCTCCCGTCACCCGCTTTGTGTTTATCAAACATCACAGCTTATTGTTTCTTGATAACCACAAAACCCAAAGCGTTTAGTTTATCATCAGGACAACTTCAGCAACTCAACTTTTACCTTGTCTTATCAACATGACATATTGTCAGAGAAGCTCTCTTTGGTAAATAATTCTCCACTGCTTTTTAATACTCAGCTATTCTCCTGAGATAGCCAAGTGTTCCTCTTTTAAAGAGGGGTGGCAGTTTTAGTGTGGCACTGGTACCTGCCTGTCTATCCAGGAGAACTTGTGCAGAAAGTACAGCCAATTCCTACAGATACACTCAACTTACAATTGCTTTTATTACAATTTTTCTTTTTTAGTGTAAAAGATCATGATGGGTCTTGGTACTCAGTTCAGCCTTCTTTACCTGGGCTGTGGAACAGCCATGGCAAAGATTTAATTTTAAGCAAAAGCATGGGCAGGAGCCAGGAAGTGTTGCTTTATTACTGGTGTGTTTGTTACCCGTACCAGGATGCACTAGACTTGAACCTCAGACTAAGAAATAATTGTTTTAAAAAGGTAAATATTTGCTCATCAGAACATGATAGGAATCTTGGAGACTATTGTACAGTAGCTGTTTGCTTTCTACTCGCCTTTTGTAATCTCCGTGTCTCAGCTGAAAACATCCCATGACCCGGGTAAAGGAAACCAGAGAGAAGGTGGGTCGTGCTGAGAGGTGTGGGACTGCCAGGAGGGGGTCCACCCCAATGTGAAGTTTGGGACATTGGCATCAGCAAAATGAACATGTTTTTGTAGAATTTATATTTCCCCATATAGGCACTTTGAATTCTCTTATGAGAGAATAGGAAAATAGCAATATGCAGATAAAAATATTTTGCACATTATGTCTGTTAAAAACCTGCACATAAAAATTATGGATGGTGTTGACGTTTCCTAGGCTTGCCTCCCTCTAGCTGACTGGAGACAACCAAGCAGAGAAAAAGCCAAAAAAATGTTCAGTGAACTTGCTCTAGGAACAAACTTGTATCCCTCGTCCTTTGGTTGGGATGTGCACTGCTGCTCCCCCCTCCACTGAGACAACCAAGCAGAGAAAAAGCCAAAAAAAATGTTAGTGAACTTGCTCTAGAAACAAACCTGTATCCCTCATCCTTTGGTTGGGATGTGCAGTGCTCCTCCCACCCTCCACTACTTTTGAGGGTAGAAACAGGAGAGGAGCGTGGTGGAGGAGAAGTTATGTGTTTCGATGTGGATGGAAGAGCCAAAGATTGAGCCAAGATAGTTTATAGGGGAGAAGGAGGAGTAAGGAAAGGAGAGTTTGTGGGTGGAATTGGGAGGTAAAACAAAAGGAAACAATGATCCAGCTTTGCAAGGGGGGCATCTGGAGCCAACTGGAAAGGGTAGGAAAGGAAGATGATATAAAACTACAACACTGGGTGAATTGTCCTGCCCCAGACTGGAGCAGCCTGAGGTCTGCAGGAAGGCATGCCTTCTCCAGAGCCTGGCAGAGGAGAGGTGTTCGGTGGCTTTGCTTTTGTCCAGGCTTGAGTAAGCAATGGTAATGTTCCAGCAGTCACTATGCCAACCTTTTATCACTGGAGTAATCCTTTGAGGCAGGGCTGGACTGCAAAATAGTCCAATTCAAAGGAGCCCAGGGCAGAAAGAAGCTGAGAACTAATCTGGGTGATGGTAGGTAATTTGTGCCAGAGAGCGTGGACCGATAAATGAAAAATGCATAAACAGTCAGGAAAGAAAGCATGGAAGGAGATGGACAGGGACATCCTGCCCACCAAGGGCTCTGCCAGACTCCTTGAGCATTTTCACATTAAGCATCTTACCAATGGTAACACAGGACATTGCTGAAGTAGCAGGTTTGATAAATGTAATGGCAGTTAGCTCTTCCTTCTTTTTTCCCTTGCGACAGTCCTCTATGATAGTATAGGCATTTTATAATTATTCATCAAGATAAATTCTCAGGAAGAGGTGTTGCAATTTTAGTGGGTTGAGTTTTTCTTTCCACCGCTCCCGTCTTGCTGGCACATGCACGACATGGGGATCTGACACATCGCTATTAAAAGATGTCTGTGCAGGTATTGCTCAGCTATAAAATTGCAAAACCCGAACTTATTGTATGATAGACTTTTAATGTAAAGGCACTGATTGTAGACTGCTCTTTGTGAGTGGAAACTTCCAAGGCTGATATGAATGCTTGCAGCTCATGATTTATTTAGGAGTATATGCATTAATATAAAAGACGACCTTAGGTGATGCCAGTTTTGTTGTTGAAGATTTCTTGGGAGGGAGAGGCTACTGCTGGCTGCTGCAACGAGATGCTTATTTCAGTGCCAAAGTCCTGTGTTCTTGGAACAAGGCTTGAATGGGCAAGATTTTAGAGGGCAGGGTAATTCTGAATAGAAAGCTGATATTGAACTGGGTATGGGGCTCTGAGGTATTTTGGTGCCACCAAAATACATCTGTGATAAGGAAGAGCTTTTGCATACCAAAATACTCAAGATTATTAGACAGCAAATGAGTCATGTCTAGCCAGATGTGAAAGGCTTTAATACAGGAAGCACTTAGCATTTCTTGGTGTTTATCCACAAGTGTGAGACAGCATGGATGGCTGAACTCGGTGCTCGATGTAGGTATGCGCACCTCAATAGTGGCCTCATTTCACCAAGTCGTGCCTTTTATTCTCACGTGAGGAGAAATTTTGGAAAGGGAAGTAAAAAGTATTCATCTGTGATGTGGAGAGGGCTTCTTGGGATCTGAGTGTTAATTACCTTGAGTGAAATACCTGCTGCATCCTGTACTTCCTCTGGGCAAGGCACCAGGATGTATGGAGTTGGAGGCGTCTACTTGGTTTGCACCATCTTTTTTTTCGAGCTGTTACTTCATAAATCACTCAATATCTGTGCATTTGGCAGATAATTAGTGTATACGAGCTACCAGGCTTCTCTCGTTGTGCAATTTGAGGCTGTGGAGAATGCAAAGAACTGGTACAAGCTCTTCCCTCTGCCAGCCTGATGGGTGAGGCCCTTTGCTGTGCCTTGTCACCTCGTCTTCTAATTACGTTGCTGCAATCCTATTCCAGCCCTCTCTGATGCTGGGGTGCTTTATTCCAAGCCTGGCCTCAGTTGTTTTGAGTCAAATACTCCTTGAGGTACACTTTACCTGCATTTTCTCTTCCTATTCATTTTTTTTAAATATCCGAAACTTGTAAAGATTCATGGCATGTAACTCATCCTTGAATATGACCTTGAAATAATGAGATATTTCTGATCTACACCATGATTATGAACCAAAGATAGGAGCTGTCAGAAAAAATAACTGAAACAGCACCCAAGCTGACAATATGTCTATTCCTGATGCTGCCATAATTTACCTTCGTTTCCTCCCTTCCTCCATCTTTGCTCAGTCATTGTAAGCGAAGCAGAATCTGATTTTTTTTATACAGATTTGCCAGATTTACCCTATTCTTCATTGTGTAGATATTTCCACTCTCCTTTTTGTCCTGGTTCTTGGCTTTTTTCTTTTGCCTGAGCATGTCTCAGCAGTAGGATACATATTTTGATGCAAAGGGTACACATTCATCTTTTTAATTTCACTTCTAAACCGAGACTAAACCTTGGTAATTGAGGGGGCTATAGCTTATTTTAGGCCACGTGAAGTAATTTCTACAGCTTGTTTCTAGCTCAGAGGTTCTTATCCCAATGTAGAGGAGACCAGGATACTAGTAACAATTCCAGGACAGCCCCACTTTGGGGCTGACTGTACTGAAACACCAGAATCAGCAGCGTTTATCAGCTCTTAGCTGTCCTGATGTAGCAACTACTGAAAGCAGCCTCTGAAATAAGGGTGGAGCAGACACCAATGATGACAAGTGTGAACTCTCAGAGTTAATTCTTACCTCCACCCGTGAATCACAGCCTTACAGCTAGGGAGTTTCCATAGAAGTTTCCTGGAGATATTTTTATAACCTTGGCTCCTCAAATTCAGGCAAAATATCACTTACTGTAAGGAATAAATGTGTTAAGGACAAAATTGATCATACTTTGAACCAAGGTGTCTTCATTTAGTTCAGGCTGACTTTTCCTTCCTGTGTTAAAGGACAGAGAGTAAAGAGGAGCCCGTTTCATTTTGACTCTCCCTGCTGGAGCTCCCTTGCTGGAGTTGTGAGATGAGCTCTGTGCTCTTGCTGTGCTTTCTGGTCCAGCCTTCTGCGGACCTCAGGAACATCACAGGCATCTGACCTCCTTTGTCAGCTGACAAACATTGATATCAGACTGAATTTTCAGTTTCCTGAGATTTGAGGAATATTTTGGTAATTTCAACTCCCTTGATTCCCTTGACTGCAACAAGTTTGCAGCAGGACAGCACTCCGAGTGGTTTGTTGATGATCTGTAGAAGGAGTCTAGCTTTTCTACTGACTCCCTAGTCTTTCAGTTTCTGATCAGGCTTGGCTTGGAGGGAAGTGCTAATATGATCCAAATGAGGCACTTTAGGGCTTGCACTGAAAAATTCTCCAGGCAGCTGGAAAGCTCAGTGCAAGCTAGTGGAATAGAATGGAATCATAGAATGTCTTTGGTTGGAAGAGACATTTAAGATCATCAAGTCCAACCATTAACCTAGTGCTGCCAAGTCCACCACTAAGCTGTGTCTATCAGCACTACATCTACGTGTCTTCTAAAATCCTTGTTGTGGTTTGGGTTGGGTTAGCCAATGATGAGACAGCAGATGCTGTCTCCAACGTCTTGCTCCGAGGAGCGCTTGCGACCAAGAAACACCGTGTAATTTAGCTGGCAATAAAGAGATTGTTTTTCAATTGTGATTTTGTGTCCCCTTCATCTGACAGACCATCCCAGTATTTTTTTGGAAATAATGAGGAACCCACCTGGTTTTGGAAGTTTAGTAGGAGAGGATGTGGGGAATCTCACTGGGACGGCAGGACGAAGTGGTGCATTCTTTTTCATGCAGTGTGCCGCACCTCGGGGCTCTGTTTTCCTCCTCCTCTGGGGGATCAATCTCTACAAGAGAAACTTCTTCAAAGCAGGAGGGCTGTGAAACAATGGTCAATCACTGCTCAGCCAGCCCTTAGTCCCATGTGGGGAAACGGCAGCCAAAGGAATGGCAATTGCTGCTGGTGGGGCGGTAGAGCAGGGAGAAACAAGAAGCTGATGTCTCATGCTGTCTTATGAGCCCTCACCACATGCTCTCTTGTCCCTGAAGAAGGTAACCAATACTCCAGAAAGGAGAGGAGTGGCTGTCTTTGTCAGGGTTTATCACTGAATTCTGCTGTTGGCAATACCTAGATGCACACGGGGAGTCCAGATAAATGAATTGTTATCTTATCTTGGCTAGGAAGCTATCCGGAGTTACCAAACAGAGAAACGGGCTCCGTACAAAAAGCATTCTGTGGTAGGATATCAGCAACTTGCTGATATAGTTGCGGTTTTGTATTTTAGGAGTAAATAATAAAAATTACTGGAGTAATGCCCGACTCGCACGCTGTGAGAGGGCAGCATCGCTTTTGATGCAACGTTGGATGTTGATCATTTTGTGTGATTATAAGGAAGTTCTTACAAGTTCCGTAATATTTGATTTGAAAATTAGCCTTTTCTGCTTTAATTTTCAAATGCTCAGCTTGGCATGCTGCCACTTGTCCACGTCTCCACCCCAGGGTGCAGTAACCCATCTGTGAGAATCGGCCCCATTTTGGCAGACGTGTTCTGGTGCTGCGCGAGTGTGATTTGCAGTTTGTGTGGTTCTGCTGACTGTTACTACACCCTGCTGTACCTCTTTTACGATGGCTTAAATAGTTTTTGTTGGGTTTTTTGTTTTCTCTTGCTTCCAAGATATTAGGGAAATTGAACTTTTTGTTAAGAGGTGAAGGGGGACAGACACAACATATTGTATTTGCAGTTCTCCTTGGTAGGTGCTGTGGGCATGCTGGGCAGGGCTAATTCTGCATGGACATGAAAACCAGGACAACATCCGGCCTTTACAGTAGTGCAGCAGAAACTTCCTACCACAGAGATTAGACTGATTTCCCTTTACATACCATTTTTATTTGTAGGCAAGTTTCAAAGAGGTATTTATGTGGAGGCACATTTCTCATGCATTGTGGTTTCTGCATGCTATTGATTGATGCTATCAGTTTGCTGTTTTGCAAGGTTTATCTAAAACAAGGCCTTTATAAAAATGATTGCTTAAAATATGTTAATGACATTTCTCACTTGATAAAAACTTTAGGGCTCTTTACCTATAACCATAAAAGTATGAATCATTCCCCAAACCTTAAGTTTTTTTCACTGATCTTGCATGCAAAGCAAGAATCTTGAATTATCGCCAAATACCAGCAATAATAAAACTTCAGAAAAAATAATTGTTCTTGAACATCTTTAAGATTTCAAAACCTCATAAACATGGGATCTCACTTTTCAGAGAATTCCATGTAGATGGAGTCGGACACCCAGATGATGGCCTATCTCTACAAGTGACTGGTTTGAACTCAGATGCCCTGAAGATGTGTAGGACAGGCAGCGGCAGCGCCTCCCCACCAACCACCTTGGACTATTGCTGGTCTTTTCTAGAAAGATCAAGAGAAAGGATGGAAATAGAGGTTTCTCTTTCTTCTCTTGAGTAAGCAGTCAGGCAGGAGCTACTGTAAGGCTCTTGGGGGGTATGAAAAGAACCGGGAATATCACAGTTCAAAAAAGTTAGCACTGTGTTCAGTCACTGCTTGCATAAGCTGAGTTTAGCTGGCAGTCGATCGTCAGAGACGCCTGTATCCCACTGATGACCCTCCAAGCTATTAACTGCTGCTACCCTATTTCAAGCTCTGCGTTTTAATTCATGTGATAAAAGGAGTGCACCAAAATAACTTAGAAATAAGGCTGCTAAGTGGGCAGAGTCACTGGTGGCGATGCTGATCCCTACGTTTCCTGTGCAAAACAACCGCTGAGGAAAAGGTCCCTGGGAAGCTTTTTTTTATAGTCTTGGGTGAAGGCTGCCTGGAGGGGCTTCTGGTGGTTCATGGTCTGGACATGTGCACGTGTAGTTGCCCTCGGTAATGGATTTGGGAGGTGATCCATGAAATTAGCCAGGAAACCTTTACAGCAGGATAAATGCTAGCTTTGATTAAATGAAATTAAGAAAATGAATTTTAAACAAGGGAAGTATGGTGCTGGCCAGCTGAGTCCAAAAATTTTTCAGCACTTAATTTAATGATGCATTTGAACTTTCAGGGTGAATGCAACTGGAACTGGTTCATCTCCCTTTCTGCTTTTGTTTCATTTATTACTGTTGGATTATTGGTTCTGTCTACTCTTAACATAGTCCTTTCATTTGCTTTTTTTGGTGTAAAAACTTCCAGCTGCTGTGCTCAGCCTGAACTACAATTAGCATAGGGTAATAATGGAGCAATTAGCTACCATTAACATGGAGTAATAATGAAGCAGGAGGAACGAGTGCCCTGCCAAGGTGTTTTATAAAGAGCCCAGCACTATACTTTTCACAACAGAGTTGTTGTCCATATGCTCTACGTACCCAGCCGTATGCTGCTGTTACTGCCAGCTCTCTCCAAAATGCGACCCTCCTCCTGTGGCTTGTTGCTGTTACAGCAAATGGTGCTTCCACGTTAATATGCAGATGTAATCTGATTAAAACCTCTTTCCATCGTGTACGAACGGCTTCATCTACAGGGAAAAGGATTTCAAAACTGGAGCAGAGTTTCCTAAGCTGTGGTGTGGTCTCAAGCTGTCAAAAGTGGTGTCCCACCTCTTTTTTTCTTTCAGCTGTGGAAGAAATGTTTGTTCACTGCTGTGTGCCAAAAATGCTTTGAAATCTCCTGCTGGAACCCACTAATTTTGAATATTAAGTAGCTAGAGTTATTTCAGCTTTTCTAGTGGAAAGAAGTGAAAAGGATTGGAAAAATCTCAAAAATGGTTTTAGCAGAGAGAAGTTATTTTCAGCCGTCTCTTTCCTTCCTGGTGAATATCTCCTGCTCCAAAACTTTAAATTTAGTAAAGAAGCTGAAGAACACACACAAAAAAGTGTTTTCATTTAAGTAAGGCTGCAGGAACCCTCCCAAAGAGAAACTGCTGCTGTTTTCCTCCATCTTCTAAGCACCTCCTGCAAAGCTAAACAAAGATAACAGGAATAATAAGGAAGAGAAGTGCTTTACAGGAATCCCACCATGAGAAGTCAGTGGAAATTCCCTCTTCCTGAACAAAGCTGTTTGCTTGTTCTGTTTGCTTTAAGTTAATTGTTTAAATAGCAACATTACATCTGGGTGTGTGCTCCTTGAGATACAAGACCCAGCCTTTACATACCTATAAGAAAGTGTCTTTCCTTTTACTCCTAAAAGTCAGTTGTGTTTGATGCCATTGGAAATGAATAACCTTTCTGAGAAATTAAAAAATAAGATGAAATTAGAAACAGCATTAATGAGGAGATGCCATGGCATTTACATCATCACGTTACCTAGTTAAAAGTAGAATCTTTTGGGTATAGGATACTGGGAAGTATTTTTGATTCTAGCATCAACTTTCTAGGTAAATATTTTCATTTTTCCGCCTCCAACATTTGGGTTGTTACTTGTATTCTATTTTATAGACTGCTTTCACAGAAATTTTCACAGGTATTTGACATTTTTAATTTCCTTCAATGCTCTTTTTATTACTGTAAGCACGATTACTGCTTGGTATCTCATATTTGCAGGTTAACAACTGTGATTAAAGTGATACGACAGCTAAGCCTTTGACTCCCATTTGAGCCTAAACCACTCAACTGTTGTGCCACCAGCACAGAGATGTTTGTTGCCTTAATTTGAAGCCCATCAGTGCTCCAGAAGAAAATTCAGGCACATCCATGATCTGCTTGTATTGGCAATATGAACAAGTGGCTCCGGTGTGAGCCAGAATCTGAACACAACGAGCAACTATGGTATGAAGATCAGGGCTCCGTACAAGCAGGAGACCTGTGCATCTCCAAGACTTGCCTTTGGGACCTCATGAACAGGTCTGTGGAGCAAGATCTTCAGTGAAGTTTCTGGGTTGGGTTCTTTTTTTCCTCCCCTGCCACCAGAGAGAGAAGAGACCTTGGCCTGCAGCACTAATGATGATGAAGATGGCAGTCTGCACGTGGATCCATTTAACGGGCTCTGAAACATTGCCCCAAAACATTTGCAACAAAATAGTCTTAATCTGTCTACCGTGGTGTCAGCCTTGCCCACACACACCCACAGTATGTATGAACAAATAGAAAATACAGGAAGAGCCAATTCATGCACTGAAATGTTGTTTCTGAAGAATAAAATTTTATTTTTCTCTGAAAAAACTGCATACACATGTTCAGATCTGTTCAACCTTCAAAACATGTCTTAGTTTCCAAACAGTGTTCTTTTAAGCATGCAGGACCCCACTGCAGCTTGCTCAAGAAGTTAAGAGAGAGTTTTAATTCTGTAACTCTGCAAATATCATTTGAAAGCTATTTACATTTTGCACCTCTCTCATAACAGTAGCATCAGCTCTTAGTTACATGCACTGTATAGCTATAACTTATGATTTGGTGTTGACATTTGATTTAGGTGTGGAGTGAAAACCCAGCTAACCTTCCATTGTTCAAGAAACTCCTGACAGGCAATTAGAATAAATCTCATTTCTTCATTATAAAGGAGATCTCTTTAAGCACTCAGACTTCCCTGCAGTTATTAAAATATTACTTCCACTCTATTTTCTGGTTCATCTTCCTCTGGTGCAGACATGCATTTTGCTTGCCTTGGCGAATGGGAGCAGAAACAAAAGATGTCTTGGTTTTTATCAAGGGCGGCAGGAGTGCACTGAAACAGAGCCAGTTCTCTTTCTTTCTGTCATTTTCAGTAAACTGCAAGATTACCCATAGTATGTTTTTTTTACTATCTTAGACCATCTAAACTCAGATGCAGCAACTTAGATGCAAAAGGTTGGATTTAAGTTCATACTCCTCTTACTTTCTCTGCTACTTTACTTTCCTGACCATTAAAAAGCATAAGTCAGTAACCAGACAGACACTAGTTACTACTCAAATCATGTTGTATTATACTCATCTCCTTATATTCTCTAACCTGGGTCAAAGAAGGCATGGTATGTTTTGCCACTGCACTGTTGGCAGAACTTCTTTGTGTATAATGAGCGTAGTACCCCTCCTCACAGCCATCATAAACAGTCTTTGCTATTTCATACACGCCAGTGTGATTAAATTAGGGTGCTGCCAGTGGGAGCCGGCTGAGTATTAGGCAAACATGGCATTCCAAGTGATGTGTTTCATTATCACACAGTAAAAGCTGGCCCGTGTTTTATTTAACGGGGACTGTGCAGCCAGTAGTCAGTGCATTATTCTGTTTTTCAGCTCTGGTAACTAAGCAAGCGATGTTTTGTAAGAGAAAATGGTGTTTTCATAACCGCAAAACTGCTTCAGAATAAATACACAAAATTGCAGAAGACATTGCATGTCACGAGCTGCAAGGGCTGCTGATCACTACTCAGGCAAGTTCAGTTCACGATGGAAACTGTGCTTTCGGGCTGGCCTCCAAATATCTGGGAGAAGAACTCAAAAGCCAGGCGGACGTGGATGGGGACGAAGACGTAAGCTGTGTACACCACCATAGCAAAAACAGTCACGATGATGGTGTGGAACATGGACTGCTCCCAGGGCTCCAGCACGTAGCTGCAGGTGATCAGTAGGTACTGGTAGTACAGCCAATAGATATAGTCCTTCACGCGCTTAATATCCATCTTCAGCTTGCAGTGATTTTGAGAAGATGACCTGTAATGATAGAGAAGTCTGGATTACGGCTGCAGCAGAAAGACAGGCCTGGAACTAAAAAATGATGCGGTGACCATAATTCCAAATTTGATACCATGTATAATTGTAACATAAAATAAAGTTCAAAGAGAAATAATGGATTGGCACCATCACCGGCCTCTGCTGCCCTGGAGCAGCGGAAAACAATCTTTAGCAACTGCTGCTTGCAGTTATTGGAAGCTGTATCAGTTGGGCACTCTCAATTCCTACGTTCTGAGCCTGTTTTGCTATTCATTCTGCAGTAGGAATTAAAACGGCATTAGCTTACAAAGGCACAGGGTTCGCGTGGAAGTCAGGGAGATATGCATTTAAAAGGGAAGGCTTTGGGCCAGCTTCCATAAATGTGGATGGCAGACTTGTACGCTCTGGAATAAAGATGAGATTAAAAGAACTGCTCTGTAAAATCTCCTCTGCTTATTTCTGATAATAATTTTTATTACTTTGCAATTGTTGGGAATAAAGAAAAGACAAGGTATGAAAGGAAGGGAAAAAAAAGTAATCTCAAATAGCAGAAGTTGTTTTTTCAGCGTGTTCCAAAGAAATAAGATACACTGCAGATTAAAAGAGTATTTAATGGAAGTTACAAGTCTCGGAAAGATTTTCATTGCAAGTAATACCTTTGTGCATTCATTGTTCTTGTCTCCACACAGAAAGGAGAATGGCTGAGCAAGTATTAACTAGGAAATGAATTTTGCCTTTCAGTGTTTTTTGTTAAAATTGCTTTTCAATATTTTAAATAATCTTTAAGTTCATGCTAAAAACATCTACTTAGAGAAAATACAGAGATGGGATGATAAGCAACTGTATGAGACTTCACAGAGAGTCTTCACTCCTTTATTTTAGGGGCTGAGTTTAAGGACACACGCTGACCAGGTCAGGTCACAGTAAAAGGGAATACAGCAGATTTTAGTCCTGCTGGAAAACCTTCCAATGTATCATTTTGTTCTACACTTCTGTTGCCTAAAACGCCAGGAACAGAGATGCTTGGACATGTCACATCCCTCCAGTCTTGTGTTTATAGTGAATTTGGGGCAACAAATACTCTGTTCCTCAAGGCAACAAATACTAAGGTAGCACTGGAAAATTTGTAGCCTGTGATTAAAATAACAATGGGCCACTGGTATAGGCCAAATATATTACAATATTCAGTGGTTTACTGCCTCTGGAGGCTGTACAGTAAATTCTGGTGGTATGTGGGTATTTCCTGAAGGGAAGACAAATTACCAATAAAAGCATCCCTGGTTTGTTTTGTAACAGCTTTACTTTGGTTACTGATGTGTAACATTTTTGTCCGGCGGATGCACTGTGAAGTGCACACACCTTGACAGGTCGTATTTCTCCATCTTTCCTTTAGGTCACCGGTACCACCAGGTGTTAAGGTTCAACGTTCCCATATGAAGTTGCAAGTGGAGCATCCTGCCAGATGAGCTTACACCTTGCCATCTGGAGATACTTGTAAGGTAGATTTTCTCCCCTCCTCCTTTGGCAAGGCAACAACTGTAGGCTCACCCCAAGCGTTGACATTGGTCTGATTGAACTGGCACTCCAAATGCCTGTCCAATGCTGGTGATACAGAAGCTGTCTTTGCTCCCC
Source organism: Calidris pugnax (assembly GCF_001431845.1). Lineage (NCBI taxonomy): Eukaryota > Metazoa > Chordata > Aves > Charadriiformes > Scolopacidae > Calidris > Calidris pugnax. Next base: position 934,517 of record NW_015090872.1, on the reverse strand, counting down.
CTCCTTCAACCATGTGCTGGCTCCTCTCCGGGTGTTTCTCCTTCCATCCCTCAGCTTCCTGTCCAGACCTCCTCACAGCTGTTCCCCAGTTGCTCCTCAACTCTCAGCACCCCCATGAACACCTCCTCTTTGCTGGCAACAAGCACAGTGAAGCTATAAACACTGTGTATTAAAAAAGTGAGGGAGGCTTCTTTGTGTTGACAGACTTTTATGCAAAAAAATTTCTGTACTTGCCACATCACCCACCCAGCTTTTATTTTCCACCAGCCCCTCTTCTTCTGTGTCCTTCAATCATCAGTACCTTCCCCAATATATCTTTTTTTCACCTTCTCCCAAAGCAGTCTGTTTCCTTCTGTTCCATTTTCCCCATATCTCCTAGACAGAGGCTGCCTACAATGCTTTTGGGGGGCAGATCACTTCCATTTTAAGTTCAGCAGTGATTGTCTTTGCTGTTAACAGCTTTGCTTGCAAGGGTACAGGCTGGAGAGAAAGGCCACCACTGGTTTCTGTCCTGGTATGAATGGAAGATGATTCCTTTCAGACAAATTATTTTAAGGCAGAACTCAAGAGAGGCCTTAAAGCCTTGTAAATATTGCAAAGCCTGTAATAAAAATGGCACAGCTGGCAAACTGTGACTCACTGGGAGCCAAAAGTCTCTATTTATACCTTCTGCAAGAAGAGCAGCATTTTTCAATGAAAAATACAATTGAAAGGAAAATTTCTGCAAGAAGAGCAGCATTTTTCAATGAAGAGGTTAAGCCCTTTCCTATACAATTGAAAGGAAAACGATAAGGGCCCTCTCATAGTATCTAGGATTATGGTATTTACACTGGGGTTATACCTGGGCTAGTTAAACTCATACCTTTCTTGGGTAAATATCTGTTAAGCCTGACTGAGAAATAGAGAAACTGCAAGTCTGGAGTGCTTGCTGTGGGTGTTCACGAGGTTATCAGAGGGGTGCTGCAATGGTTTGTGAGAGGAGAGATCCCTGGCTAATGGAGCTTTCTGCCCACAGCAGCACATGCACTTGTATATCTCAATAGAGAGCTGGTACAAGGAAAAGGCAGAGACAGGAAAAAAAAAAAATCCCCAGGCTGATTTTACTGATATTAGACCAGTCTACCAGGCTGCAGGCTCAGCACCATCGCTTAATACACGTCGCTGTTTTGAGGGGATACATAAATAAACTACGAACAGATTAAAATAAGGAAGAGATCTTTTGATTTATACCAAAGACCCCGTTGCACTTTTTCCAGCCTGGGGACTGTGTTTCCATTGGGCTCAGTCACCAAGTCCTAGCAGCCAGCCTGTGCTTCTTGGGTTCTTCCAGTTCACAGCCGAGGGGAATAACCCCATCCCCAGGCTCTCAGACTCCCTGAGCTACCAGCAAGAACACGAGCTGTCTGAAGGCAGAGGCTGCGCGGTCTCCAAATGAATGATAGAGATTGAGATAAGTAAAAGAAAAACAGTCAAATTACAGTCTCCGTCCTCACCGCTAACACACTTCCCCTGCATTTAATCTACCCAGAGACTTTCTCTGTTAGCAGGACTGTCTTGGAAATGCAGCAAACATGAAGGGCGTCTTGGGATAATGCAATTCTAGATGCATAATTTATTAAAGGAAAACATAGGAGGGAAAGGAAAAAAAAAAGCCATCTTAAACCAGCTGCTCAGTCAATGAGATACAAGAATCCACTGTGTTACTGTGACATAGATACCTTTTCTGAATGTACCTCATTTACATTAATTCTGGGGTAGTTCTAAGCATAAGCTTGAGCCCAAAGCTCCACACCTCCAGGGGTCTCCGGCAGCCTGCTTACCACCACGCCAGTTATCTTGTAGCAATAATCAAAGGGAATGGCAGATCACTAAACAAATAGAAATGCTTCAGGCTAAAAATTCTGTATTTTAGACAGGTCTTGTCTTAGAGAGGCTTCCACTTGTATTTGTAAGCATTACTGGGTTTTATTACATTAATGCCACAATCAGCTGGCACTCTGAATTGACAGGGCCTCGCGTAATTAGCTCATCAGTTCCCAATATTACAGAATAGGAGATAATTTGCTATTGCGCAATTTTAACTTGGAGCTCATTTGTCTACAAATTTGAACTTAAGTATTCAATTGTGTTGTGGAAATGCCTTCCTGTTTAGAGGCCACGAGACTGTTACAACCAGCTATGAATAAAATGAATAGAATTCAGCTTCTAAAGCCATTAAGCAATATTCAAATTATTTTCAGCAATTTCACCTCCAAGCAAAAATAGCAAGAGAAACCTGTAAAGCAGCTTTTATTGTTTTAAGTGGCAACCTGATTTTCTCGCCTGTTAACACATATCTCTGATTAGGGCAGCTGAAAAGATAAATCATCATTAAAAAAAAATAATCCCAGGTTTCAGTTAAGAGTATGCCTCATCTCAAAATAAACCCACCAAAACAGCCCCAAAAACTTAGTTCCCAGTGCCAGAGCTAGTGTTTGGAGCTGTAATCTAAAGATGTGAGATGTAGGTACTTTACTATATAATTTCTGCTTTGAGCAACAGGGTGACTGGACAGAACCTGGCAAAATGCACCTGCTGGGAAATTCCTCTGGAAGGAAACAAACATTCTTATAGGGGAACTGGGATAGACTGGTTTCCAAAGAATGCTTGAAAAATATGTTACACATGCAGCAGGACAGTTCAGTTGACGTACATATACAGAGAAAGAGGGTTTCCAACATAGTTCGGGTCTAGCCGAATTTATCTGGAGTGGGGAAAACCAAACCCTGGCTGCAGATCCCCTCATAATCGTTTCACAGGTGGTATCTCAGGCTTTGAATGTAAAGTAGGGCCAAGTGTTATAAACAAGGTAGGAAAAACAAACAATCAATCAAACCATCCCCAAAATGCAAATATTTAATTGGCCGTTTGCTGAATAATTGCTGTGATAGCACAGAAGCAAGAGTTGGTTGGTTTTGCAGAATCCTAAGGGATTGCAGTCATGCTGAAGCTTAAGTAAAATCCTGCCATGGGCCCCTGATCTGTACTTGGTCTCATATGCAAGACACTTACATAGGCTCCAAATGGCAGGTGTGGCAAGGTAAAGTGCAATAATTATTTTAAAGTTGCCTGATACGTAAATAATTTCAGTTATTAGAAGGATGGGTAGTCATCCTGCTGGGTATTGCGATATATGTCCTTTCTGCAAGCTACTTATCTGTAATTGTTCTTACTTATTTGTCGTTTTCTTGTGTTAGATGGGTTTGTTCCGCTGTTACTCAGAATATCCTTACTTATCCAAGGCACCAATCTTGTCCCTGTTAATGTAACATAACTCTGGGATGAACCCATTGATTTTATGTAGACTGATGTTTCTGCAAATGCGAATTAGAAGACCAAAGGGAGTCACATTCCCAGCCCATCATGCATGTGCTTTAGCATGTTTTATTCAATGAGCACCAAGCGTAGTGCATAAGGAATGAAACACAGGATCTGTGCACCAGCAGCTGGGGAGAAAGCAGGAAGAAATTTAGATGAGGCAGCAGTTAAAATTGTGCAGAGAATCTGAACACCAGCATTTCCCAGGGACACCATCTCAGTCTGTTCCTCTATTGCATTTGTGCTGCTCAGACTCCCCATATGCAGCCCAGCCCATGGCCATACAGCATCAGCTCAGCCTCCAAAGCTGCCCATTACCTACTGACAAGCAGAACCCTCAGGTGACTGTGGTACTTACACATGGATGTTTAAGTGCACCCTAAAGCTTGTTCTCACAAGCAGGTAATGCCAAATTAAGAATGCGAATGAAAACAGCAGCAGTAATCCCAGCATAGCTTCCACTGGGGACAATTATGCACCATTAGAAATGTCTTCACATATAGATTTTAATAAAGAACCCTCTTCCTCTAATTCTGGAGTGAAAATGCACAGCAGCAGCGAGGCCATCTCTAGTTTCTCTTCCTCAGCATTCATCTCCCTGAATCAGCATCTCGTTGCATGCTCGGCCATACATTACTGCCAGCTACTGCACTACAGGAACTGTAAACTCCTCTTACACACATGTTCCTGCCAACATCCATGCAACACCAGAATGAAGTTCAGAGCTGGTAAAGTCTTATTGCTGTACATGACTCAGACATTTTGTATATGGGTGAAAATGCTTCAACTGCGCCTATGGGATTTTTTTTGGAAAAAAAAGAAAAATCTTCTAGGAGTGGAAAAATACAAGGCAGAAAAGGCAATGGCATTTTCAGCCACATCTCTTCTGAGCAAGGTAGAGCAGAAACAACTCCAGCATCTTCTGAATCTGTCCACACTAACCCCTCCTTCCTGCTGACCTTCGTGATAGCACGTAGGTAGTATTTTCTTTCTTTGAAATGGAAAAGTTACATAATCCATACAAGACCTAGGAATCTAACAAACACCTTTCACTGTTGACAAAAAGACTTACTTCTGCCTTCGGTAGCTTCAAACAAGGCAGCAAAATGCTCATCGAGCAGCACTACAGGAGTGGCAATGCCCCACCTACACAAAATCTGACCCAGACTTCCTCATCTCCAGCTCTGAACACAAACCTAATCCTCACGATAGGACAAGGGGTAATGGTTTTAAACTGAAAGAGGGTAGCTTGAGATCTTTCTTCTTAGGAAGAAGTTCTTGACTGTGAGGGTGGTGAGACACTGGCCCAGGTTGCCCAGAGAAGCTGTGGCTGCCCCATCCCTGGAGGGGTTCAAGGCCAGGCTGGATGGGGCTTTGAGCAACCTGGTCTGGTGGGAGGTGTCCCTGCCCATGGCAGCGGGGTAGGAACTCATTCTTTAAGGTCCCTTCCAACCCAAACCATTCTATGATATTATGTGCACATCCCTTCACCAGCTCTTCAGTAATACCATAGTCCCCAGCACCAGTTTGGTGCTAGAGTTTAGCTGCATGGACACATCTGTAATGTCAGCAAATGGATTCTCATCAGACTGTCTCTCCACCTGGATTGCAGTATACCCAGATGATTTCTGAAATACTATTTGCTTCGTCAGTCAAGTTCAGTACACAGATGGAGTGTATTGTAGACTACAACAATGCAGGAAGGAATTTTAAATGTGATATATAAACTGTTGACCCTCAAAAAAAGAGGATGATCTGCAGCACCCACAGGGATCTCATTTGGGGAGAGGGTCCCAACCATTCAAGTAACAGCACAGCAGTTAATGTTTACACTGATTTCATGCCTTAACTACTCCTAGCAAAAACTATTTTTAAAAAATTGAAGAAAATCAGCTTCTCCTAGCTTTGGAGCCTGGCTGCTTTATTGATGCACTCTTTCTCTGCACTCAGATGCAGAGGAAGGAAAAGATGCAGCTTCTCTGTAACAAAAACATTCTTGGAGCAGCTCTGTCCCATTTTCTTCCAAGGCCAAATTAATTTTTCAAAGAATTTTCTTCCCTCCTCTGAAGCTCTCAGTCAGTTTCTTATATAACTAGATTCTTCTTACAATTAAGGTACGAACCCCTTCCTTGCCAGCCTTCTCTGGGCTGACCATGTTCTGGGCTCTAAGTCCTGCCCCTGTGTCGGGACTTGCACATTGGAGCAGAACTGGCCTTTGGTGATAAGCTCTGCCAGAGAAGACCAGTAAATTGGCAAGTTGGTACCTCAGGGCAAGCTTTCCCTCTGTTTTCAGTGTAAACATGGTTTATTAACTGTTGTTTTGAACTGAGGTGATTCCCAAGCAAGAACTCAAATTTGCGAGTAGGGACCAGAACCGGGTTTAAATTGCAAATACTTAAAAATTGAGAATTCTTGAAGAACTGTTCCAGGAGATATCTTAGAGGCTTTGCTCTTGGTGACAAGTTTTAGTTCCTGCAAGACTTTTCAGATTTGGGACATCAGCTAGATCCTTCAAGGAGACTTCAAAGTTCAGAAGGTTGTGTAAACACAGCACTCAAAATATCTAAGATGTTTGGGCTCTACAAAAAAATTTACTCTCAAATGTGGTTCTTATTTTATTCAGACTTCTTTTTTTCCTCTGAGTCATTTCAGAAGCAGCTGAAAATAATAGCTGGTCGTGGGTTATATGTAATATGAGAAGGTGAATACTGTCATAATCATGACAGGTATTAGTGGAAAACAGGTACCAAACTCTTGTGCAAGTGCATCTCCTTTGAGATCTAATGAAAGGAAGCAGTGTTGCACCATGCCAGTTGCCAGTCTAAATGGGGAAAAGAAAAATGAAGGAGATATTTGCAACAGATAAGTAGTAAAAATGGAGGTTCACATTTTTCACAGAAATGGATTTAACCCCGTGTATACAGTAAGGAACAACTTCCCCTGCAGACCACTTCATCCCTATGAGCAAACAGTTTTGAACACAGAAACTATAGCAGAATACCCCTCAAATGTGGGGAGGGGGGAAGAACACAAGGAATACTTCTGTTCAGCTTGGTAGTGGGGCAAGACAAGGCTCTTCAAAGTTGCAACAAGCCCCTGTCCCAATTTCCCCTGAACAACAGTAGGACCTGGGTCATGTTGTATTTGGTTTTTCCTGTGAGCCAGCTGGAGCACCTGAGTCTTGGTGCCATTCCCTACATCACTTGCTCCTGGAGTGATGGAGCAAGTATTCCCATGGCCCTGAGCTGCTCTCCAGGCATCCTTTCACCACAGCTTCCACTGCTGCTAGATGAAAGACATACACACTTTGTGCAGAGCTTCCCTGCATTTCTCTGTCAGAACTTGCACCATCGAGAAATCACCCCAAGAACTTGCAGAATTGCTCTCAGGACATAGTTATTTCTGCCATACTTACGCTGTTCATGAAGCAAAAGATAAACAAGCATCCCAATTCCTAAAGCATTTTAAAATACACAGTCCAAAAAGTACCATGTGTGCCAATTAAGTGGAGTAGTAGCAGTACAGAGGAGAATCCCTATGATAAATATCTCAACTCCGCTTATACAGCAGGGAGGTTCTCTTGTACCTACTTCATGGAAGCGACCAGCAACTGTTAGAAAGCCAAAGAGGAGAAATCTGCAAACGATGAGCATTGCCACCACAATGGCATGAGTAGCACCTTCACCTTTCCCACCTTCCCCACTACCCACCTATTTCAACTTTTTTACTTATAGAATGGGTTGGAAGGGACCTTAAATATCATCCTGTTCTCACCCCCCTGCCCTGGGCAGGGACACCTCCCACCAGACCAGGTTGCTCAAAGCCCCATCCAGCCTGGCCTTGAACACCTCCAGGGATGGGGCAGCCACAGCTTCTCTGGGCAACCTGGGCCAGGCTCTCACCACCCTCATAGTTAAGAATTTCTTCCCCATATCTGAATCCACCCTTTTCCAGTTTGAGGCCATCAGGCAGACCATCTTCCCAACAGCTGCACCAGCAACACCACCTGGGAAGCCCTGACTGCAGCTGTACAGCAACAAGTCCAGGGAGACCTTGCTGAAGGCTGTAGATCCTTCTGCAATGCCACCAGCCACCTTGAGGAACACCACGCAGCACAAACCCCGGAGCCTTTACCGCTGCCACCCCCGCTCCAAGGCCTCCCCTCCAGCGCTCCTTCCCCACCTGCGGATGGCAGCGCAGAGTACGCGGCTCCTCCCGGCCAAGGTCACCGCTCCCCCGGGTCGGGGAGCCCCGGGACGGCACCTCCTCCGCGATGCCCTTGGCCAAGGGGAGCAAGGACTGACCCCCCCGGTACCGGGCTATGCGGGGATGGGGGGGATGGTCCCACCCCAGCGTGCCGCGGCGGGCGGCTGCGGGGTTTAAGCGGGGGCGGAAGAAAGAGGAGAGCGGGGCCAGGTTGGGGGAAAGCCGTGGGATTTAGCGGGCTGTCGCCGGCCGGGACGGTGACATCCCGCTAGACATGTCCCACCCCAGCCCCGCGCCGCCTCCCCCTCACCTCCTCTCCGCGGGATGCCGCGCCCCGCTCCGCGCCCCGCCGCCTCTTCCTAACCCGCCGCCGCCGCGCTTAAATACCTACCCGGCCCTGCTCCGCGCC